>NC_000077.6:91874120-92474120 GCF_000001635.26 Mus musculus
AACTCTTAAATTTTATTTTTGCTAATTGCTTTGTAGGGTAAAGAAAATTTGGAATATAATAAGATAAATTAGGTTGCTAATAAGAAGGTGAAAACCTTACCTGAATAAGAAGCAAGCAATATTATGAATAGTTCTCTATGCATTAATAGTTTCAAGTATAAAGTATGCTTATTCATTACAAAGTGAATTTAAAACCTCTAATTACAGTACTCTCGGAAGAAATAGGTCTATTCTGTATCTTTTAGTAAGATGAAACAATGATAAAAAAATCTCAAAAATTCAAACTTGCCTCCATCTTTTATTTCAAAGGATATTATAAATCTGCAGGACAATATAATATTGAAATTTTAAGGACATTCTTGGAAGAATATGTTATAATATTCCAAAAGCTTTAAACTATTTTAATTAAAAAATGTGGAATAGCCGAGCAGTGGTGGCACACTCATTTAATCCCAGCACTTGAGAGGCAGAGGCAGGCAGATTTCTGAGTTTGAGGCCAGGCTGGTCTACAGAGTGAGTTCCAGGACAGCCAGGGCTATACTGAGAAACCCTGTCTGGAAATACCAATGTGTGTGTGTGTGTGTGTGTGTGTGTGTGTGTGTGTGTGTGTGTGTGTGTGTGTCTCAGCTCCTTCTCTGGCACCATGTGCCACTATGCCATGATGATAATGAACTAAACCTCTGAAACTCTAAACAAGCTCTGATTAAATGCATTCCTTTATAAGAGTTGCCATGGTCATGATATCTCTTCACAGCAATAGAAACCCTAACACCCTAACTAATAATACAGGGCCTTAAATACCCTGAAACTGGAAATCTAGATGGCTGTAAGTCACTACGTGTATGGTTAGAACTGACTCATGGTCCTCTGCAAGAGCAACAAATGCTCTTAAGTGATGATCTCCTCACCTCAGTATTATACTTTCTTAATGAGTTTTCTCACGTAGAGTGCCCCATTTATTTATTCTAAACTCTAAGCTGGATTTCTAACAGCTGTTATATTGTAAGCTGTGCTTACAAATGTGTTTATCTTACTATGATGTCTTCTTTCTAATGGCACTTCTTTGCTTTTGTCACAACCATAAGATGCTAAGATTAGGTTGTAATTCTTGAGAAATAATAATCAAGAGCTAAGTCAGTCCTAGAAAGGAGCTTTGTGACACACATGTGCTCTTAACTTACTCTTCAAGACACATATTGGCTTTATGTCAAAACCTCAGCTAAAGAAGAGAGTGACTACTAGCAAGTCCTCTTTAGTTATGAAATCTTCTACCTCCGTTTTCAGTCTTTGACTTTTATGGATGTTTAGGAGTCTCTGTGATTGCCTTGTGTATGGTGGTAATGTTTAAGGCTAGAATCACCTTGGGAAACAAATTGGCAATTTCTTAACAGTTAAATATATACATTTAATATGATTGAGGCTTTCAACTTAAGCATGTATTCCTCAGAAAAAATAAAAAAAAATGTGCAACAGTATATTTATGCCAGATTTATTTGGAATGCGTTAAATTTTATATAATCCAGTGTTTATCATAGTATGGTGTTTTAACAACTTTTATATATTCATACCATTCATTAATACTGAGTAGTGAAAAAATAATATACTTTTAACACATGACAACATGGATAATTTTCAAAGAAAATATTTTGATAAAATGGGTGATAAAGGGGCAAAAGAGATACTCAGTAGGTTGCCTACTAGGTAAATATAAGCCTAAAATCTGAATTCAGTCCTTGAATTCTTGAATCCACCCAAAGGAGAGAAGCAACTGCACCAATGTATTTTTTGTCTACCACTTGTGTTTGTTAGGATGCACCCATATGAAAAAACACACCACAGTTGCACAATAATAATGAATAAAATTTGTTTTGGAGAAATGATACCAAAAAATGACTGTATATTTTATACTATGGTCAAGAAAGAATAACGAGCTAGTTGTCCATATCAACATAAAATAGAACAATAATTGTTTTGAAGACAATGATGAATAAAACCAGGAACAGGAGAAACAAATTATAATGGGGTGTAAAAAGGTTTGCAGGATGTTAGAAGTGTGAATTAGTAATAAACTCATGATTATATATTTCATGCTATATCAATACCATATTGTATAAACACTTATATTTACATTGATGTCTGATTTCTTCTCTCAAATTTAACTGAAAAAAAAACTCATATAAATAAGTGGAAACTTTGATGACAACTGGGATTTGACAAAAGGAAGAAATTCATGCTGACTTTTAATACTACCTAGGAATATTCGAAGCAAATATTCTAGAAAAATTACGAAGTTTTCTGAGAAACATTTTATCCTGAAAGAAGCAATTGAACTTCATAAAGCAGAAAAAGCATTGCTCTTAAGAATTATTAAAATATACACCTTTCACATTATTATACAGAAATAGAAACACAGCAACTCTCACTGGTAATTTTATATTTTAAGATAGTAGCGGAATTCAAAGCAAATGGTTGTTGTGAATACCTAATTACTGAACTCCATAAACAGAGAAGGACTGTTTTCTTCTCTCTCTCTCTCGCTCTGTCAAAATTCATTGTTTAACTGGCAAAACAAATACGTTTCAAAAGCATGATTTCACAATGCAAATTCTAGTAATAAACTAATCAATTATCAATTCAAGCAAGGATGAGTTAACATCAAAAGATTGACAGGTACCTCAAACACATAGCTTCCAGTGACTTTGAGTCACTCTTAGACTATACTTCTGCATGATCAGACATATTTGATAGAAGGAATTATATAAATGTGAAGACTTACCCATCGATACTGGAGTCTTATATTGCTAAACCCTGGTGTCCATGTAGGCTCCCTCACATTTCTCTGATCTTGCAAAATTTAGATATTGAAGAATTTATCTTAAAATACATATAACAAACATTTTCATTATTTCAAGCTGAAATCATGTAGGGAGATGAAATTCCATGATGAGCTAACTGTCCGGGTTTTAGCATGTAGCCAGCTGAGAATGTTCTTTGGGAGGATGTCATATGTGTTGCAAGCATAGAAAAAAATCTTGAACACCAGAAATTAGTTATTGAGGGTAAACTAAGCTGCATCAATGAATGTCATTGCATTGTGTTGTGTTTTTATGGTTCAGTGTGTTCCCACTCTCATCACAAGATGTATGCTTGGGTCAGAGACACAGAAGAAGACACTATGTTTCTTCCTCTGTTGGTTTCTGTTGTATTGCCTACAAACAAAATATCTCATTGTATCAGAAGGTCACCTTTTAAGGGTATTCTAGCTGAACAAAAAAACCCTACTAAATTAGTCAATTTCCATGCTTCACGCCAAAATGTTATATAATTGTAGTCATGCAAGGCCATGTTTATAGGGTACTGAGAAATTAAACCCTGCATACGTTGCATGGAAATTGTTCTCACATATGATCATTTCTCTATGACTGCTTCTATTTTATACACACACACACACACACACACACACACACACACACACACATATATATATATATAATGTTTGTTCATCTCTTCCTATTTCCAACTGTTGTGAAGATCCTCACACATTAATTAAAACTTTATTTTTTTATCTTAATGTCCTTTATTAATTAGGTTCCTACACAGAGACTTCATGCAACAATTAAACATCATAGAGGGTGGTTTTGTGTGTGTGTGCATGTATGTGTGTGTATTTGTGTATGTGTTTTAATCTCCTACATTATTCCAAATTTATATTGTTAATGTGTTCATGATCATGGTTTTATGACATCTGCTAGTTTATTTCCATGACATCTTTTGTTGTTGTTGTTGTTTTGGGGTTTTGTGTTATTGTTTCGTTTTGTTTTGTTTTTTGTTTTTTTGTTTTGTTTTGTTTTGTTTTTTTGAGACAGGGTTTCTGTGTATAGCTCTGGCTGTCCTGGCACTCACATTGTAGACCAGGCTAGCCTTGAACCCAGAAATCAGCCTGCCTCTGCCTCCCAAGTGCTGGGATTTAAGGCATGTGCCACCACTGCCCAGCTCCATGACATCTAGATTGTAAATAAAAGAAAAAACAAACAAACATATATCAGAAGGCAATATTTTGGTCAAAAATAAACTTGAACACCCAATCATAGAGCAGAGAAAAATCATTCAATTTTATATAGTATAATCATTAAAATGGTGGTTATGAGAACAAAAACACAAAAAATAGACTTTCTTGAAAATTTATATATTTTCATTTAGCATGCTTTTAAATATGTGCAATTAAAAATGATTCAGTGGACACAACAAAATGTTTTGGGGTGGTGGTAGAGTGTTTAATTATTTTCTTCTATTCTTTTATGTCTTTACATTTGGGTTTGTATATATTTGTGTATGCATATGTATATTTTGAGCTGTATAATTGTGTGTGTGTGTTGTGTAGGCAAGATGATAAGCTCTGTTGTCATTCCCCAGAGGTATCATTCTTTTTTTTTTTTTTTTTTGAGACAGGGTCTCTTACTAGTTAGAGATCACCATTTTGGTGAGACTACGCCTAGCAGGTCCCACAGTCCATCCTGATACTATCCCAACATTACAAGTGTAAGCAACCATACCTCCCATTGTTTTTTGCATGGATTCTGGGAGAGACAAACATAAGTGTCTGTCCTTCCAAAGTAAACCCTGGGAAAGGTACTTTTATAGTTCCTTCTCTACTTTTTTCTTTTTTTTTTATTTTGTATAGAATAGAGTTTATTCAGTGCATGGGGTGTGGAGTTAAGAGAGTAGTAAAGGCAGAGAAAGGCAGAGAGAGGGAGAGAGTAGAGAAGTAGAGGCCTGCCATGATGATGTGGAAAGAGGGGGAAAGGAAATGGGGAAAGAGGGGGAGCAAGAGGGAGCAAGAGAGCAAGAGATGAGAGAGGCAAGAGAGCTACCTTTTTCAATGAAGCAAAACTGACTGTTTTTTTTTAAGCCTTCGACTTAACAAGCAACATTGAAGCTTTTGAACAACAATTACTTGGCATATTTTCATCAATAATTAATTGACAAAAACAAAACAAAAATCTGTCCAGGTTATTATAAGGTACAAGAAGGTAGACAGGGGATGGCATATTTTGTAATTTATGTTTGATGGTTATTTAAAATATTCGTGCAAGTGAAATAACATTTATTGGAATCATCACAGTGACATTTTATTCTTGAAGAAACCTAATTAGGATATGTTGCAAGTGCCATTTAAAAAAAAAATGAGACAACCTACCCAGTGTCACCTAATTACTATAAGTAAAGGAAATCTTTTCCTCCTTAAGTTGCTTTTTATCGAGTTGTACTATCACAGCAACAAAAACAAACTAAGGTAAGGCCTCAATGGGAATTAAGCAACATTTACAAAGAAGAAAATCACTTTCATAATTTTAAGCCTCTTTAGAGAGAAATTTTCTCAATGCTTATTCAACAAGACAGAGTGCTATATGCCACTTCAATGACAAGAAACAGGGCTCTATAAAAATCAGTAAGGATTCTATTCTGGGCCAGAACGTTGTGGATGCTGGATAGTTCACTGTGTCAATAAAAACATCGCTGTATCTCAGCGGGTTTCCCTTTGTTACTGTGCTCTGCAAATCTATGTGAAAGGCTTAGACAGGGACACAAACATTTCTGCTACACTACTGAATCCACTTTCTAAGCTTCTTAAATGATTTTTACTGAAATTATAACAAGACTCTATGCAGTGCCAGATTTAAGTATAAATTCCACAAGTGGAATTTCCTCTGTTAGTTTGACCCTAAAATGTTTATCATGCTAAGTGGACAGAGACTTTGGAGAATAAGGGCTTTATAGCTCAGGGTATCTAATCTTTAAATCCCTACTGTTTCACTCTTCATATTTTTTAGCACTAAAGTAAATTCACACTCTATTGCAACAACCAAAAATTGGAAACTCTGTGCATGTGATTGTTTAAGAACATGTTAGATTAGACTGAAGAACATATGTGGCACTCTCAGGAAGGGGTTGTTTTGAATTGATACCTTTTCTAAATTTTCAAAGAGAAATATATTGCTGAATATACCCATACACATTTACACAGGCAGAAACATTACCCGAAGATGACTACAAACATAATTGAGAGACTAAGCTCTATCACAATGCATGGAAGACTTCATGTGCAAATGCACCATGTGTAAATTCTGACATATCAAATTCCATTTTCCAGCCTCAAATGAGAAGCGAGTTTAAGTGATCCCTAGTTCAGCTGATCTCTAGTTTCTTGAAAATAATAGCAACATTTTGTCAGAATACTTTTATTGCTGTTTGCTTAAACATTACCTTCTCAAAAAATTGAAATCAAAGGAAATATTACATATATCAGAGATAATAAAATTGTATCTAATTAATGTATAATTCCAATAATCCTATACACTGAAAGATTGTGCTCTTCTTCTTTCTTCTTGGCCCTTATCTTTTTCCTCACTGCTACGTTTATAGAATAACTTTAAAGACTCTTGTATCAGTACATGTGTCTAACGGTGGAAAGAGATGGTTAGACGAACCCAGAGAAAGGAAAATCTGCTATTAATCATTTATGTCAAGCCAGAACATGATCAAGACATTAGTATGCCGAAGTTGGATCTTAAAAATATCCTATTTGTGAAACAATATGTTTAGCAACAAGAAATCTGAGTCTCAAATAGATTTTGTAATTCACACAAATTTTGCAGAGATCAGTATGGTGGACACATGAACCTAGTTCTAGAATATTTGATTTGTGAAAACAAAGCATTTTCTTTCCCTAGGCAAAGTGTGTATTTATTTTGTCCACTCATCCAAACACTAGCCTTACCCATGCAAATCACTCATCCTTTCATCCCACACACTTTTGTTTTGTTTGGCATCATGGAATTTAAAGGGAAATGGATGGAAATATAAAAAAATCATCCTGAGTGAGGTAACACAGACTTAGAACGATAAAAATGGTAATATTCACTGACATGCAGATATTTGCCATTAAATAAATGATAACCAACCTACAATTAATTTATAGTCCCAAAGAGGCTAGGTTAAAAACAATGAAACTAGGGGGATTCTTGCCTCTCTCTGGGATGGGGAAATAGAAAAAAAAGTATGCATGAACTGGACTGAGGGCCAGCTGGGGGAAAGGGACAAGAAGATCATATGGGGACTGGGAGAGAAAATGTATTTTAAAGAGAGAATGCACAGTGAGTTAGATGGAAATGAAGAATATTTGAAGGGTAGTATGGAAACATAATGCAGTGAAAACTTCCTAAAATATATGAAGAGGATCTTAATTAGGTTTTCTAAAAATGAGAAAGACTGAATCCCAACTGGCCCATATCTGAGCACCAAAACAGGCTTCCAGTACCATGACTAGGCTGCACTCAATTAAATTGTTGGTCAAGGAAGTTGCATAGAAATTCCCAAACAACAAAATCTGTTGTCAAGACCATGATTTGCTCTTCAAAACATGAAAGTCAGGCCCCATTGTTAAAGTCAACATCCACACAACTCCCTGAACATAGAGAAGTTGAGCTGGTGCCTAAATGGAGCCTTCAGTTCTATGTTCGAGCATCTTTGCTGTGTGAATATACTCTGCAGGCAAACAAAAGAGAAATATAAAGAGCATCCCAGCCACAAAATGTTGACCTATTTGTTCTGCTTACAATATACATTAGGGCAATGGTGGCACAGTATTTATGGGAATAGCCAACCAATGTATGAGTACACTTAAGGCCCAGTTCATTAAATGGTACCACTGTTTGGGTGACCAAGACCCATGATAAAGCAAAAAAAAAAAAAAAAAAAAAAAAAAAAAAAAAAAGAGTCCTAAGGATATTCTGCCATAGATCAGTGCCTTTTTCAGTCATCATCACAGTAGTTTTCTCCTGCAGCAGACAGGAACAAATACAGAGACCTAAAACCAAAATTATGGAGAGAGAGAAAGAGAGAGAGACAGAGAGAGAGAGAGAGAGAGAGAGAGAGAGAGAGAGAGAGAGAGCCAACCCTTGGAACACAGAGCTCTCATTGGGATGTCTTCATAGAATATCTCACCTCAGAACTCAGGCTAGCAGTGGAAGAGGAAGTGGAAAGAATGTAAAAGCCAGAAGGAACACCTGAAGAACAAGGTTCTCTGAATCAACCGAGCATGCCTCCTATGAACTCAATGAGACTGAAGCAGCAAGCACAGGGCTAACATGGCCTGCTCCAAGTCCATTCACATGTATTATTAATTTCAAAAATATGTAGTATTTTTACAGGATACCTGAGTGTATGAGGGGGACTTTTTCTGATTTTTGAGCCTACTCTTCGGGATCTGTTCCTTCTGTTGGGTTACCTGGTCCAGTATGGATGTGATGTGATCGCTTTGTTTTATCATATTTTATCATATATTGTGCTTGAACTTTTCTTATGTAAAACATAAAAGGAGTGCATAAAAGGAGTGCATAAAAGGAGGAGGGAGGTGAAGAGGACTAAACAGAGTAGAGGAAGGGAGAAATGTAATATGAGAGAAAAAAATTAAACAAACAAAATTGAAATTCCAGAATTTTGACTATGGCGTCCATATGGAATTAAAGGAATGAAAGTAAAAATTTAATTTAATATAATGTAGAACTAAAGTGTTTCTTTTACTTTTTTATTTAAAGTATTTTTACATATATGTATCAAATTGCTAGGTTGAAATTTCATTGTTTTCTATGATATAGTTTTGCTTTTATTCTCTCTATATTAACAGATTCAATTTTCTTCTCTATGTTATTAAAAGAACTCACTCCAATGAAAAATATTAGATATTTAATGTTAGATTGGTGTAGTATGATGTTCAAATTATGACAAAATTTTAAAACCACTTCTTTTCTGTTCTCTAATTTATTTGTTGTTTTTTAGTTTTAGTTCATTTTGAGTTGTGTACTATGTATTTTGTTCACATATTTATCACACCTAACTCCTTTCAGATAAAGCTCTCTCTTCCCTACACACCTATCTTTTGTCTTTATTTAATCCTGAAGTATAAGTTCTTTTTTGTTTCTTGCTCAAGTATCATTTCAATGAGTGGTCTTTTGTTGGAGAGTTGTCAACTTACCAGCGCTACACTCTGAACAAACTATCCCAAACAATGGCCAACATGAACATGACTAAGAAACAGCACTATTAACAATAATCTAAAAGAAAAAAATCTTGGGATAATTTAATGGTATAATAATCAAGATTTCTAAGAAAACCTGCACTGCATAATAAGACTTCATTGTAAAACAAACAAACAAACCAACCAACAAAAACTGAAAAACCACACACATAGACACACAGCAGACACACAACAGACACATAGCAGACACACACAGCAGACACACACACACACACACACACACACACACACACACACACACACACAGAAAGAACAAACTATAAACCCCAAAAGGTGAAAATGCCTGCAATTACCATAGGTAAAATAGTAGTACAGAGATTATTTTTCAATGAGTGCTGACACTGATTGACAAGAACTCAATATTGGCAAAATCATAAATATGGATTCTGCATCAGAGACCAGTAAAAGAAACTATGGCAGTCTGAAAATGATGTGATGTGCTCTGAGCTGGAGGTGTGATTCTATAGCTCTGAGAGGGCCGTGCATGTGTGAAAGGCACTATTGTGACATCCAGGTTTCAAATACTAATAGAACAATAAATAAAAACTAATACAGCAAAAGCATGTCTTGTAAAAGTAATTAAAATATATTTAAAGATATGTCTTTAAAATGCCCTTTTAACTGATTGCATTTGTAAACATTTCAATTAAAATATGTATCCTCATCAGCTTATTCATAATTGTCTTTGAAGTTTGGAATCAAACTGTTATAAAAACCATTATAAAATGTTGGTTAAACAGAGACCATAGCAGTAGTAATTAAATGATAAAACCCAGGCACTACTATTGCAGTTTTGCATAAATTTTTCATGGGTTTTAGAATCTTACACATTGCTGCATTTACCTTCTCTCACAAGAATCATTTGGGGGAGTAAATAAGCTTTCTATGCAGTTTTGAAATGTGCAGTTTAACTGATTTTGAATATCACTCCCCTTGTACCATTTAACAGAGAAAACAAATTATAAGTAACTCAGGGTTGTTGATGCGGATTATTTTATTTTTATTTCAATCGTCTTTTAATCAGTGAAGTTCCAATGAATCCTTTGATGATGGGTTTCAATCTAAGACCTTAGACAAGTCACAGTAATTGGTGGAAGTTACCATAGACTCTCAGAACTGTTCAAATGATGCTATCACAGAATATTTATGAACTGTTCATGTCTTATATATAGTCATACATTGCTTAACCATATGGCCACTCTCTGGGAGATGCCTTGGTAGGTAATTTTGTTGTTCTGGAAATACCATAAGTCATAGTTACATAAGCACAAATGGAGTAGCCAACATCACACCTAGAAAGGCACTCCTAAAAGACATGTTTGCATTTCCTGGTGCTGTATTGAATACCATGATTGTAACCCAGCTGTAAGTGTTCTTTCATTTAATTTACTTAAATATAGAGCACTTGTATAAAATCTAAATTAGTGTTGATAAGGAATAGTGCTTCATGATGAAACTCTTGTTAACCATGCGTAAGGCAGTGACTTTAATCCCCAGAATAACAAAAGTAATAATAAATATTATAAGGAGTGTGACCCTGTGCAGATACTTTCTATGGAGACTACAGGGCTCCTGTTTTCACTTGATGTGTAAATGAGACAGTGCCAAGTGTTCATTCCTGTTTATGGTAGTAGCTGTAAATTCTGTTCTGTTTGTGTCTGGTCTAGTCTGGTCTAGTCTGGTCTTATCTAATATGGTTAGGTCTGGCTTGGTTTAAGACAAATTTGTCTGGGTAGTTCAGGCTCAACCAAAGCTCACCATGTAGCTCATCTTAGTCCTGTATATTAAGATCACCTGCTCTCTGCCTCTTGAATGCTAGTACTGTAAGCATATATCATTACATGTCATTCATGACTGTAGATTGTACAAACACTACACACTCAAACTGAACAACATTAGTTTTCAAAACAATTCCTTTCTTCAGTAATAAATTCACACAAATTTTCTATAACATTTTAACTCCTTAATCATCTTATTTACTTCAAATTTGGTAATAATATGCAGTTTAAAATAAACAAATAGTAGAGTTGTAAATTTTTGCTACTTATATTCCCAATTCTTCCTTTGTCTAGTAAGTGTGTGTGTGTATTGTGTTTCCAAGACAAATTCAGTGCCTTGTCCATGCTAAATACAATCTTTACCATTAACTCCCTGCCCCTGAGCATCCTTGCTTTGAAAGTTTTTCATCTACTTTTCATTTTTAGACTTGTTTCATTGAATAATTCATCAAAGACACACATATTAACTTCAGCTCATGTATGGCCAGGATCTACAGTATCACTGACCTGTGACTGTAAAATGCTCGCTAATAATGAACATGGAGTGGTCATCTACTCTGATAACACCGTCTTTCTTTGGAACAACTCTAGGAGGACCAGCCTTGATTTGAAGGGGGTGGTGTGGCTGGCCATCACATACAAGAGGAGAATGGGAGCATTGGAATAGGAACTCTGTTAACAGAGGGACCAAGAGGGGGAGCAGCATTTAGGATGTAAATAAATAAATGTTTTTTTTTAATAGAGAGGGGGAAGAGAGAGGGAGATAGAGAGCAAGAGACTTGGGATGGGGTGGAGTCCCAGGATTCAGTGCAAGTGATCTTAACATAGATACATAACAATGGGGATATTGAACCTAAATAACCTGAAGAGGTCACCTCCTGTAGCCAGGTAGGACTCCCAGCAGAGGGATAATGACAGCAACCCACTCACAAATATTTAGACCCAAATTTTGTCCTGTCTACAAGAAATAGAAGGACAAAACTGGAGCAGAGACTGAAGGAATCACCAATAAATAATAGCCAACTTAAGATGTATCCCATGGGAAAACACCAACCTATGACACTCTGAATAGTACTCTGTTATGCTTCTAGACAGGGGTCTAGTATAACTGTCCTCTGAGAGGCTCACCGAGCAGATTACTGAAACTGATGCACAGACCCACAGACAAACTTTGGATTGATCTCGTGGACTCTTATGGAAGAAATGGGGAAGGATTGAAAGACCTAAAGGTGATAGAACTCCAAAGGAAGACCAATAGAATAGACTAACCTGGTCACTTAGGGGCTGTCAGAGACTGAACCACCAACCAAAGAGCATAAATGGGCTGGACCGAGACCCTAGCACACATGTAGCAGATATGCAGCTCAGTCTCCATGTGGATTCCCCAACAACTGAAGCACGGGTTGTCCCTAAAGCTCTGCCTGGCTGTAGAATTAGTTATCCAATAGAATTGATTTCTCTGGTTTCAGTGGGAGAGATTGTGCCTAACTTTGCAGAGACTTGCTGAACCAGTTGAGAGGAATGACTGGGAGTGTCCCACCTTCTCAGAGGAGAAGGTGAGATGGGATAAGGGAGGGACTCTGTGGAGGGGTATATGGGGAGCAGCAATTGGGATGTAAAAAATACTGAGTTAAATAAATAATAAAAATATAAATAAATGTCAATGAATGTGAAAAAATAATAAGAGAGACACTCTATGCAGAGGTTATAGTGAAAAGATTATCTATGGGGTTAGAGTAGAAATATACACCAAGAAACATAGTATCTTCGTTGATATAGGGACAAATTCTATGGGTCCAACCTTTGAAAAATTTAATAGAATCTATGTAGTTTTTCATAACAATAAGGTAACAATTTCAGGCTATATATTTTACTTTGTACTATAATTATCTAAATAATCTGATAAATATTATTCAATAAATGCTTTGGTTATAAGAAAAGAAGCCTCCAAGAACTTATGATTTGCAGTGTAGCTGAGAGCTGTACATGGTAGCAGTGTGCTCCTATCTTCAGTATGTAACAGAAATCCCTTGTAAGAAGTTTGGGGTAAGATAGAATTACTCATCCTGCCACATGAAGTTTTGGGGGGGGGGCATGAACTATTTTCTAATTTATTGTTGATTGCACACACTGGGTTTTGTAAAAATGGAAAAAGAGAAGGAGAGATAGAAAGGATGAGAAATGGGGGGGGAGGGAGAGAATGGTCTGGTACCCTTGAGACACGTGCTTTAGAAAACTCAAACCCACATTTTCTCCTTAAGCTGCTTTTGCAAAGTCAGCAGGTATAGCCCAGCCTTAAAATTATTTTGTGAGAGCTTTACATCCTGACAAATGCTGAGTCATAACATCAAAATGATTTTCCCATGTTGACTGCAAGATAAATCAGGTAGACTCTTTGGTAGTGGTATTGATTCAGCATTAATCATTCAATTCCCTGTGCATCACAGCAAGTTTTTAAAAGTATGAGCCTTACAATTGTTCTTACAAAGGAATGAATTGGGAATGAAGGCCTTTTTGATACTAAAGTAAGACTGGAAAATCTAATGCCTCAAAAGTGCAAATGTGATATATGCATTTTGATGCTGCTTGTTTTATTACATTGTGATTGTTTCTACAATGTACAATGTTCCAGATTTATGTACTCAACTCTGCATCACACACTTTTGAAAGCTTTCCACTTAGCTGGTTATGCACTCTAATATGTGGTTGGCTTTCTTTCTTCTATTTTTTGGTACCAGCCATCCTAAAGAGTATAAATTTTGAATTGTATTATAGATTCAACATATATAAATGTGACAGTGGTTGGGACAGGAGAGATGGCTCAGAAGTTAAGAACTAGTAATGTTCTTTACAGATGACCTGAATTCACTTCACAGCATCCACATCAGACAACTCAAAATCTGCAGCTGAAGGATAGATGAAACAATCTGCTGACCTTTGTGGTCTTATTCATTCTTGTTTACATACCCACATAGTCACACACACACACACACACACACACACACACACACACACACGTGTAAGTAAATATAAACATAATATATATTAAAATCTGGATATGTCTTTGACAGAATGATCAGACAATGAATAATAGGCCAATAATGAGAACTGAGAGAATAAGCTTAATCATTACAACTCCTTTCAAAATATTTAATTTTAACATTGTGTTTGAATATGTATGCTTATTCAAGTGGGTATGTACATGTATGTGCACCTGTCCAAGGACATCAGAGGCACTAGATTCCACTGGAGGTGGAAGATGTTTATTGAAATCCCATCCTCTGCAAAAGCAGTGCATGCTCTTAAACACTGAGCTGTCTCTCCATGACCAAATATTCAAATATTCAAATTGTTATATATATATATATATATATATATATATATATATATATATATATATATATACATATATATATATGTATGTATGTATATGTGTGTATGTGTGTGTGTATATATATATATATATATATATATATATATATATATATATATATGATTCTGTGGGACTTTTTGCACACCATGAGCATATGTACATGTGTAAAATATAGAACAACCTTAGGCATCAGTTAAGATACGCTTACTCTATATTTTAAGAAATACTCTCTCCCTGGCCTGGAAGTTGCCTATTTGGTTGGCAAGTAAATCCCCAGTTCTGCCTATCTCTAACTACCAATTGCTAGGTTTACAAACACGCACCTCCACTCCACTCGCAGAGGTTTTGGTGTGTGTGTGTGTGTGTGTGTGTGTGTGTGTGTGTGTGTGTGTGTGTGTGTGTATGTGTGTGTGTGTGTAGGGGGCATAATCTGAACTCAGTTTTTTGTTTGTTTGCTTTGGTTTTTTTTTGTTTTTTTATGAAAACACTTTAACTGTAGCATCTTTCCAACCTTTTAAAATATAGTAAGAGCTTTATTTCTGCTTAGGTGAAAAGTAGATGCATAGGACACCTCACAACAAGAACACATCTTCACTTGTTTTTCTAATTCTTCCCATAGAATTCTTTAATTTTAGCAGACAGTATGATTAAAGGACAGATTGAAGGAGTTAAGAAAGAACAGTTTCAGTTTTATGCAGCCTACCCAAACTACAAAAACGTTTTTAAAGTGTAGCCAAAACAGGCTGCATGATAATAAACACAGGTTTTCTGAAGTAATTTTTAAAAATCTAGGCAAAGGGCAAAGATAGGCATCATATAATCATATAACAGCATACTCATATATCACACATACACATACACACACAGAGAGACACACCACACACATACACACCACACAAACACACACACACACACACACAAACACACATACACACACACACCACACACACACACACACAAACACACATACACACCACACACACACACACACACACACACACACACACACACACACACACTTCTGAAGTGGCAGTGTATCCAGGCAGAACATTTTTTGGTTTCTCCCACGACATTTGTGGCACTATTGCAACAGTAGACATGGTTTGGCATGGCAGTTATTGTTGATGCTTGCATGGTTCATAGCTATATAAGACAGGTAATTCTTTGACTTCTCTGGAAGTATGCATAGAATCTCCCAGCACAAAATCTACCTACTCAAGATGAAACTCCTAGGGCAGGACAGAACCATCCTGATTTTCCCATGTGGTATGACTCAAGTATATTCCATCATCAGCATTGGTTGAAATCCATACCATGTGTTATTATTTACAGCAATATGTTATGTAGACACAGGCCATAGCCTCTGAGAGAGAACCTAGTGCTATAACTACAATTATTTGCTAAGTGGACATAGTATTAATTGCCTCCTAATGAGTATGCACAGATTAGAGCATCGGTCTACCCGCCTCAGAGAAGCTTCTTTCTGTATTATGGTAAATATCATGAAGAGTTATTACCTTTCAAGACAGAAAACACATAACACAGATAAATTATATGTTCCCTAAATGGGACATCTATATCATATGCCCTTTTCCTAAGACTCTGAGACCATAGTGGAAGAGGGAGCAGAAAGACTATAAAAGCCATAAATTCTGAATATCTACAAACAAACAAACACACACACACACACACACACACACACACACACAACACAGTGTTTTTGGGACACAAGAAGGCAATTGCACATGTGAATTCATAGCAGTTGAGATTGTCTTTGCAAGACAGATGCAGGTTCAGGCCACAAAAATGTCCAGCATGTGAATAAGAAGAAGCTAAAGGCTAATGATAGCTACTGGAAGAAAGAAAATTGCTGTTTTGTTGTTGTTGTTGTTTTATCTGTGTATGCCCAAGTGGAACTGTGTCACCAGACATAATCTGAGAAGGTTGAACAGATTCAGAAAACCCAGTATTCTCATATATGTGACCAGTAGGCATTTCATCTGCTCCTGATATGGTTCCTGTCCTGGACCACAACAACCCACATGGAGATATTGACCACTAGTCAAGTACCACAGAGTTCTCCATGCCAATGAGGTATCCAGATGGGCTGGTCACAGGGTATAACCAATAAGCTTCCTATCCTGGATATCCCTTCCTGCAAATGGTCTATAATCTCTTGTCCACCCCAAGTAAGTTGTGTGCACCCATTTTCCATTGTGAACAATGAATAAACTGTTTGGCCAAGCAAAGACTGTCTCTCTCATCAAGAACCTCTGTGGGGGAAGCCTTCATCATAGAGCCAGGCCACCTCAGTCTCCTGCAGAGGGCCTCTCTGCCCATGAGACAAGGACTTTCACCCCTGTGCTAAGCTGGACCCAGGCTCATCGCAGGCCAGCACAGGTCCCTGTTATCAACTCTATGCAGATCCCAGAGGTGAATGGGTTCTCAGAAGTGGAAGTTTGAGAACCCTTGCTTCCGCAGCCTCAGCCTGCTCCATGTCAGGGGCCCCCAATTTAAGCTGTGTTCTGTCACCCCAAAGCCCTGAGGCAAGAAGATGGAATACAGCCTAGAGTCCAGCATTTTTCTGCCAATGCAGCTTCACACAACCCAGCTGCTAGGTGGAACGTGGAACCACAGCCCTGATGGGTTGACTGCCCTTCAGTGAGCACCGTGTATCCAACAGTCTAGAAGTTGAATTTTTACAAGAGGAATCAAAATTTGGGTAGAAAAGGAAGGGAAGGAAATATTTAGAGATGAGTGTGAATATAATTAAAATTTATTTGCACAAAATTTCTAAAGAACTAATGTAAACAATATATGCATACATAGAGTTATTATAACCTCAAGGCAATTAATAAAATACTCAAAATAAGTACATGTAACCTGACCAAATTTGTAACTGTTATTTAAAATGTAAGAAAAAAATCAGAACCCAAAATCAAAATTTGGAGATAAAGTGTTCTAAATTCTCTGACACATAGATATTTGGAATACCAAAACAAAGGAGACTAAAAATGAGCTCATAGAAAATGTGAAGAAAAATATTTGACGCCTATCTATGACCACTTATAAGTTTTCATGGTTCATTCATTTTTTGCATGTGCTACTTTTAATGGACACTCATGTTGTGTTAGTAATAATTACTTATATAATTCCATAGGCCTACTTAACATGTTTCCTTGTGAGCATATATGGAAAACCACATATAAAAATTATAAACCTGCAGTGAACCTAAGATTAAAGTAGAAGAGTATATCTACTTCTGATGATATCTTTCAAAAAACTGGGTACAGAAGGGACATTTTTTGGGGGGTTCAAGAGGGGGGATTTCAAGACAGGGTTTCTCCGTGTAGCCCTGGCTGTCCTGGAACTCACTTTGTAGACCAGGCTGGCCTCAAACTCAGAAATCTGCCTGCCTCTGCCTCCCAAGTGCTGGGATTAAAGGCTTGTGCCACCACACCCGGCAGAAGGAACTTTTTATTCTGTTTAAATAGTATCTGTAAATCCCCACAATTCTCACCTTAGAGAGTATTGAAGGACAATCTTTTCCTCTTATGAACTGAATCAAGTGAAAGATATCTTTTGCCATGGCTTATCTTTAGTTTTGTACTGAGAAAATCCCTAAAAGAGAAATAGTGGCAGCTCATATCAGGCTGGTCATCAACAGCTGTTTGTTTATCAGGAGGGAAATAATGCCTGGTTCTAGAAATCTACCAAATACTAGTGAGGTCAAACATCTTAGAGGAGAGCCTATTTCTGACATTTTAACAAAGTGGTATAATTCCTTTCTGCATTTGAAATAACCTATCCTTATACACACAGAGTAATGCAGATCTGAATACTCAGCAATGAAGCTTTCATTTTCAATAGACAAGAACCATTACACAAAAACAGTAATTGGTCAAAATGTAGAGAAAATCTGATCATGAGGTACCTGGGCGCGATAGCTACATCTTTAAGACAATCTTACACCTTAGGTTTCAAGAGCATCAGAGCAGATAGGGTAGAAAGACTGTAAGAGCCAAGTGATCAGGAGATCTGCTTGTGAGATTGTAACTCTTAGAAAGGATGGATACTCATGATACCTCAATGATATGGCTGCCCAAAAAAGACCTTGGTAACATTAACATGGAAGGTTGGAAACTCATAGGATCCTATCCCTCAAGAAAGAACTACAGGATACTAAGGGATGTTGAAAGTGGGAGATCTAGTCATCTACTATGGAGGAGCAGCCCACAATCAAGTAATAGCAAGTGCCCAACCCTAAAATCATATACACAGAATGTTTAGTGGACTTGGTAGGTTTTATCTATATAGAAATCTAACTCTACATCTATATTCCTATCTCCCTACCAATATATTTATCCATCTATCTATCCATTTTTGTGGGGTATACTTGTGTAATTTGTGTGTGTGTGTGTGTGTGTGTGTGTGTGTGTGTGTGTGTGTGTGTGTGTTATTACAATTGGGGAGAAGAAAGCCATGAGTAGGGGGTGAAAAATTGAAGCAGTTGGAGATAGGAAAGGGAATGGAGGAAAAGATATAATTAAAAAAGCTATTTTATGAAAGCTTTATATTGCCTCTGGAAAAAATTATAATCTAGGTGCCTCTTTATTCCATTTAATGAACATTGAAAAACATGTTTTCATGAGATGTTAGAGGGAAAATTTATGCTTTGTAAAATCCTTTTGCCCATTCATTCATTCATTCATTCATTTTACATCCTGATCACTGCCCCCTTCCAAAACCCCCCCTCACATAGTTCCTCCCTGCACCCCCTTCCCCTTCTTCTCTCAGTGGGTGGGGTACTGCCTGAGTGTCACCCCACCCTGGCACATCAAATCTCTACAGAATTAGGCACTTACTCCCCCACTAAGGCCAGAAAAGTCATCCAAGTTAGGGGAATGGATTCCACAGACAGGCAACAGCGTTAGGGACAGTCCCTGCTCCAGTTGTTTGAAGACCCATATGAAGACTGAGCTGCACATCTGCTACATATGTGCAAGGGGTCTTTTTCCAGCCTGTATATGCTCTTTTCTTGGTGGCTCAGTCTCTGAGAGCTTGATAGGTCAAGGTTAGTTAACCCTCTTGGTTTTCCTGTGGAGTTCCTTTCCCTTTGGGGACCTCAATCCTCCCTTCTACATTTTTATAAGAGTCCCGGAAATCCATCCAATATCTTTGGGTCTCTGAATCTGTTTCAGTCAGCTTCTGGATGGTGCCTCTCAGAGGACAATTCTGCTAGGCTCCTGTCTGCAAGCATAACAGAGAATCATTAATAATATCAGGGATTGGTGCTTGCCCATGGGACGGGTCCAAGTTGAATCCATTATTGGTTGGCCATTCCTTCAATCTCTGAACAACTTTAACCCTGAATTTACTGTAGGCAGGACAAATTCGGGGGTAATTTTTTTGAAGATGGGTTACTTTCTTTATTCCCCACTTAGGGTCATTCCTGGCTACAGGAAGAGGCCTTATCAGGTTCCACATTCCCACCCCTAGGGGGACTCATCTAAGGTCATCCACATAGTCTTCTGGGATTCTCCCCTTTCTCAGGTCATTAGTATGCCCTAGAGATGCTCCCAAACCATGGGATATTTTTATTAGATATAAGAGGAACACTTTCTGCTTTTAAAAAATCTTATAGTCCCAAAGTTTATGGAAACAATGACAGAGTAATAATGACTTTTATATTTCAGAAACAATAATAATAAACGTTGTACCTCCTACAGAAAGATACACTCGATGCAATAAGGAAAGGATGAAATATACCATGGGAAGAAATTAGATAAAGTGTTTATCTGAAGACTGAACATCAGTCTGTTAAAAATTTAACCAAAGGTAATTAAATTACTCATTCACATGTATATAACCATATAACTGCAAAATACACACGTTATTAATTTTATTTTATTAAAACTTAAGCTTAATAATTCACCATATACTCCAAAATATGTAATACATCAAACAGCATCCTGGAAAATATGTCTATAGAAAAATAATAACATTTCTTATCCTTATGGAAATTAAGTTCTTTGTTGGAGTGAACCAAGGAAAAGTGCATTAAAATATAAAGAAATAATCATAGAATATATGTATCACAAAGAAACAAGTATGAAAAGATGTTGCACTGTAAGATGATGGGGAAACCACAATTGAATAAATTATATATGAACTTATTAAATCTATAGGCAATCCACTGGAGAAAACAGACTTTCTTTTCAGAAGTAATCAGTTCCAAATAGCATGTTAGTTAGAGATGAGACTTTAACACCACTTTCCATTTGTAGGGCTGATATTTTTTTCTGGCTTTTACCTGTGCAGGTCTTGCGCATGCCGCCACAGATTTTCTGAGTTCATAGGTGCAGTAGTCCTGTGATCCCAGAAAGACACGGTTCCATTGGAATCGTCCACCATGTTTTAGCAATTTCTCTGCCTCCTCTTCTGCATAGATACCAGAGTTCTGAGGGAATAGACTTTTTAATTCATATTTTGTTGTTTGATTAGTTTATTTTGCTTTCTAAGTGTGGTATGTGTGTGAGAGAGAGAGAGAGAGAAAGAAAGAGAGAGAGAATAAGAGAGAGAGAATAAGAGGGAGAGAGAGAGAGAGAAAGAAAGAAAGAGAGAGAATAAGAGAGAGAGAGAGAGAGACTGGAGCTGGCATCACTAGTGATGGATTTCTGCTAACAAGGGCATAACTATTCTAACAAAAACACACATCCAAAACACTGGTATTGCTACTCCCTGATGGTTAAGCCTTCAAACATATGAATCTATAGGGGTCATTCTCATTCAAGCCACCACATCGGCCAAAGTCATGGCTGAGCAAGACAGAACAATATGGAGCATTTCACTATTGACTTACAATTTTCATAGGTGTGTATTTAGAAATTGAATCATAGAAGGGTGTGAAATAAGCGATGCTTAAGTTCTCCTACATAATGACATGAAGACTGCCCTTTCATTCAGTTCCCTTACACAAAAGGGAAAAAATTCATTTCAGCAGTACAACAGTGGTTTACTTCCTAAGACACACAAACGGACAAGGCAAGCGTATAACTTTCAATGGGCCTTTTGTTCATTTTACAACATTACAATTCAAAGTTCATTTCTTCATCAAGCTTCATTCAGATCTACAATACATCTTTCAGAAATATCCCAAGACTGTGCTTGAATGTCTGTCCACTGGCACAGCAGCAGCAGTCCTGGGATCTTGGAAGCAGCTACTCTGTGCTTTCTGCTGATGTCCAGTGAGAACAATGTATGATTCATCATTTTTGACTGGTTCTCGACACACATCTGAAGTACCACATCATTTATATGACTATACAACAACAACAACAACAACAAAACAGAGTTCTTTGGGGAAAAAGACACATTTGGGAAGAGCAAAACAAACATATGTTGATATCTGTCTAGTGTAATAGAGAATAAACACGTGCTTCATTCTTTCAGCCTCCTAAATCTAAGCAATATTTTATTACTATCCAATTCAAGTTTAAATCTTTTTTTTGTGGTGTATAGGACACTGCAATCTACAGCAGAAAGTGATTAAAATATGCTAAGATTACTAATGACTCTTCTAGAGTGTGAAAATATGGAAAGTACCTATTTATTCTTCCCAAATTTCTAAGCTATGAAGATTTCCAGATAAAAACTTATACTACTTTTTAAAATAGATAAAATCTCTGTCAACACATTTAAATCCATCTATTACTCTTTTCTAGAACAAATGTTGAATAGAAATATTGACAGTCAATATATTAGTGGGTATTAGCTGTAAAGTGCTTTCTGTATAAAGACTGCTGAAACAGTCAATTTTATCTCCATTGCCTAACAAACCTACTTTCCTACTTTAAACACTCCTTGTTTCTTGTTTGTGTGCTTACCTGATGTCTATCTTGGGCCCTCAGAGTCTTGCCCTTCTTATTCAAATGGCAAGCAGCCTTGAGGTTGAATAAACATGCTGAGTCTTGGCTTCTGCTGTCTAAATTTCAAAGTGATATTTGCACTCACAGATCTTGGACAGCCCTTATAAACATTAAGAAATTGGTGGGTGCTATTACCTTTCATTTACCAGAAACTTCTAGATGCTGCTGTAGGTAGATACAGGGAATGTGGGTGTTGCTAGCCTGTAGAATGCAATGGCATTCACATTGACTCATTGTTTGTCTTGCTCTTGTCCTTTCTGTGAACTAAATTGTTCCCTTCATATGCTCTATGGTCATTTAAAAATATGGATTCCATATTAAATATTAAATAAAAGCAACATTTATTTGTACTGCATGACATCTGTGATCAAATCTCCCATTCTTTATATGCTGTGTAAGGGCATTGGTGAGTCATCCACCAAATGTCTATGCAACTGGACCTCTAACAATTCTTCTTGCACAGTCATCTTGAAATGCAGTACACTTTACGTCTTCTTTCATTACTAAACATCATGTAGTTCCTGTTTATAACGTTCCTTCTTATTATTTTGAAGACTCCCATTGACTTCTCAGAATTCCAGTCTCATGTTAATTACCCTAGGAAGGTTTTGACTCCCACTGCCTGTGAGTTTAGTAATTCAAGGGTTCTTTACATATTTATATTTGTTAATTATATATCATTTGAAAAGTAATAATTAAAAAAATCAACTTGGAATCCGTATCTACTTTTCTACTTACTTTTTTTTCCATTGCCATTAAATGAAATCAACTCAGTGGAAATATGACAACCATCTCTTCCCTCGAACTTCGCTATCGCTTTCTGGTTGTCTTTGTGTCTCTGTCCTTGTCTTTCTGTCTCCATTTGTCTTGCTTTTGCATTTTCTTTCTCTCTCACACACATACATATACATATTATTTATGTTTTATTTTAGTGGAGTAAGTTGGAATGAAGAAACAACTTGAGTTTGCATTTTTGTTGCAAATTTTTTTACAGAAAAGTTTGCAACTTCTTATAACAATTAAGAAATAGTTTTGTTTTATTTTGTTTGTATTTCTCTTGTTAGTTTATGGCAGTATTACAATATAGCTCAGGCTGCCCTCAAATGAACTCACAATTCAGCCAGAAGCTGAAAAGTTTGGTATTACAGACATGGGCCACCGCACCTGGCTGGGGATTGTTTGATGGCTCTCTGTAGTGTCTGTCACACTGAATATCCTGGTTGTTCTTAAGCACAATACATATCTTGTCCTCAGTAAACAACAATATCATTTTCACAGCTATAATAAGCAGGTAAAATAAATGACAACTGATGGTATAACCCACATCATCTATAACCCCACGTGAGGAAATTTATAGCTATAATTTAAATATGGTCTACTTTTTCCAAAATATTTTAGTCGTAATAAAAATAATGTCTATAAATAAACATGTAATAGATTGTGTCTGACTTTACCACTCCCACTAAATACAGAGAATTCTCAGCTCCAACACATTAAATGATATCACCTTAGAGAAACCTAATATTATTCTAATCATATCACATTAACAACATCTTTGTGTACTATGTAGACCATGTAGAAACCTTAAATCCATTTGTGTTATAGTTGAATAGGGTTTATTGAAAGCACTGGATCTATTATGATTTATGTGGGGAGAATCAGACTTATTACAAATATATTGTATATCTTTCCCTGGGAAGCCATGACTAACACTGAAAGCCCAAAGAAATGATCACACCAAAGTACAACTCTGAGAACTAATTGCATTATCAGTATTTCTTACATTCTTAGGAGAGGATTCTTGAAGGAGCACAGATGACTCAAAATTGTATCACTAAGAAAGTCCAAAATCTCTGTCCTTGGGATTTCCCTGAAGGCCTTGCAGGCAGCTCAAAGGGTCAGAAAGTCTCTTCCAACATTTTGTCTTACTGCTTCTATGATATTGAGGAGAGTCTTTTAATTTCCACAGTCTGGGGACTTCTGAGATTTCCTTTATTTCCTGAGTCTCAAGTATTTCCCTCTTCTTTGGTTCTTCAGAAGACACACAGGATATGAAGATGTTAGTAGACAGGAGGAGCCACAAAGGCATGGCTACACTATGCAACAAAGTTAGCCAGCTGTGTGAGGGTTATATCTGCTATAGTGTATGGTCCTTGAGCCTGGCCAGGAGTACAGAGTGGTTGTTGGTCTCTTTCAAAAAGACCCTGATATAGCTGTCTCTTGTGAGACTATGCCGGGGCCTGGCAAACACAGAAGTGGATGCTCACAGTCAGCTATTGGATGGATCACAGGGCCCCCAATAGAGGACCTAGAGAAAGTACCCAAGGAGCTAAAGGGGTCTGCAACCCTATAGGTGGAACAACAATATGAACTAACCAGTACCCCCTGGAGCTCGTGTCTCTAGCTGCATGTGTATCAGAAGTTGGCCTAGTCGGCCATCAGTGGAAAGAGAGGCCCATTGGTCGTGCAAACTTTATATGCCTCAGTATAGGGGAGCGCCAGGGCCAAGAAGTGGGAGTGGGTGGGTAGGGGAGTGGGTGGGGGAGGGTATGGGGGACTTTTTGGATAGCACTGGAAATGTAAATGAAGAAAATACCTAATTAAAAAAATAGAAGTTAACTTCTGGAGCTGGAGAAATGGCTCAGCAGTTAAAAGCACTGACTGCCCTTACAGAGGTCCCAAGGTCAAACCCCAGCAACCACATGGTGGCTCACAACCATCTGTAATGGGATCTGATGCCCTCTTCTCGTGTGTCCGAAGACAGGCACAGTGTACTCATATACAGAAAAGCTTACTTCTCCTGATCCTAACAAATAACTAAATTTGTAGAAAACAGATAAGCTCAGGTAATTTATCAGTTGATAACAACTCATATAGATGGATATGTGAGAATAGCAAATATAGAATCAAGTTTCTAAAGTATAATGTTCAGGACTAAATGAATTTAAGTATTCATATTTATTGTATACTAAAATAATACTTGAAAACTTTTGATATTTAAATTTTGGAAATCAGTTCATGTAATGTTCAATATGCACAAGTAGAATAATACAATATTAATTATTTTAATGTACTTACTCTATAACATCATTAATCACAATCTCAGTTGCTTTTTATAGATTTATTTGAAACAACTGTAAATATTTCTGAACGCACACACACACACACACACACACACACACACACACACATATAGGCACAGCATAATCCTTGTCACCATATATGATTTTATAGAAAATACATAAAGCAGTATGTTAAGTAAGATATTTTATATGTTAGAATTGAGCAATCATATCTTGTGGAGTATTCAAAAGTTATTGAAGAAGACAGAATTGAAAATCATTCATAATCAAGCATATTCAACTTAACCCAGATTATAGTAATTATTTGTCAAAGGTAGAGAGATCTGAAATGACACCCAAAGGTTTATCTTTAGTCAATGTCAAATAATTAAAATTATAATAATGACAACAATAAAATATTGCCATTTGTTCAACCAAACAGAGTTGGAAAAATTTAAAAATTCAGAATGCAGCCAAATAGAAAAAAAGTCATCATAGTCTTAATTTTAATATGAAAAGATATCTATTTTGAGCATTCTTCGTACTTTTAGAAGTTTCTCATTGAGATTTATGGAAGCTACAGAATTATCCTTTGAAAATGCAGTCAGATTTAGACATGCTAAAGGATTACATTTTAGAAAGGGTAAAGCCTCATTTTAGTATTTCCTTATCTTTTTAGATTTCCATTGGTATTCAAAGTCAAGCCAGTCACCAATGTGCCTGGTTTGTAAATGTGTTACTGACAGTTTCAAGTGGATAAATATCTCTCTGAATGCCTTGAAATGTCCATTACAACTTGAGTAAACAGGCATTAGGGGTCTGTTTTATGTTCCACATAGGTGCTGGGGGGAAGATTTCAGTTAATTGATTTCCCTGTTCTTAAAGAACTTTAGGTTTGGAGTAGAGTGAAGATTAACCAATGTTTATAGATCCTAAAGGGGAAGACATATACATTGTTATGCTATATAGTAGAAACATGATGGGTATGTTTAGACAATTATATGAAAGCCAGGTTTCTAGGGAAGACCATGATGAAATACATTTGAAATATTAGCAGACTGTGTGTAGAGACTTTATATAGAAAATCCAGCACATGAAACACCATGAGCCAAGAAACAAATAGACAAGAAATAAGTTTCAGACTGGTGAAACTAAAGTGAGCATCAGGAGTGGTAGGGTTCTAAGGCAATAGCACCTATGTGGCTCAACTTCAGTGTTCATGTTCTAGAAATTATCATTGGTTTAAAGGGCACTCAGTGCTAAGAAATGTTAAGAGCTGGGGGTGGGGAGGGAGCAGAGAGATGAGATGCTATCTTCTTGAGATGACATGGCCGATGGTGCACTTCAACTCACAAAGCTGTCTTTGCTTACAGAATATGTGCACACGATCAAGCCAGTCAAAATCCCAGTGTGGATAAATGAAGGGCTACCAAAGACCCACCTCATCAAGTGGGCAAATGAAAAACAATTCATGGCTGAGGAAGGAAGGAAAGTCACATTTTCTTGGTTATGTGGCTACTTTTAAGTTGTTCATGTGCCACTGGATGGTCCTACACCCATTTTTAACATGATCAGTACTCACTTAATCCAGGGAGTATGTATTACTGATGATGATGGTGGTGGTGGTGGTGGTGGTGGTGGTGGTGGTGAGGATGTTGACGATGCTGAGATGGATTGGTGACAATGATAAGATTGATGTTGCAGCAACTGATGATGATTGACGAGATCATGATGATAAAAGATGATATAAAATTGAGAGAAAGATGGAATGACAGGTCCTGATGGGAGTTGGCAGGAGGTAAAAGGTGTGATTATTATTAAAAAAGATTGCATGTATATATGAAAATTTCAAAAAATAATAAAACTGTTTCATGAGTGGATGCATATCTCCTTGACTGAGAAGTTTAATGCAATAATGTTGACAGATTATGGGCAGTGACTGTTATTACCATTTCACTCCCCCTGTCTTTCCCATCAAAAGCATATAGACTTCAGGCTAGTCTAAAAATCATATGATGGGCATCAAAGATAGTGTTACAATACCAAGGGGTCTTATTATAGTTTACTGTGGAATATATGGTAAGCAGGACAAGCAATAGAGAAAAATGTGGCAACTAGACAAGATCAAAACATGACATTGGTAGTGTCATTGACTGCAAACACTACAGATCGAATGAATTATCTCCTGAGGCCTTCTCCAACCAGATATTATGGCAAACACACAATTACTAGAGCCTCTTTACTCATCAGAAAAAGTTGCCTACAACCTATGCACTTTTAAGAGAGATGAAATGTTCTGTTGCTATTGTACAATTGGATGTAAAGTCTACACTGATTATTATTATGGGCATATCATTCACAACTTTGACTTCATTACCAGTGTAATCACAGTACTGGAAAAGAACTGTCAGATTCCCAACATTGTAGAACATATTCCCATTGTCCTAAATTCTAGTGTACATATCTCCAGATAAAAAGGAATTTAGATATTGTGAAATTGAGTTGCTTTCACTGGTCCAGCTTTATAAACACTTCTGCACATCTGTGTCTTTCTAGGATTTGAGGCACTTATAAAGACAAAGGAAACTGTGTGGTTTGGAGAATTCATAATTCCCCTGTTTCAGTTGGCATAATGTAATGGAAGAGATCTTACAGATAATCTTAGAAGGAGGTTACCAAGAAACTATGGAATTCCAGTGAGAGTATCTAAGCCTCCTGGAAATTTAGACTTCATTCTTTGCCAAAAAAAACCATTGCTCTGAGTTTAAATTTGGCACAAGTAAATAAAACACAAAACTGAGAACAAAACAGCTTCCCTTGCCTCCTGTCTATACTCCAATTCTGAGAGGAAGATGGTGGTTAAAGGGCCAGTGCTAATATAAATGTTTAAGTGAAAATAGGGGCAGAATTTCAACTTACTTTTCCAAGAATTTGAGGACTGATTAATAGATGACAAGTGGAACCACTATAAAAAAAATAAGACTCCAGAATAGTAGATTACATTGCCAGCTTTGAGAATTTTCTTTCCTAGTGAAGCTTGCCTTCCCCTTATACAGCACTGTACACTTGCCTATGCCTTAACTTGGAAGATTGATCAACAGAAAGGTGGTAAATGCAATAAGAACAAACACTGATGGGTATTTGAAGTAGTAGGGAGTACATAAAAGAATGTGTTTTGCAAGCTGGATGCTATATATCCTAGCACTAAAAATCAGTGAGACTGCACTTGGGAGCTAGAGGAAGGTGGATTTTGAGTGTGAGATCATTCTTGGAGGTTTCACACATTTAAAGGTCCCCTTGGCTATATGAGATCCTGTCTCAAAATAATAATGCTGAAATGAAATATAAAGCTACTTTGTTAGAACATATCATTAATTTTTAGCTGTTTAATGCAGTTCACATCTATGATCTAAGATTGATTACATTCATTGACACTCCTCCAGCAGAAATTCTGTATAAAGCTGAGCTACTATGAAGTAGCACTTCCCAACAGAATGTTTGAATACAGTTTATGACATTTAGATGAAGATGATTGGCATATGGCAGAGCTAACGAGAGTAATCCAAGCACATCTGCCTATAAGATTGGAATTTGGCCTGCTTCTGGAAACTTGGGCTTAAAGAGGGTTCCCATTGATCTTCCAGAAGTGGGAATGGTGTTGCACGCTGCCTGACCTGTAAAATGTGTTTTGGACTGGTTGTGAGCTTTCCAGCTGAAACAGGAGTTTTAGTACATCTTACATAGAAAGAAGGTGCATGGATAAATTTAAATGGACAAGTTTAAATGTTGGACATTAGGTCTCAGATGAGCTTGTCTGTAGACAACTTTGCTCATACATCCTCACGGCTTGATGCTGGAGCCACAAGAAGATCCTGTGTGTGAATGCACTGCGGGAAGCTTGGAACTGTTTTCACTGAACATTAATTCCTCGCATTGAGTCTTTGCTAGAAGCTTTCCTATTTATCCTTTCCTATAGAGAAGCTCATGCTGAGTTGGTGAGTCTTTCCATCATGTTACTGAATACAGTGTAGGTTTGGTCTTCCCAACTAAACATTTTAAAAGACTAGGGAGTTAAAAATATACATAAGCATAAAGAGAACTTTGTCACAAGTAAATTTTTATTTTGGAAAATTTTCAGTCAGGCTCTGAGGATTAAAGTTGTTTTCTTTTCATTAAATATTTTCAGCAGTTGTAATGTGCATTTTTATTTTACAGAAGTATTTGTGGCAAATAAAATCGATCATTTTTAAGGTTGCATATGGGATGTCTTGACTTAATTATACATAAAAAGTCAACATGCCACATTACTTGAAATACTTTGTTTTCACAAATTAAATCTTCATTCTTATGGTTTAATTTACAATATCAATATCAAAGGACTGGAGATTTCAATTGATCCTCATCTTGTGTCTCTTTTTTATTGGTGATTTTATTTATTTACATTTCAGATGTTATCCCTCTTTCCCAGTTTCCACTCCACAAGCCTCCTATCCCCTCTTTCACCCCCCTGGCTCTATGTGAGTGTTTCCCTACCTGCCCACTCATTCCTGCCTCAGCAGCCTATCTTGTGTCTCTTAATATCTTTACTTTTTGATGGAGAGTTGTAGTTGGTGAATTTGGTTATATATTAATGCATACAAAATTGAACCTCTATAAGATAGTTTTGTTATTTTTAATCAGAGACAGTGTGCACATCTTTTAATGTATTTACAGAATAATG
This sequence comes from Mus musculus, assembly GCF_000001635.26. Lineage (NCBI taxonomy): Eukaryota > Metazoa > Chordata > Mammalia > Rodentia > Muridae > Mus > Mus musculus. The sequence continues at coordinate 91,904,079 of NC_000077.6, forward strand.
AGCTTATGGGAAACCAGCTATAAATAAGCTTCAAAACTAAGCATAAAATAGGGTGAGTATAGAAACTGACATGCATAATTCATTGGTAAGAAGGTATTATGCAAGTTCCATGAGCTAGAGAGCAGTTATATGAAATTTTAATGAAAGCTTCCCCATCCTAAATTTCATCTATGCTCTTGAGTAAGAAAAGGGATCAGTGCTCCCGAAGGTTGTTCCGGGCAGCCACATCACAAGTTCTGGAGGACATAGGCTCACCAAAGTTTTTTTTTTTTTTTTTTTTTTTTTTTTTTAAAGAAAGTATAGAAATAGTAGACAGAGTTCCCATTATATTATAGTAACAGCTATTATCTTTATAACATATGAGATGTTTGAAAGAGTGAATCTGGTATTTCTCAAAGATAATAATACACATCCTCAAATTATTATTAAAGTCAACATATTGCGAAGTATGCAATTATTCTGAACTTTATGGATGATAGAAATGGTATTTGCTTAATACTATTTAAAGTACTTGCTTTTACAAAATACCTAGAAATCTGGAACATATTATAGAAAACATAGGTAAACATTTTTAATAGCCCATTAGCATGAAAGTTTTATTTGGGAGAATAATATTCTTTCATATCCACAACAGAAAAGGAGTTTTTGAACCTTTAAAGTTATATGTTACATATAGAACTCAGTTTTGGGCTATTATGAAAATGCATACATATTTTAGTAATTTTTATTGTGTTTTGCTTTTATTCAGACTAATGTGTAGTTTTGAAAAATCAAAATTTGAAAAATGTATAGAAGAACTGATAATTCACAGTTTTATGTATTATCAAGGCCTGTATCTAATGCAAACTTCAGCTCAGTGCCATGGACATGGAAACCCAAGCAAGATGCCAGTCACTATCCACAAAACCTGTGGTTAAAAATAAAGTCCACTTTTTATTTGGTAGCAATTTTCCCTTACCTTTATTGAGAAACTTTATTTTTAAAGTGAAAAGGTTTTCTGACCATGACATTACCCTTGGTTGTGAGTTTGTGTATCTGGATTAGACTGGTTACAGTCAAAGTTCACGGATCTTTTAGTGATATCATTTGAAAGTAAGATGGTACTTTTACAAGATCCCATTAAAATCTCTAAGATATCTTGAATTTCCTCTATAGCCCTTGAGCCTTCTATATAGCTGAGATCTGAGGTCTGTGCCTCTGTTGCTAAGACTTAGTCATTATAACATCAAATGCAAGACATTCAATGCTAAAAGATCTAATTTCCATTTTGTATTTTCCCAAACCTGCTGGTGAATTCCTCATCTCATGTAAATCTAGAACAATTAACTCACCCATGAATCTAGGAGCAGTTTAAAAATTTAAAAGTTACAAAAGCACACAAAACAACAACAACTTATGGAAGAACTGTTGGTGAGGGTATCAAAGAAAGCTTTCTGACAGTCTAAAATTTGATATTAGGTATGCTCTGCATATTTCCTACAAGGGCTAGGAGTGCATTTTTAGTCAACATTTATAACCAAACCATAAAGTTCCAAGCTTTATAGACGTGGAGTAATGTGGAAGTGGGTGAATTTTACCAATAGTAAAATGGTTTTGAATTGCTACTGATAGCAATTTAACTGCAAACATGTGATGACTTGGATGTTCAGTACAGACTCGTGTGCAACCTGACTTTATCACAACCTTGGGTGAACATACTTCATGAGAAGTTTGTACCATGTGTGCACCATATGTGATGCCAGTGAACACTGAATGCTTAGCATTGATACCACAAGGTATATATGAAAGCCAAGGGTTTCCTTATATACTAGATGTTTCTAAGTAAACACAATAGATTACATCTGCAAAAAAAGTTAAATATTTTCTATCATTCTTCAGGATACAACTATCAAATCAACACACTTTTGGATTACACTGTGTTAAAAGTGTGTTTACAGCACTGACAATTAGGAAATGAAATATTTATCAACTCTTGAAAATGTTCAAGGTGCCCCAAGTCCTGCATCAAAGTAGATTAAATTTTTTTTTGTTTTTCTTTTATTGTTGGAGACTTTTTTACATGTAAATATGCATTTTGTTCACAATTATCCCCCAATTTTTTCCTCTCCAATTCTTTTCCCTCCGGATATTCTGTCTTTTTTTCATTTTCATTTTTAATTTCTTTCTTATTTATTTATTTATTTATTTATTTATTTATTTATTTATTTGTAGCACACTTACTTCACTTGGAAACTAACTGTATCTGTATATTCATGGATGTACCACAATTTACTGGAGCTTAACTAGAAAATAAATAAACAGCTTAGCACTTTCATCTCATTAAGCAAATTGTTTTCATTTAAAAATGAAAAAACATATATAAATATAAATTCAATGCATACGCCTAAAATTGTTTAAAATTTTATGAATTATAGTAAGTAACTGTTTTTATTATACCTAAGATTCATAGACACACACACACATATATATATACAGATCTGTATATATATATATATATATATATATATATATATAATATATACATACAGACAGACACACATAACATATACATACAATTAACACAAATATCTACCAGGCAAAAAGTGATCACGAGTGGAAAAGGTTTTAGCTATCCAATTCCCTCTCTAAATAAACTGTAATGCTACATATGTAGAAGGAATAAGCAAACTATTTCATGTACTATGTTTTATTAACTGTTTATTGAAGACGGCACTGATTAGTGAGTGTGGGCAATCAAACTATGGAACTTCCTTTTTACTTTCCTGTAGAGGGCTATAAAAAAAGAAGGTAATTGTTTTAAATTACAGAAGGGGGTTGTATTTCAATATTTTTGCTCTGTACATTTGATGAAATCAGATGGATCATCACAGGTTTGCCAGTTGCTCATATGTCTGGTGCTTTAGCACGAACGGAAAAGACACGAAGCTGGGAAAACCTCAGCTATCTCCTCAAGGGGAGGAAGAAGAGCTCTGACTGTGATACATTTTAATTTAATTGGTGATGCTCATGAGTCAATGCAACTATAATAGCCATGCTGTTGTCCTTCTCCACTGAGTCTAAAATGCCACTTTTGTTCAATTTGAACCAATATGAGATACTTGAATTCCCGTAAGTTCTTGACATGTTGGTCTGTCAGTTTTGGCTGTGCTTAAAATTCACCTAGAACTTATGTGTTGTAAGTGTGTCCAAACAGAATGTGTACTTTCATAGAATATACTTAGCTGTTGTTATTTTTTTCTCTTTAAGGAAACATCAACCACCAAAAGAACCATAAATAATTCTCAGAATTACACAAATGTATTATATCCCCAACCAACTGTGAATACTTTGGGTTATCATCTTAGAATAAATCAGGTTAGGAAACATCAATATACTACAGATGGAAAATTAAAATTTAAAATATTTATAGTTAACAAAGACAGTCAAGCATAAGAAATTCAGTCTGGAGATCTCTGATAAAAAAAATTAAACTGATATGTTGGATTTGGTGACAGACTGCTTATCATTGCAATTATATACACATTATTTTGGCAGCTTATTCTCATGTGTGACACTATTTTTTTTCTCTGTTCGGGTACTCTTGGAGGCATTGCTATTTACACTAACAAGGCATATTAAAACAGCAGCTCTTACTGTGACAAAGCAAACACATGTCTAATGGCCAGGAGATTCAGCTGGGGCCAAGCTGACAGTTCAATTACCCAAACAGGTTACAAATGATTGCATTGAAGACAAATGCCTGTGGATTTCCCACTGCAAGCACAACTCAGCAAGACTGAAAAATGTCAAAAATGATGCCATCTCACCAGGTAGCTGTGTGTTTGTGAAATAATATTCTCTCTCTCTCTCTCTCTCTCTCTCTCTCTCACACACACACACACACACACACACACACACACACACACACACATACACACACACACACATATTAATGATTAAGAGAATACAGAATTTGTAGATTCTTGGAAGGCAAAGTGTAATTCACAACTCTCTAAGAAACTCTTTGTCACCTCATGATGTTATAGAGAAAATTTTTGTCGTTGTTGATACTTTAATGTTTCACAATTTTATGAACTCGTGGAATCCCCACATGTAGTAGTATAGGCAGGGTGATTTGTGACTACAGCTACTTTATTGTTTTTGTTTGCCTGTTTGTTTGTTTTATAGACTAGAAATAATCAAAGTATACTTAGAGCAATTATGATCCACAATATCTTATTAACTATATGTCTCAGGCTAGCAGGTGTGATCCAGTGACTTTAGCTCAGAGAAGTCGGGACAAAACGGAAGCATTACCTCAAGTTAAATATTGGATTACTACAATTTAGCTACAAACAAAAAAAGCAAGTTAGTTGAATCAGTGTGCCTGAAAGCTTCCTCTTGTTGAAATTGAAGCTGTTTCTCATAGTTATGTTTTATTTAGGTTAATGATCTATCTTTAAAAAAATCTATTCTATAGCATATTGCATCTTTTCTGTTTTATAAACGCTTGCAGGTCCAGATTATATTAATAGATTTTATGCAACAGCAATAAAAGTAGATCCCACGACATTATATAAGGAGAATGTTTAACTTCCTTCATCTGTTCCTATTTCTTTTATATTTATGAGGATGGTGTGTGTGTGTGTGTGTGTGTGTGTGTGTGTGTGTGTGTGTGTGTGTGCATGTGTGTGCCTATCATTCATTTGTGGAGTTGAGAGGACAGGTTTCAGTATTAGCTATGTGTTTCTATCATGTAGGATTCAGCAACCAAATTCAGGTAGTCAGGTATGGCAACAAGCGCATTCCCCGACTGAGTCATCCTGCCAGGCCCCAAATACATGTTTTATTCAGCCAAAACCCCTTGTGTTCCAAGGAGTTATTGCTGTCTTGAGCCCCTCATTTAGTGTCACTAAGGTAGATTTCATTTAGCTCTAAATATCCAATATACATTTATACATTGAGTGTGTGTTTGTATATGTATGTATATATATACATATATATACATATATATATATATATATATATATATACATACATAAAGTCCATAGGAATAATAAATAATACTTATTAATTTCCTAGAACAATGGTAGAACACTGGAAGAGTCAGATTCACCAATGCTGTCACAGTAAAATGGGCAGAGAGCTATGTGGAAAATGCTGAAATGTGTGAATGTGTGTGAAATGTAAAATGTGAAAAATGTGGAAAAAATCTGAGTGTCATGATCCCCATCTCTTTTATGTCATCAATTCCAGTCACTTATCAGGATTTACTGAACAGTGACTATGTTTAGATGCTGGCTGATGCCTGAGATTGAATACATAAGGATACATATACATAAGAAACCATTTAAAGAATCACCTTGTGTTGAAGTAAGGTTCAATTGTTGCCATCATTTTAGTATGGCAAAGGCAAGCACTGCTTCTTATGTAGCAGTGGGGCACAAGGCACCCAATCTTCTACTTTTACTAAACAAAGGCTTCCTCTGTGTCTCCTGGGTCCTGTCATCCCAGAAACCCAGGAGGGTGATGCAGGAGAATCACAAATCCAAAGTTGGCCTGGGCTACAGAGTGAGTTCAAAGGCAGGCTATACAACTGAGAAAGACTATATTTTAAAACAAAAACACAAAACAAAACAAAAACACAAAAACAAAAAACAAACAAACAAACAAAATTTCAGACAGAATAGGTATGCAGCTAAGTGGTAAGAGCACTGTTGAAGTCTTGTGATTAATCTTCAGTAATTAAAAAGCCAAACAACAACAAACAAACATAGCTTCAAATGATGAAGAGAATCTTTGGAGTGAGGAAAGGTGTCCAGCCAACAATAAAGTGGTGGGATTAGTTAGGAGACCTCTTGGGAAAAGGCTTTTTGAAGCCCCTTGGAGATTTCTGATATATAGGTTATCTAACAATGAGTCTACCAAAATGTGAGTATAAAGTTAGGTATCCACACTTAGAGAACTAAAGAATATATGCTCTTTGAAATTCCACAAATATTTTTTAATTCAAGATCTGTGCATAGAATTATTATCTGGATTACTTCCTTCATTTAAATATATCTATTGAGTAAAGCAGAATTGTGTGGTTTTATTTTTCAAAAAAAAGCTAGCATCAGATCTAAATTATTTGAGAAAATTTTATGAGTGTAATAGAATGTATGCCAATATGCTAGACATAGCATATGTAGACCTTGCTCTGTTCTCCCAGTCATTTACTAAAAAATGAAAATGGAGTGTTTCTGAGGTGTATCAGTAACATTTTGTTTCATGTACACAGTGTGAGAAAAATTTCTAGATCCAAGCTAATTAAAATATATATATCAACAACGTGGTTCCAGTTTTGTTTAATTTTTTATTAGTTCTTTGGTGATTTCATGCAATGCATTTTGGTCATGTTCACTCTACTAAGTCATTCACTACTCACCTTCCTTCCCTCCCCATTCTTTTATGTATTTTCCTTTTTTAAAAAAGTCATCAAATATATTTTGTTGCCCATATTATCTGATGTATGTGGACAGAGATGTGGTTCTAATAAAAATGGGCATCACACCATCCTCCATTATACTGAGAATTTATATGTGTGCTTCTATGATCCAATGCTTTGCTTAAATAATGCTGCCTATAGCAGTTACTCAAATCATCTGTATTGGAATCAGCCATAGCTAACCCTCTAACTGTTTTGCTTTCTAAGAATAAATATTGACTTCTGCTAATTCTTTCCTTACCGTTCTTATTGATTCTCAAACCACTGTACAATTATTTTTACTATAGTCTTGTGCTGTGTGATTAAGGCATCAGCATATGACTAAAATAAAACACCAATAGCTGCTTTTGTATACAGCACTTTGAGAATTATATGAAAGTATAAAAAAACAATTGTAATGAGCATGGAGTTTATTTGGTATCCTTGTTCTGGAACATACAATTAAATAATTGTTCCACTTAGCAAGAATTATATAGATATGTTGTTTATGGATAATAAGTAGGAAGATTCTGAGAAGAAAACATTAAATTGATGTTCCTTGGATATCATTTGGTGCTATCATTATGTAGATGAATTTTCTGGAGGCTCTCATCACCATTTATAAGTCATTTATAGACTTATGCTATTAGCTTAGGAGCCCATTACAGCCTACCTCAGACTCATTTCAGTCATTATAATGTAGTACTTTATTAAAACCACTAAGTATCATTTTGAAGAATGAATTCATTTGAAGCAAGAGTTCATATTTAATTCATTAATATCACTCCTACTTCCACTCAAAATGCTTAAATAAAGCAATTAAATTGCTTCTTACAGTCATGAGAAATTGACATTACAAATATAATTTAATTTAAATGCTGTGGAGTCTAAATTTGTTTGATTTCTAAATCACTAACTTTCAGTTCCTAAATTTTATCTCTGCTTTCCTTCCCCATGTACAGCACATTTCCTTCTACCCTGTTGGATTTGAAACAAGTGGACTAACTGCCAAAATTCTACAGGGCATCTAATTTTCAAACACAACATTGTGAAATAATCAAGAGGGATAGACATAAAATTGACTTTTCAAATTGGAAAAAAATAATTACAAATTGCAAAACCTTTATTTTCAATAATCTAACATTTTGCCCATACCAGGAAGATGCTATCTTCTTACAAACCATGTATTAAGAAAAAATTAAATTAGTAAACCCCATGGGTGTAGCAATGACATTATTAACCATTTTTATTGATATCATCATTTTACATTATATCAGTAGTAAGTTTTCACTTAGGCTTGCAAACTATCTTAGCTAATTTATCCATATTTCACATTGCTTTCATCTCATAGAATAGGCCTTAAACCTAATAAATTTACTCCAATAACACTTGTGCCACTATTGCACCCATGTGCCTCACAAGCAGATTGCTTTTGTAGGCTGCAGGGGAGTTGTAGCTTTGGTTTTGTTTACTCTTATTTGTTTGCTTGTTTGTGTTTACATAGATAGATAGATAGATAGATAGATAGATAGATAGATAGATAATGAAATTTGATGGGTACTGGAAGAAGTTGGAAGAAGTGAGAAACATCAAAATATATTTTATGAAGAATGTTTAAAACTTTTGAAAATATTTTGTATGATTACACACAGAGAGACACATGTGCTTTTGGGATGGACTGTATTTGTCAATATCTTGGGAGATTTGTGGCCACATATAACCCATAGACCTTAGGATAGATAAATCCTGTAAGGAAAAATAAAAGAATGTACATGTGTATAGAAATCATCATCAGGGAAATGCAAATCAAAACAACCCTGAGATTCCACCTCACACCAGTCAGAATGGCTAAGATCAAAAATTCAGGTGACAGCAGATGCTGGCATGGATGTGGAGAAAGAGGAACACTCCTCCATTGTTGGTGGGATTGCAGGCTTGTACAACCACTCTGGAAATCAGTCTGGTGGTTCCTCAGAAAATTGGACATAGTACTACCGGAGGATCCAGCAATACCTCTCCTGGGCATATATCCAGAAGATGCCCCAACTGGTAAGAAGGACACATGCTCCACTATGTTCATAGCAGCCCTATTTATAATAGCCAGAAGCTGGAAAGAACCCAGATGCCCCTCAACAGAGGAATGGATACAGAAAATGTGGTACATCTACACAATGGAGTACTACTCAGCTATTAAAAAGAATGAATTTATGAAATTCCTAGCCAAATGGATGGACCTGGAGGGCATCATCCTGAGTGAGGTAACACATTCACAAAGGAACTCACACAATATGTACTCACTGATAAGTGGATATTAGCCCCAAACCTAGGATACCCAAGATATAAGATACAATTTGCTAAACAAATGAAACTCAAGAAGAATGAAGACTGAAGTGTGGACACTATGCCCCTCTGAATTGGGAACAAAACACCCATGGAAGGAGTTACAGAGACAAAGTTTGGAGCTGAGATGAAAGGATGGACCATGTAGAGACTGCCATATCCAGGGATCCACCCCATAATCAGCATCCAAACGCTGACACCATTGCATACCCTAGCAAGATTTTATCGAAAGGACCCAGATGTAGCTGTCTCTTGTGAGACTATGCCGGGGCCTAGCAAACACAGAAGTGGATGCTCACAGTCAGCTATCGGATGGATCACAGGGCTCCCAATGGAGGAGCTAGAGAAAGTACCCAAGGAGCTAAAGGGATCTGCAACCCTATAGGTGGAACAACATTATGAACTAACCAGTACCCCGGAGCTCTTGACTCTATTTGCATATGTATCAAAAGATGGCCTAGTAGGCCATCACTGGAAAGAGAGGCCCATTGGACTTGCAAACTTTATATGCCCCAGTACAGGGGAACGCCAGGGCCAAAAAGGGGAGTGGGTGGGTAGGGGAGTGGCGGTGGGTGGCTAGGAGGGACTTTTGGTATAGCATTGGAAATGTAAATGAGCTAAATACCTAATAAAAATGTAAAAAAAAAAAGAAAAAAAAAAGAAATCATGTGTGCTACCTGGTCTTATGTGAATGTGACATAGGTAATATCATCTGGAAAGTATCATCTGTCTCAACTACAAGAATGTCTCCATATGGTTGGCCTATAGGCGTGCTTTTGAGGTATTTACTATTTATTTAATTACTTATAGTTCATGTGGGAGTGAAGTGGAAGTTTCTGCTTGTGTCATGTGATGCATACTCATGTGATGTTTTGCTGAACCAAGACCCGTGGGAGGACATATGATGTTTTGAGAGAGTATAAGCCGGACTCAAGAGCAGTGAAGCTAACCTTACAACACTTCGTTGATCTCATGTCTTTACTTTGTTGAGTGAGGCATGGCAATGAACTTCTCTTGGCCACCTAGCTAGTTCTGTTCACTCCTGCTGACTTGTGCCGATTCGGCACAGGGTTGGCTGTTTCTGTTGGATCTTGCCATTGCTGCTGACTCCTGTTTGGTATCTTGACATTACTGAGCTGGACTGCCAGCACCCTGACAAATGGGTATTGGAATCACTCCCAAAAAATTACTTCTAAACACGTTCACATCCCCTTGTCTTATCTACCATCTTTTCTCCCCTATTTTTGGACAGTAAGCTAGAAGTGGGGTCAAAGTGTTTGAGAACCCTTATTAAAATGAGATTTGAAAAAAAAATCTAAGCATGCATGAGAGAGTCCAGCTCACTGTATCAGTGCCAACATTGGACAGGTGGTTCTGTATTATATAAGATAAGATGCTGAGTAAGCCATGAATTACTAACCAGTAAGCTGTACTCCTCCATAGCCTATGCTTCAGCTCCTACTTCCAGGTTCCTGCTTTTTGTTCCTGCCTACACTTTTCTCCATGAAGGACTGTAATTGGTCTATAAGATAAAATTAATCCTATCCACCATAAGTTGCCTAATGGTCAGGGTATTGGTCGCAGCAATAGAAAACAAACTATATGTTTGTTACTGAACTCTGGATATCAGAGTACTTTGTTGTCCTTTGCATTACTTCAGCCACTGGGATCCAATTGAATATTCTGGTATAAAGTGAGAGCAGCAATTTCTTTCCTTTGCTGTCTTTTTTATCATAGACACTGGCAGGCAGAAATTTTGAAAATATTAAAGAGGGTAGACAATCCAATACCACTGGTTCACTCAGAGTTCAGAAGCAAAGTTGGTATACAAATTCGTGTGGAGTAAATGTTCTGTAGTTTCCTGGCTTTCCTGTAATGTTCTTTGAACAGAGTCTGGGTGTCGTACTTCCATCTTCTCACGAGTACTTTGGTATGCCAGAGCAGGCACTGGATATGCAGAATCTAGTTCTGAAGCTATGTTATGAACGGATCTTGAAGTACAAGCATGCTAAAGACACTCAAATTCTATCAGTAAATTTCTTCTGGGACACAGGGAGAGAAAATACTTTATAGGATCATTGTAAATTTCAGATAGGTTATAAATATAAAAATGGTCTTAATTGAAGCAATAACAAATAATGACTTAGAATCTAAGAATTTTCCTGGGCTTCCTTTTTTCAGTTTGGTCCATACTAAAGATTCTATAGATATAGTTGTAAAGATTTAGCTTCTTGGACAAGAAGTCCCCTGAACTCTCAAAAATACTTCAGTTTTGTAGCTGATATTTATCATTAGTATTTCCTGGTTCCTTTTCTTGTTGTCTTTTCCTTCCTTCTTCCTTCCTTCCTTCCTTCCTTCCTTCTTTCCTTCCTTCCTCCCTTTATTCCTTCATTCCTTCTTCCCTTCCTTTCTTCCTTCCTTGCTTTCTTCCTCCTCCCTTTCCTTTTCCCTTCCCTTTTCCCTTCCCTTTTCCCTTCCCTTTTCCCTTCCCTTTTCCCTTCCCTTTTTTCCCTTCCCTTTTTTCCCTTCCCTTTTTTCCCTTCCCTTTTTCCCTTCCCTTTTCTCTTTCCTTTTCCCTTCCCTTTTCCCTTCCCTTTTCCCTTCCCTTTTCCCTTCCCTTTTTTCCCTTCCCCCTTCCCTTCCCCCTTCCCTTCCCCCTTCCCTTCCCCCTTCCCTTCCCCCTTCCCTTCCCCCTTCCCTTCCCCCTTCCCTTCCCCCTTCCCTTCCCCCTTCCCTTCCCCCTTCCCTTCCCCCTTCCCTTCCCCCTTCCCTTCCCCCTTCCCTTCCCCCTCCCCTTCCCCCTCCCCTTCCCCCTCCCCTTCCCCCTCCCCTTCCCCCTCCCCTTCCCCCTCCCCTTCCCCCTCCCCTTCCCCCTCCCCTTCCCCCTTCCCCTTCCCCCTTCCCCTTCCCTTCTCCTTCCCTTCTCCTTCCTTCCTTCCTTCCTTTCTTCCTTCCTTCCTTCCTTCCTTCCTTCCTTCCTTCCTTCCTTCCTTCTTTCTTTCCTGGTGGGAACTAAAGCCATTTACAATTTAACTAAAGATTAAATGCTAACTAATTTAGTAATTAATTTTGTTCTTCTCTGGAACATTTGCTAATGATCTATCACTTTAGCCAACCCTCTTCCTTCTTAGACAGGTCTGTAGTCTCTCAGCCATAGAACAATTATAAAATTCAATTAGTTTGTCTTTCATTTTATCTAGACATTTATACTCTCTTGTGAGACATTTTTAAATCAGAGACTATTTGAGTCTCACTACAATGTCATAAAATACCTTCAGTACTTCCCAAACCCTACAGACAAATTTCTAAAATTTTCTGAGAGTATCCAGGAAGAGGTACATATACATTATTATGCCTATCAGCATATATTCATTGGTTTTTACTTAATTTTCTGTGTTCTCTTGATAGTGGGCTTCTATATAAGTATTTAACCACCTATTTTCCTAATGAAACAGAAGCTTACTCTCACAGAAAGCCTCTTGCATTAGTTAAGCAAAAGGCAAACCAACTGAGAGACAAAATATATCTAATGACCTTGTATCTATTGGTATGAACTATCATGTCCTATAATGACTTTCATTGCTTTGTATGCTGTCTTTTCCAAATAGTTATGTTTGTGCATAATCCCACTCAAATTCAAGGTTAGGGTCATAAACTTTGTGTACATAGGGCTCTCTGCTAATATTGAGAATATTTTAATCACCCAAGCAAATGTTTTAAAAAGAGGAAAACTTTGAAGCACCTCAAATTAAAGCTAGGTTCCTCAAGTGGAATGAAGCTTATGAAACATGTGCTGATTGCTGAGTTTCAAGCGTCATTCTCTATTTTTCCTTTGGTATGAAACTCCTTGGGCTTTATTTACTTTCTAATCAAGCATCACATTCCCTAACACATATCCTTCCTCACCAAGCATCACATTCCCTAACACATATCCTTCCTCACCAAGCATCACATTCCCTAACACATATCCTTCCTCACCAAGCATCACATTCCCTAACACATATCCTTCCTCACCAAGCATCACATTCCCTGACACATATCCTTCCTCACCAGGATCCATAGATATATCTATCCAATATATCATTGTGAAAAAAAGTTTGAACATACTGCAAAATTAGTGACTGATTTTTTTAAATTCCATTAGAATCATTGTAGCAGCTACATATAGTGAAGAAAAATCATATGGAAAAGAAAATATAGTTTCAGGTAACTTGAACATTCCTAATAAGCAAGATGGTATTTCATTGTTATTATTTTTAGTTTGTTTTTTTGATTTTTTTGTTTTATTTTGTGTGTAGTAACATTTTGCCTGTATGAATTTCTGTGAACCAGATGAATGAAGTGATAGCAGAGACCAAAAGTGGGCTTCCAATCCCTTCGAACTGGAGTCACAGAAGGTTGTTAGCTAATATATGGGTGCAGATAATTGAATTCAGATATTTTGGAAGAGCTACTGGTGCTCTTACCAATGAGTCCTCAGTCCAGCCACTATATACTGTATTTTGTAAAAGAAGAGTTGGAACATTAATCATGATTATAAGAAAACCATAGGTACTTAGTCTTATAATATGTTCTCTAAAGCTCAACTTCTTTTGATTTTTTTATATTTCTCTGAACTGAATGATATAACACAATGACTATTTGATGAATTAAAGTCAGATTTCATTGTGACATGTATTTCTTTCTTCTTATTTATTTATTTATTTATTTACATATTTATCTTCTTGTTTGTTTTGTTTTGTTTTTTCACACCCAAGGTTTTATTCCTCTCCTGGTCCACCCTCCAACTGTTTCACACCCCATACCCCCCCAGCCCCCCTATCTCCATGAGGATGTCCCCACCCCCACCTCACCAAACCTCTAAACTCCCCGGGGCCTCCAGTCTCTTGAAAGTAAGGTGAATCTTCTCTGACTGAACCCAGACCTGGCAGTCCTCTGCTGTATATGTGTTGGGACCCTCATATTAGCTGGTGTATGTTGTGTGGCTGGTGTTCCAGTATCTGAGAGATCTTGGGAGTCCAGTCCTCCTACAGGGTCACCCTCCTCCTCAGCTTCTTCCCACTTTTCCCTAATTCAACCACAGGGGTCATCATATTCTGTACATTGTTTGAGTGCAAATATCCACATCTGACTCTTTCAGTTGCGTGTTGATTCTTTCAAAGGGCATTCACAATATGTCCCTTTTTGTGAGTGCTCCAAAGCCTCCTCTTGAGCTGGATCCCACTTTGGACCTGTCACTGGACCTTCTTTTCCTCAGGCTCCTCTCCATTTCCATCCCTACAGTTCTTTCAGACAGGAACAATTATGGATCAGAGTTTTGACTGTGGGATGGCAACCCCATCCCTCACTTGATGTTCTGTCTTTCTGCTGGAAGTAGGCTCTAAAAGTTCCCTTTCCCACTGTAGGGCATTTTGTCTAGGGTCCCTTGCTTTGAGTCCTGAGAGTCTCTCACTTCCTAGGTCTCTGGTATATTCTGGAGGGTTCCCCCAACCTTCTACCTCCTGAGGTTGCCTGTTTCCATTCTTTCTGCTGGCCTTTGGGGATTCAGTCTTTTCACCCCTCACAATACAAGATCATGTTCCCTTCTTTGCCTCCTGTCCCCTTTCCCCTCCCCCTCCCAGGCTCCTCCCTCCCTCTCACATATTTCTACATGTCAGATGGATTCCAAGCATGTGATGTAGAAGGATGGTTTTGAGGACAAGTTAAGAGCTAATTGCAGGAAGACAGGAGATATTTCCCCTGTGGCCAGGGAGTTTGTATAGTGTCATTATTTGAATAGTACCTCCTGCCCATAGATTCATGTATTGCAATGCTTGGCCATAAGGAGTAGCCCTATTAGAAGGTGTGGCCTTATTGGGGTAGGTATAGTCTTCATGGAGGAAGTGCTTTGAGGTCTCCTATACTAAAGTTCTGCCCGGTGTAGAATCAGAGGCTCTCCTAGCTACCTTCAGAAGAAGAAAGTCCCCCCATCCCCCCATTTTTTTTGAGACGGGGTTTCTCTGTATAGCTGTGGCTGTCCTGGAACTCACTATGAAGACCAGGCTAGCCTCAAACTCAGAAAGCTGCCTGCCTCTGCCTCCCAAGTGCTGGGATTAAAGACATGCACCACCACTGCCTGGCTGCTACCTTCAGAATAAGACAGTCTCCTTCTGCTGCTTGGAGACCAATATGTAGAACTAACAACTCCTCCAGCCCTGTGTCTGCCTGTATCCTTTCATGCTCCTTGTCATGATGATAATGAACTGAACTTAAACAATAAAATTGCCTCAATTATATGTTCTCCTTTAAAAGAGTTGGCTTGGTCATGTTGTCCATTCTGAGCAATGAAATCCTAAGACATATAGAATCCCTAAGAATGGCTAATTTGAATAAAGCAAGGTCACTGAACAGAGGAAGCATCTTTTCTTGTGTAGAACTTGGTCTCTCAGTACTTAGAGCAAGTGCATATTAGCTCAAGTGGATAGAAAGTCAAAGCAAAAAGATTTCTTTGAGTGTTAAAAATATGAACTAGTCAGCACCAAGTACAAGCAGAAAACTAGGTCAAAACAGAATTTAATAATAGATACAAAACAAGTTTATACCATATGTCATCGCATACAATGTTGATTTTCAGGATAGCAACACTTAGAAAGAAAATCAAAGAGATGGGGCTCCAGTGAGCAAACGCCAGCATACATGTCACTGTTAGTGAACTTACCCAGAATATACAAGGATGCAGAGAGGATGACGAATCTGGGAAAAGCAGTCACATTCTCTGCAGGTCTATGCTCTTGCAAGAAAGCACTCAATACACAAGATTTCCTCCACCAAGTTCCTCTCTCTTGGAGAAATTAATTACGGAAGAGTTAGAGAGAAGGAGTTACACATTTTTGTCTTTTTGATGTCTTAAAATACAATTAGAAAGGACTTGAAGATAAACAATCTCAGAGATTGTTCTGAAGGCTGTGAATGCCTGGAACTCTCTAATGTGAGAGTTCAGTTCTCATCACTAGCCTAGCCTTTAGATCTTGGCTTTCTCTTATAAAGACATTCTCATGTCACCTGCTTTAAATTGTACATAGTAAATTCAGAATAAAGAATGACAGCAAGGTCATAGAGGTGAGGTCCTAAAGAAAGGAAGACATTGCATTCCCACAAATGGAATGCTCATTGATCCATGTGCTGTTTGCAGGGTAAGTATTATTCTCTGTTTTTACGTTGGAATGTGTTTGCCTAGACTTCACATTCTGATTAAGTATCACTTTTTCTGAGACATCTCCTTCCTCATCAGTGTCCATAGGTATATCATGTACACCACTGTTTTGTGAGCATCTCGATGACAGGGCTCAGCCTCATCCCATCCCTATGTCTGTAATGCGTTATGCAAAATACAGGAAACTCATCACACATAACTTTAAGGTGAAACAAAAGATAAGTATTGTTTGTGTCTGATTTTTTTCTAACAAACACCTAATAGTTTCTCATTGTCAAGTATATGTTTATCACTCATTTTGTATTTTTTTATTTTTGCAAGTTGTAAATCTCTTTTAAGTCATTTTCTTTAATTATATTTTCTGTCAATTTATCATGATTTAAGAAAAAACTGATTTTATCTTGTTATTCCATAGTCTTCTGTATGCAAGAATGTGGGGAGCGGGTGTGGCGGCAGTCCCAAAGGTGCCAGGGACTGCAGCTAAGTCATATGACTTGCACCTGACTTCCTCATATAAGACACAAACATCTTGAGTGCTGCACAGGTATACCAGGATACAGGTGAATCCAATTTGGTGGAAATTTGCCCCTGCTGCCCTGATTAGCTGAAGCCTCTTGACTGGCGAGGGGGCGTGGCCTGCGGTGCGTGGATGAGAGAGAGTATAAAAGGAGTGAGAGGCCCAGGGTTCGGGGGAGATATAAACAAGAAGAATCAGGACTGAATAAACTGTTGTTAGAAGGACTGGTGGTCGTGTCGTTCTTGCTGGTCAAGAGCGGACGCGACAATTGGTGGTCGTACGGGGAACCGACTCCCCCACCGAGTTCAGAACTTTCAGCAGTCAGTGGTTGCCGGCAGGGTAAGTTCATGGTGAGTGAAACTTGCGACCCCAGGAGTTTGGGAAGGACCTCGGATAAAATAGAGGTGAGCATAAAGTTGCCAGGAAGTAGGCACAAAGTAACCCAGGAGTTTGGGAAGGACCTCAGATAAAATAGAGGCAAGCATAAAGTTGCCAGGAAGCAGGCACAAGGTAACGAAAGGTTCCTGGCTTTGGGACAAGTTAAGGTTCCCGGTTTGGGACAAGTTAAGGAGCTATGATAACCTCAGTGTAGTGATCAATAGATCCTTGCTGTGTAGTTATGCTTTTTTCTCCCATTGACCCTTTGTGGGTAGGTCTGATAGTTTTGGTTTTGATATATGGACTCTGTTACTGTTTGAAATTGTGGGTAGAGGCAGTCAAGACAGGTCAGAAAATCCTTGCAGAGCAACAAGAGACTATGTCAAAAAAGAAAAAGGAGAGGTTATTACAATCTGAGAAGACCGAGACATCATCGAGCAGCTCAGAAAGTGAGACAGAAGAGGAATTAGAGCGATTGGCAAAGAGAGTAGAAAAAACCAAACTGTACTCTTACACGCGTTCTCGCGACCGGCCAGGAAAGAGGCAACAAACCGGAATCTTCTGCGGCAAAAGCTTTATTGCTTACATCTTCAGGAGCAAGAGAGCAAGAGAGCAAGAGAGCAAGAGCTCTATTGCTTACATCTTTAGGAGCCAGAGCGCAAGAGTGCAAGAGAGCAAGAGCCAGAGCAAGAGAATGGCGAAACCCCGTCCCTTTTAAGGAGAATTATCCTCCGCCTAGGACGTGTCACTCCCTGATTGGCTGCAGCCCATCGGCCGAGTTGTCGTCACGGGGAAGGCAGAGCACATGGAGTGGAGAACTACCCTTGGCACATGCGCAGATTATTTGTTTACCACTTAGAACACAGGATGTCAGCGCCATCTTGCAACGGCGAATGTGAGGGCGGCTCCCCACACTGTACTCTGACTTGGCTAAGCAAAAAGGGGAGAAGTCAAAGGAAGAGGGAAATAAGAATGAGAAAGAAGACACAGTAAAATCAGGTGAACAGAAAGGACAAGACAACAGAGTTGAGGCAGAGGAGGAAGGTGAATTAGCTTCTGCTCCACCTCCCTATGCCTCCTTGTCAGCAGGTTATGGGCGGACCTTCTGCCCGGAGGTCTGGAAAGAAGTTAGGCTCTCCTTGCTAGGATGTCCTGTTTTCACTGACCAAACAGGGCAGAGATATCATGAGCCTCTGGATTTCAAGGTAATTAAGAATTTGGCTGAGTCTGTGCGGACATACAGCCTGAGTGCTTCCTATACTGTGGCTCAGGTGGAGGCCTTGAATAGACACTGCATGACGCCGTCCGATTGGGCAGGCTTGGTGAAGGCATGCCTTTCACCTGGGCAGTATTTAGATTGGAAAGCCTTTCTTATTGAATTTGCAAACGAACAGGCAGCTGCTAACGCTGTTGCAGGAAATCCAGCATGGGATAGGGATATGCTGCTTGGTCAAGGTCAGTTTGCACAACAACAAACAGGATATCCACTGCAGGTGTTTCAGCAGGTGAATCAGATTGCCATAAGGGCATGGAAATCATTGCCCAACAGAGGGGAAGTTAGTGGAAACTTAACCAAGATCATACAAGGTCCCACTGAGCCATTCTCAGACTTTGTAGCAAGGATGGTTGAGGCAGCAGGAAGAATCTTTGGTGACCCTGATACTGCTATGCCCCTGATAAGGCAGTTGGTTTATGAACAATGTACCCAAGAATGTAAGACTGCCATTACGCCCTTTAAAAGCAAGGGTATCGAGGCATGGATGAAGGTTTGCCGAGAGCTTGGTGGGCCATTGACCAATGCTGGTCTTGCTGCAGCTGTCATGCAGTTGCAAAAGAGAAAGAGGGATGTGCCTCTCGGAGCTTGCTTTAGGTGTGGCAAGCAGGGACACTTGAGGAAGAATTGTCCTGAAAAAGGAAGTGGCTCCAGGGGAAGCGGGACTCGCCCCCTTGGAGTCCCTTTGTGTCCAAAGTGTAGGAAAGGGAACCACTGGGCTAGTGAATGCAGATCAGTCAGAAACATCCATGGCCAGCCTCTTACTCCTGGAAATGAACGTGTGTGGTCAAAAAACAGGCAGCGGGGCCCTCGCTTCCAGGACCCGCAAATATATGGGGCAGTGGACAATTTCCAGGGGGAAGAGGAGACCTGGCCAACATTGAGACATCCCCACAACCGCGGAGAGCCACTGAAGGTTCAGCAGGATTGGACCTCCATTCCACCACCAGACTCGTATTAACTCCCCAGATGGGCACACAGGTGATTGAGACAGATTTTAAAGGTCCTCTACAAAAGGACACGGTAGGACTGTTATTTGGCCTCTCCTCGTCTGCTTTACGCGGGCTCATTGTCCATCCAGGAGTTATTGACCCTGATTATCAAGGGGTAGTTAAGGTTATGGTCTCATCACCACGAGGTATTGTATCCATCTCCCCTGGGGATCGAGTAGCTCAAATTGTCCTTTTACCTAGCCTTCATGGGCTCTTCCCCTCCGCTGGTAAACAAAGAGGAAAAGGAGGGTTTGGTGCCTCGGGCGTAGACCTGACATGTCTCTCTCTCCAGATGGACTAGCGTCCAGTTCTGGAGTTGAGGGTGGATGGCAAAGCCATCCTAGGGCTCCTAGATACTGGAGCTGATCGCAGCATCATAGCACAGAGGGATTGGCCCCAGGGATGGCCAGTACAAAATTCTAATCAGATGCTTCGAGGCCTAGAGTATGCAAAAGCTCCGGATATGAGTGCACGGAGTCTGAAATGGAAAGATGCTGAGGGCCATTCAGGGGAAATTCAGCCTTACGTGCTGGAGCTCCTCATTTCTTTATGGGGAAGAGACCTATTAAAAGATTTAGGCTTGAGACTTACCAATGAATCTTCACCTACTTCTCGACATCTGATGCAGGATATGGGGTGGCACCCTTCCTATGAGTTAGGGAAATATTTGCAAGGAAAAAAGTCCCCCATGATACAAAGGAAGAAAATGAATACTGAAGACCTGGGTTTTTCCTAGGGGCCACTGAGGAGGGCATTCCCATAACCTGGAATAAGAGGGATCCAGTGTGGGTACCTCAGTGGCCCTTGTCTAAGGAAAAATTACAGGCAGCTAAAAGTTTGGTTGAGGAGCAACTTCAATTAGGTCATATTCGTCCCTCTGTTTCACCATGGAACTCACCTATTTTTGTGATAAAAAAAGAAGTCAGGCAAATGGAGATTGTTGCATGATCTTCGAGCCATCAATGCACAGATGCAGGTTATGGGGCCCATACAAAGAGGCTTGCCCTTATTGTCTGCTTTGCCCCAGGATTGGCCCCTTATAGTAATAGATATTAAAGATTGTTTCTTTTCTATTCCACTTTGTGCCCAGGATAGTGAACGTTTTGCCTTTACTCTTCCATCATGTAACCATGAGGAACCCGATGGAAGATATGAGTGGATTGTGTTGCCCCAAGGCATGGCTAATAGTCCCACCATGTG
Source organism: Mus musculus (assembly GCF_000001635.26). Classification (NCBI taxonomy): domain Eukaryota; kingdom Metazoa; phylum Chordata; class Mammalia; order Rodentia; family Muridae; genus Mus; species Mus musculus. The sequence goes on from NC_000077.6 coordinate 91,924,416, forward strand.
CCAGTTATATGTTAGTCGAGCCATAGAGCCAATTAGAAAAGCCTTTCCCAAATTGCGTTGCGCACATTATATGGATGATGTCCTTTTGACAGCAAAGACAGAAAAATACCTTCATTCAGCCTATATTGCCTTGGTGAAAGAGTTACAAAGGCGAAAGCTGTATATAGCACCTGAAAAAGTTCAACAAGATCAAGTAGTTTCCTATTTAGGTGCCAGGATTTCTCTTACTGAAGTGCAGCCACAAAAGGTTCAGTTAAGATTAGATTCTTTACATACTCTTAATGACTTTCAAAGACTATTGGGAGATATTAATTGGATTAGGCCATATTTAAAGATACCTAATGTTGTATTAAAGCCCTTGTTTAAGATATTGGAAGGAGATCCAGATTTAAATTCAGTGAGGAGTCTGACCCCTGAGGCTAGACAAGCCTTATCCATTGTAGAAAAGGAACTGAGTAAAGCGCAATTAATGAGATGTAAGGAGGGAATGCCCATCAACCTTTTGATACTGCAAACAGAAATGCAGCCCACTGGTTTAGTTTGGCAGGATGGACCTTTGCTCTGGATTCATCCAAGAATATCCATGGGTAAGATCGTGGAACATTATCCAACTGCAGTAGCAAATTTGGCGTTGGTAGGAGTTCAACAATGTTTGCAGCATTTTGGATGTCAACCAAGTATACTGGTTACTCCCTATGATAGTCATCAGCAAAAGGTTTTGGTAGCCACAGTGGATGAATGGGCCATTCTGTTTTGCAGCTTTAATGGCATAGATAATCATTATCCAAAACATCCATTGGTTACCTTTTATAAAGCTCATGCTATTGTGTTTCCTAACATAGTGCAGGAAAGGCCCATTTCAGGAGCAGTGAATGTGTTTACAGATGGGTCCAAAACTGGATGTGGAGCCTATCTTATTGAATCTCAACAACCAGTTCTTAGGCAATATCAACCCGGAGCACCCCAACTGGTAGAGTTACAAATTGTATTAGAAGTATTTAAAAATTGTCCTTTTTCTTTCAATTTAATTTCAGATTCTCAGTATGTGGTTAATAATGGTTAAAGGATTAGAAGTTGCAGGACAAATTCGATAGCATAGTCCTATATTTGAATTGGCCGCAACATTGCAGCAGCTCATTTGACAGCGCTCCACTCCAGTGTATATTAATCATATTCGTGCCCATACAGGGCTCCCAGGACCTTTGAGCAGAGGGAATGATGTTGTGGATGCCTGCACGCGAATGCAATTTGTGTTTCTATCCACCACCTTAGAATTGGCCAAAGCCTTTCATGATAAGTTTCATGTTAATTCTAGTACCTTGCAGAAAAGGTTTCATATCTCTAGGGCTGAAGCATGAGACATAGTTGTCTCCTGTGGGCATTGTGGTGTGTTCCAACATCCTCCTTCTTTTGGAGTGAATCCTTGAGGTCTATTGCCCCTTCAGGTGTGGCAAATGGACGTTACTCATGTTCCTGAGTTTGGAAAGCTTAAATATGTCCATGTCTCAGTGGATACCTGCTCAGGTATCATACATGCCACACCTATGTCAGGGGAAAAAGCAATTTATGCTATCCAGCATTGTCTCGATGCCTGGGCTGCCTGGGGTAAACCCCAACAGCTTAAAACAGATAATGGACCTGCTTATACTGCAAAGACCTTTATGTCCTTTTGTCAACAAATTGAAGTGCAAGTGAAGCATGGCTTGCCCTATAATCCTCAAGGGCAGGGGATTATTGAAAGAACCCATAGAACCATCAAAGGGATGTTATACAAACAAAAGGGGGGAATAGGCTATAGCCGCACCCCTAAGATGAGACGTTCTTTAGTTCTTTATACTTTAAAATTTTTAAATTTGAATAAAGATGGCCACGCAGCAGCAGATAGACATGTTCAAAGAGTACCTGGCCTACACGGATATGCCAGGTGGAAAGATGTGCTTACAGGCACATGGAAAGGACCAGATCCGGTGTTGACGTGGGCGAGAGGGTCTGTTTGTGTGTTTCCACAGGACCAGACGGAACCTCTTTGGGTGCTGGAGAGGTTGGTGAGACGCTGCAAGAATGAGGCTCCTGATCCAGTTGCCCCTGTGGATGTGGTGGATGATCCCACAAGCACAAAGGATGGAGCCGAGATGAGAGATCCTTTCGGTATTCCAGAAGCCGATACCAGCTCGACATGACATTCAAAATTTTCCACGCTTTTTGATCCCTGAATTCCCCTTAAAGAGATAGCCCTGCTGGCCATCTATCCCTTGCTTCAGGGAAGATGAGCGGGGATGAGAGCCCTGGGATGTATGCTTGTTATAGTGTGTGTGTGTGTTTTGTGTTTGGCACATGTGTTAGGTGCAGAGTGTGCGGGTCCGCACTTTCGCCATGGTAGCATAGGCTTTTGCTGCAGTGGAGGCAGGACAATCTCCTCAGATTCGGTTTGCCGCTCTAAAAGAAATAATGCTGCGTTATGCCATGGGTTGCGAGGCTAAGCACTGCACAGAGGATAGCTTGCTGTTGGCATCCTGTGGAAGGCACGTCTGATTGCATGAAGGTTCAGTGTCCTAGTTCCCTTCCCCCAGGAAAAACGACACAGGAGCTGGCCAAGACCTCTCTGGGTGATGAGCCTAAGGGATGGTTTTGTGTAGGGCCCCTATGCTTGCACACTGGGGATCAGACCTCTACCTTCACCCATGAGGCTTGCTTGCAGCAATTAAGATCTGGCCATAGGTTAATTAACATCCTGGCCTTTTGATGCACCTGCCGCAAGCAAAACACAATCTCCCCAGGAGTGGCTTGGCATGATTGAGAGGTAGTCAGTGATAAGACTCCCTGGGCATGTCACCAACCTAAGACAGGGATCAAACCAATGCTGTTTGTCTCCCAAAGACAGGTAAGGGGCATGGTTGCGAGGGGCTATCTACAGACATTCTCTCTGCCAAAAAAGAAAAAAGGGGGAATTATTGTCGCGTCCGCTCTCGACCAGCAAGAACGACACGACCACCAGTCCTTCTAACAGCAGTTTATTCAGTCCTGATTCTTCTTGTTTATATCTCCCCGGAACCCTGGGCCTCTCACTCCTTTTATACTCTCTCTCATCCACGCACCGCAGGCCACGCCCCCTCGCCAGTCACGAGGCTTCAGCTAATCAGGGCAGCAGGGGCAAATCTCCACCAAATTGGATTCACCTGTATCCTGGTATACCTGTGCAGCACTCAAGATGTTTGTGTCTTATATGAGGAAGTCAGGTGCAAGTCATATGACTTAGCTGCAGTCCCTGGCGCCTTTGGGACTGCCGCCACACCCGCTCCCCACACAAGAAAATTCATTTGGCAGATAGAGTAAGTAATTGTAGGGAGGACAAACTACATGCCTATAATCTGGGAGCTGGATGTATTAGTCTGACCTATAACTCACTTCAAGAACTACATCCAAAATCATGGGGTAACATTAATCACTAGTAATCCCTAATATAGGACCTCATGAAGGGGAAGAGAATGAGAGAGAGGATGGAAAAGATTGATTAAATATGACTATAGATCAGAAAGAAACAAAAAGGCATAGAAGGAATAATTGGTTACATTATATGCAATCAATGGCTTACTAAGCCTTCTGTTAAAGGGGCTAGGGATATTGGTGTTTTATGCATGCAAATAAAAACCACAGTATGAAGGCACACAGCTAAAAAAATACATTGTGTGCATTTTGTGAAAGTATTAGAGCATTGGTAGCTTTACAGAATTCAAATAGTGTTTTAAAATGCCATTTTCTGCTTGGCAAATTTGAGGTGCTGTATCATTGTTAACTGTTCTTCTGTTTTAGATACAGGGTAAAGACCCATTGTAGGGATGTTTCTCTATGACACAGTGTTAGACTACTTATTATTCACAAGTGTTGAGAGTACTGCACGTGTAACAGAGAGGTACATCTGCTTTTTGTAGTGACTTTATGCAGTACAGGACCTATAATTCACAGTGTGAATTTTATAGGAGTATGAACCTTGGACTCAGACTGTATGCTTACTATGCAAAATATTTTGCTCATTATCCAGTTGTAATTATCCATTTTGACAGATTTATTTTGGACATTTATTCACAAACACAAAACATTTCTCTTACTTGATTTTATGGCAAAATGGTCATATTCACAATGTTAAGTGTGGAATGTGTTCATTATTAAAATGTTGTCTCTAGAATTTCACATTAGTAAACTTGTCTAGGCTTACTATGTATAACAGTGACTAGAGTTATGTGTCATCATCTAAAACAACCAAGGATAGCATAGGTAAGCGGATTTAGGAGAAATATAAAACTGAGTACTGTGAGATTATTTCACCACTTTAGAAATTTAAGTAATTGACATGGAGTAGACTATCAAAATCATAATTCTAATTATCAATAATTATTTAAGATCCTCCTCTTAAAAACTTTTTATTTAATGCACAGATTGTTTAGAGTGTGAGTATGGCAATAAATAAGAAGATTCAAAATACTATAAATAGTTAAAGTAAGCCCTAATTATCAAGCCCTTCACAACAGGGACTGCACAGAAAGCATTTGAGAGGATAATATAAAAAGCAAAACTGAATGCCATACGCCAGTTTACAATGTTTCTAGCATGTTGGCAGACAGAAGTCAGAAGTCTGGGAATTGTGGGAAATAAGACATTTTTGTGATGTTTAAATAATTTTTAAATTACTACCATAATTTAGGGAGGATTGTATTTTATTTATTGCATTTGTATGTCATTTAGAGATGGATTTGATTTATAATGTCATTTTTTTAAAGCCCCATGTCCTATTTTCAACTTGCTGAGGTAGATGTATGTAAGAGCCCAAAGATCATATTTTTGTGTTTGTCTTTTTTATAACACAAGAGTTTTCAGATTCCTCAGGAGGTGATAAATTACATATAAAATCATAGTGTCTATAATTATGTCTGGGAAAAACAATGTCTGTAATGTTTATGTTTAATTTTTTTTAGTGAATAGTGACCAGTTTAGGTTTCCTATTTAAGTTAGTTTTTAAAATTAGTTACCCTTTAAGGTTATTGTTTATTTTGTTTAAGCGGATTTTTATATTGATAATACCTTGAATTGGTGAGATTTGCGCTTTAAAGCCACACGCATGCAGCATGTGAGAGTCAATAAGTGATTTAAGATGTAAGTGTCGCTTTGTGAACTTGGGTGCCCTTGGTTTGGTGAATTGATGTTAAGAAGTGGGTTGTCTTCTTAGGGAATCTTTTCTTTGTTGATAATGTAGTGTCCTGCTCTGTCTCTTCTGATGAGGTTTGGGTTTGAGCTTAAGTTTTAGATAGTGAAATGGCTACACCAGCTTTTTTCTTGGTCCATCTTCTTGGGATATATTTTTCCATCTTTTTATCCTGAGGTGATGTCTATTCTTGATATGGTGTTTCTTGGATATGGCAGAAAGATGGAGCCTGGTTTCACATGTGTTCTGTTCATTTGTTTTTTTATTGGCGAATTTTTGTTGAGATATCAGTGAGCAGTGTTCATTGATTCCTATTATATTTGTGTGTGTGTGTGTGTGTCTGTGTGTGTGTGTGTATGTGCATGTGTTGTGCTTTTTTGCCCCTCTTCCCATATGTTGGCTTAGAATTATTTATATCTTGTGTCTGCTTAGGTGTGGCTAACCTCTTTAAAGTTTTCCTTCTAGCTTTTTTTTTTCCCTGTGGGTCTGCAATTGTAGATGCTGCTCAAACTCATTTGATCTTGGAATCTCACTCTCCACCTATTGTGGTTGAATGTTTTGCTCAATAAAGTAGCTTTGAATGACATGAATGGTTTCTTAGAGACTGTATAACATCTGTTCAGGCACTTCTGGCTTTTTAAGTTTTCATTGAGATGATGTGTTATTCTTTTTTTTTTAAATATTTTTATTACATATTTTCCTCAATTACATTTCCAATGTTATCCCAAAAGTCCCCCATGCCCTTCCCCCCACTTCCCTACCCACCCATTCCCATTTTTTTGGCCCTGGCGTTCCCCTGTACTGGGGCATATACAGTTTGCGTGTCCAATGGGCCTCTCTTGCCAGTGATGGCCGACTAGGCCATCTTTTGATACATATGCGGCTAGAGTCAAGAGCTCCGGGGTACTGGTTAGTTCATAATGTTGTTCCACCTACAGGGTTGCAGATCCCTTTAGCTCCTTGGGTACTTTCTCTAGCTCCTCCATTGGGAGCCCTGTGATCCATCCATTAACTGACTGTGAGCATCCACTTCTGTGTTTGCTAGGCCCCGGCATAGTCTCACAAGAGACAACTACACCTGGGTCCTTTCAAGCTGAGACGAAAGGATGGACCATCTAGAGACTGCCATATCCAGGGATCCACCCCATAATCAGCTTCCAAATGCTGACACCATTGCATACACTAGCAAGATGATGTGTTATTCTAATAGGTCTGCCTTTATATGTTACATGGTCTTTTCCCCTTGCAGCTTTGAATATTCTTTCTTCTGTACATTTAGTGTTTTGATTATATTGTAGCAGGGGGGATTTTCCCTGGACAACCTATGTGATGTTCTGCATGCTTCTTGGACTCAAGGAACCATTTTCTTTAGGTTAAGGAAATTTTCTTCTATGATTTTTTAAAATATGTTTTGTGCCTTTGAACTGGGCTTCTTCTCTTACCGCTCCTCTTATTATTCTTTTCAGACTGTCCCAGAAATTCTGGATGATTTGTGCCTTGATTCTTTAGAATTAATGATTTCTTTGGCTGATGTGTCCATTTCTTCTATATTGTCATAGATGCCTGTGATTCTCTCTTCATTCTCTTATATTCTGTTGAGGAGGCTTGCCTCCAAGCTTCCTATTCGAGTTCCTAATATTTTTTTTTTTCATTTCCAGGTTTCTGTTAATTTGGATGTCTTTCACTGATTCTGTTTCCACTTTCGGGCCTTGAACTGTTTTATTTTCCTCCACTGTTTGGATTTTCCTAGATATCTTTAAGGGATTTAATCACTTTCTCTTTAAAGACCTCCAACATATTCATAGAGGTTCTTTTATGATACTGGTGTGCTTCAGCCATTTTGTTCTCCAGGCCTACTTTAGTAGGATTACTGGTATCTAGTGGAGACACATTTCTTCTGGCTGTTATTGATTGTGATTTGATACTGATGTCTAGACATCTGAGTTTGGGGGCGCTTGTAATTCTCAGTGCAAATATATGATCTTATCTTTCTTTATGGATATTTTGTTCTTTCCCCTCTCTGGTGTTTCCTGGTAGGAAATGTTCCTGGAATCATTCTCAGTGTAGTTACAGGGTTTCCTGAGTACAATATGTTTCTAGACATTGAAAGTTGATAGTATGAAATAGACGTTCACTAGAAAGGGATTGTGAAAGGGGTCCATAGGAGAGACAGAAACAGGGTGTTCCACCCGGATCTGCTTAGTCTTCTGGGAGTCGGGGCAGTGAGTGAGTTAGGATAACGGCAGATAATCTGCTATGGAGCTATGGATGAAATTTGAGTGTGAATTTGGAGAAAATGAGGGAGAGTAAAGACCTGAAGCTCACCTGCCTGCCTTCCTGGCCTACGTAGTTCTCTGGCAGAACTGGTCAGTAAGTTCCCAGGGAAGGCCTGTTGGAGTTGGGGAGCGAGACAAAGGAAGGAGTAAGCAAGAAGTCAGGAGGAGAATATCTGCAAATGATTCTCTGGAGACAATGGCATTTCATGGGATGTAGGAATTTGAACTCTAGACTTTAGCCTTATATGGCAAGCAACTCACTCACCAAATCATCTCACCAGCCCTTTTCATCTCTCTCTTTGTAGACTAATTTGTACATGTTTTCACAGAGATGTCAAAGTATAAATATTTAAATATCAATCTGAAAGTAATTTCCCAAACTTCTGCTTGTGTCAAATATGCTACGAATCCCCTGGGTAAATACTTTATATGAATCGAACTCCATGGGTACTAAGAGCATGTCACCAGAAGGCAGGGGCATGGAGATATGTTAAGACTTAAAGCTTGCAATCAATCATTACATTTGTTTACTAAGGGTTTTAATTGTTGTTATTTTTTATAAGCTGCTTTGTAAACTTACAACAATAGTAGTTACATTCTAACTCACAGATCCAGGGAGAAAACAATAATATAAAACCCTTCAAAACCATACAGCCACAGTAGGTGAATCTTGCATTTTTAGTAAAGATTTTATGATTTAAACTGTCGATTTATTTTCTATGAATCATTCTTCATCCTCTTTCCTTGCTGCATATACTTGTTATCTTTTGTTTTAGAATGATAAGTTTCTGATTCCATTTCTGTCAGGAAAAAATCATACCAATCTTTTACTTGTCAACTCTATCAATCTGTAAGATTTATAGATTTTGCTCACTAAACTCTTTACCTATAATATTCACCTTTACCCTCTCTTCCCTTTTTCCACATTGGCTCTTGCTTATATAATTGCACTCATCTTAATTTAAAGGGCAGGTGCCACTTTACAATGAAAGGATGTAACAAAGTATTCTATGATGATATGATTAGGGAACAAGCAGGTGTCATCATCTTAGCATATGACAAAACAGACATCAAGCTAAAATTAATCAAAAGAGAGGCAAGACAGTTTGTGGACCAAGGACAACAATTAACCAAGAAAACATCATAAACATAATCATGTAAGCATCAATCTCTTGATCATCATTTCATTATGAGCATACTATTGGACTTAGTGATACAGACTAACTCCACTTTCTCCTATAAACATGTCATCAGAACAAAAATAAAATGTGAAACATAAGAATTAAACAGTGTTCTACATCAAATGGATCTAACACATATTTACAGATAACTTATAACAGATATCTACAGAATACTGCATCCAAATACCAAATAATATACAGTCTACTCTGGAACCCATAGAAGTTTCTCTAAAATAGACCACACACTAGGGCACAAACAAACCTCCATTAATGAGGAAAAATTAAAATAATTCCACATGTTGTTTCTGACTGCAATGCAATTAAGCTTAAAATCATCAATAAAAGAAACGTAATCAATGGAACTCAATGAGATTAAACAATACATACCTGGATGGACCAGAGAAGAACTCAAGAAATAAATCAAATTCTGGGGTTTTATGAAAATAGAAACATAGTACAGTAGATGCTCTGAGATATGTTGAGAGCAGTCCTACGATTAAAATTTATAACTTGAATTAATTATATTTAAAATTGAGAAAGAGGACAAATAAATAATTTATGACAAAACTGAAGAATTAGGGGAAAAACAGGAAAAATCCAAACCCAAATTCAGTAGACAGTAAGAAATAATAAAATATCAGAGCAGAAATTAGTGAAATAAAAAAGAGAGCAAAACAAAAATTAACATTCAGTTTCATTTTAATTCTCTGATATTTCAGCTATCTGTCTGGTACAAATCTTCAAATTTGTCAGGTTTTTTTCTTTTCTTTTTTTTTTTTTTTTGCATGCAAACTGCAGTCTGTTTCCATTTTAGGAACTACTTACAAACTGCTAAGTCTAATCTTTGACCATTCTTTTACAAGCCTGATGATTATTTATCCCCCTCTACAGTTTCCATGTGTTATCTTGTAACTTTTCCACCATGTCTTCGGTGTAGTTTACTAAGGCTGATTTAAGAAAGTGTGGCTGACCAGATGACTAAACAGAAATGTATGATCTTAACATATTTGAAACTAGAAATAAATATGTATGTGTGTTTGTGTCTCCCTACGTTGAAGACAATAAAAAAGAAATGATGTTATGAGTCTCTTCCAGTTGTTTACTTGTAATTACTGCTGTTCCTAATTTTGTGGAAATTTTTTTTTAATTTTCTCATGACATTTTTCTGTGTAGAAGTCTGAGTGTAATTATTTCCCCTTGAAGAAGCAGAGCAATCCCAATGGACTAGGGAGTTTCCAGATTACAGACTCCTGAGTGGATTGTCACTGAGAAAATCTATTTCCAAATATGGTCAGATTCTTATATAATTATAATAATATTTAGGGTTATAAGTTTCTTTGCACTGCAATTATAGTTCTATATCCCTGACTGGAATGATGAATCAATATTTCTAAGCGTAAGTACCAGACAAAATTCACTGGCTTTATTTATTGTCTGCAGGAAATATGCTAATGTTTTCTTTCTGGTGGCATTTCAGGGCATAACTTTCCTGTTACAAATATCATATTACAGCAGTCAGTGATGTTGAGTCCTTCTCTCATTTTACTTTCTTACTTTGTATAATTTAAGAAAATTTGGAAACCCATTCTGTCTTTATATATTTCCATAAAATTTACAAAAAATGGAGGTCAATTCTTAACATTAGATAAAAACATTGAGGCTCCCCCCCCCCCTTAGCACCTTTGTATTTATAAACAGTGTAAGCACCTCTGAGAATAAGAATAAAACTTACTACTTAGATCATGGCTAGGTCCCAAAGCATATGTTTGTATACTAACATAATTATATAAGAATCTGACCATATTTGGAAATAGATTTTCTCAGTGACAATCCACTCAGGAGTCTGTAATCTGGAAACTCCCTAGTCCATTGGGATTGCTCTGCTTCTTCAAGGGGAAATAATTACACTCAGACTTCTACACAGAAAAATGTCATGAGAAAATTAAAAAAAAATTTCCACAAAATTAGGAACAGCATAAATTTCTCTTCAGAGATTCCCAAGTCCTTAGGAGCACCACCTTTCCAAAATCAGGTCATCAGATTGTGCTTGTGACATAATATGGCCTGAGTTTATTTGCAGAAAACAATGATACATGAGCTCCTGCACTTTCTGTCATCCTCCTACACAGCATTCTCTAGATTATTTTTCTATTGAGGTTTGAGCTGAAAGTAATTGTAGATTTCTATCTCCTATAGTGAGTCACGACTATCATACAACAACCCAGCATAGATCTGCTTTCCGTTTCTCAGCAGAGGAACTCTTAATTGTATTTATTTATTTATTTTTAAACAATCTATATACAGAGATCAGCTTCTCCAACAATTGGTAAGGATGAGCTGCCACCTGTGTTTATGTAACAAGGAAACATAATAAACTAACTGCTCTTTTTGTATATGAAGAGAAAAGGTAGACAGTGGTGTTCTTTGTTTATATTTCCACAAATTAGAACTGTGTTCAACTTAAAATTATCATCTTAGTGAAGAAAAGAAGATAAGAAATGAAAAAAAAAGTAAATTCCATAACCATGTGTTGCTGAAGATAAGCAAGGAAGGCAAGACCAGCAGAACTGTGGAATTTGGAGTTGGAATTACAGGGATGGAAATGGAGAGGAGCCTGAGGAAAAGCAGGTCCAGTAACAGGTCCAAAGTAGGATCCAGCTCAAGAGAAGGTTCCAAGGCCTGACACTATTACTGAGGCAGTGGAGTGCTCACAAAATAGACCTATCATGACTGCCCTACCAAAGACCCAACAAGCAGCTGAAAGAATCAGATTCAGATATTTGCACCCAAGCAATGGACAGAAGCAGCTGACCCCTGTTGTTGAATTAGGAAGAAGCTGAAAGAAGTTGAGGTAAAGGGCAATCCTGTAGGAGGACCAGCAGTCACAATTTGGACCCACATTTTTAAAACACCTTCAGTATGTTTTCTTTATAGATTAAAAGGCAATTACTTTTTTCTTTCTCTGTTATTTAGGAAATTGCAAACAATTTGTTCTCACAATGTGATAAGTGACTTTTTAATAATTTTCCATTACAAATTATAAGATGAAAGAAATCAGATACTGTAAGTCATGGTTGTTTTCTAAGTAAAAATTAGTAGTAGAATATTTAGGGTTATATGTGTGAAGGTATTTTAAGTTTCTTGATATATGATATGTTGCACATGAATCTCTATTACTTTCCTTCTATCTTGGCTACATAGTGGGCATTATCATTTGAAAAAGGCTGTCCTGTATTGTTTCAACATTATGCAATTTCTAGTCATTTTTACATGAAGATGATGTTAGCATCTTATTGTCATGAATATGATATTGAGCTAAAAAAAAATCACACTATAGAATTATGTTAGCCTGAGTGAGGGAGGGAGGTATACTCCCTCAAAGACTATGGTTCTATGAATGTTTTTAGAAGAAGATATGTATTCATGTTGGCACACAAGCCTGCCGTATTTTTTTTTTTAAGAACTTGGTAAGAAATAGCCTGCTGCTGTGCACCCCTGGGAATGTGTTTACTTTGTTCTTTGATTTCTCTTACACAGGATGAAGTTAATTTATATGTCCATATAATTGAGCACATAGGCATTGAACTTCATTCAGCAACTGTGAAGAAAAGCCTATGAATATAAACCCATGCTGCTCTACAAAGCAATAAATTAAAAATTGTCTGATTCTATTAGGAAGCTTATTTTTTAATTAGAATATATACCTTTATGTCTATGAATATGTGTAAGTATTTGGGTGGAAAGACTGTGAAAATGTAGTTATTTTATTTTTCAAACATATATTAATATATGCAATAAAAAGATGCTAAATATTATGAAATATTGGAATTGCCATGTAACATAGTGTGTTAATGATGCTGAAAAGGTGTCGAGAGGATTCTTGTTTTCTATGATCTGGATTAAAATTTTCTATCTTTTCTCAGGTGTAAATAATTTGTACATGCTTCTTATCCATCCTAGAGAAAACTTTTTAGCTTCTTTGTATTCTCAGTATCTTCTTCATCCCTTGCTGTGCAAGAGTTACTGGGAAAGTGTCATAAAATATTTAGATTATCCAGTAACTGGAAACAGCTTGGTTTTTAACTTGGTGTATCAGTAGCATCTCTCTATTGACTATTATTATTTTATGATATATTTGATGGTCAGTCAGCTTCTTGAGCTTTATCTGAAAATATGTGTTGGTCATCTTTATATCACTTTAACAAAATAACCAAGACTCTTCAAAATAGAAGAGGTTTCTTTTAAGTAAGAGCTTTGGGTATTCTAATCCATTACTTGCCAGTCCGTTTGCTTTGGCCCATGGAAGGCAGAATTTCACAGAGGAAATATGTGCTAGCGAAAACTCAAAATCCCTGCTGAAATCATGCTTTAGTGAATTAAAGAATTCTTATGCTTCCTTTTCTGGTATTTTATGCTAGTTAACTGTCTTCTTCATTTTCCTCCAATAAGTTTTCTTCCCAAGTTGTGATTCCTTTAGTCTACTTGGCCTGTGTGACTAGCCAAGCCACCACAGGTAGTTGGGAACTGAACTGGGAGCTCTGTAAGAGAAACATTTCCTTAAATGCTGAAACACATCTCCTGTCTGCATATGTCATGCTATATAGTAAATTATTGAATTTTGGAAGTTTGCCAAATATACTTATTCTTAAAAATGCTGAAACATGATTCGTTTGTTAGAGTGATTGTGGTTGGCACAGAATAGGTGTGTAGATAAAAACATATATGTACTCATCTATCATATGCATAACCATGTTTTCTTGTAATCAATAATTATAAATTTAGCTTAAAATTGCAGCTAATTTTCCTAAATAACATATCTCAGTTGACAAGATTAAATTTGTAATGTACAAAATTTAACATCCTTGAGCTTCTAGATGTGAATTAGAGTAGCTGAAAGAATTGCACTTGTGAAATATTGAAAGTTGCTTTCTAACCACAAACATTGCAATACATCACGTTGTTGACTATTAAAAGGAAAGACTCAATAGCAAAGGTTCAAAGCATCTGATAAAACCAGCCTGGGTGGTATATAGAGATAACTATATTTGACTCTGTGAATAGAAATCAACTGAGCAGTGTGACTGGAGAAACCATTTTATGTAATAATCCATAGCAAAAACAAAACAAAACAACAAAAAACAAAATAACAGATGAGCTAGAATCACCACCTACAGTTGCCAAACAAACTCTGGTGCTGTCTTTGATTGCAGAGCCATAAATTTTGTTCAGTTTGGTTAATTGCCCCAATTTGAAAATATCTCATATGCATGGATACTTCACATGACCCGAAATTTTTCCTTACAAATCTGACATTTGCGTGTTCAGAGAGTAAATACAAATAGTTAGAATTGTTGTTGTTATACATTAAAATGCAATGCTTATACAACAGGATAATTATTATTAACAATGTAACTCTGATATTGTATTGAACTCTTGTGTTGTTATTTAAGCACTTAGGTCACTCTGTTTATTTGCTAAAATGAAAATTACCAAATTGAAAAATTTGTTAAGTCACTCATTTTAGCAAAGTGTTTATCAGTAAGATGGGGGCTGGCAGAGTTACCAAGTAGCAACGTGAATTTCAGTAATTTAATTTGGTGAACTTATTTTCAGCAAATTGGTTTGGTTTCATGAATGGCTGAGAAACAATTCCCAGTCATGCCTCTACTCTGAGGCCCCATATCTTGCCAACAGTAGAGTGAATACTGATGACACTCTGAAAAGCCCCAACTCTAGTGTCCTATGTATCACTTTCATCTTAATGGTAGAAATGAAACTGCATTTAGGTGAAATGCTTTAAATGAGTTAATTTGAGTATTTCAATCATGTTTCTGGGGTGGTTTCTCCCCTTAACTGCCAGTCCAGTTTTTGCTTCATTTCCATTATGATTCTATCACTGTCAGAAGCCCCAATATCCTGTGAACATAACCAGGGCCACTTTTGGATGCCAGAGTATCTGGAGCTTGCAGCAAACACTGACAGAGCTGTGTCTGCAGTAACACACACAGGTGCTTAATACAGTCTTGAGAAATCCTGTAAGCAATAATGTATATTTGTATCACAGCCCTATATCTACAGAGACAGCCTCAAGGCCATAAGCATAAGCAGACAGTGTGAAACACACACACACACACACACACACACACACACACACACACACACACACACATGGGGGCAGGGGGCTCACTTATTGTTTCATACAGTGTTAAATATCTATTAAATATACATATAATATTTGGCCCTATAAAATAAAACCTAGAGTCTAAGGTCATATGAATTTGAGAAAGCAACATTTCAAAGGTACTATTCACTAGTTTGGTGGCTTTCAGTGTTAAATTATCATATGAAATTAGCAGTTAAAACCACTCACATATACACTGGAATTAAAACAATGAGAAAATCACAGATCCTGTCTTAATAAGCTCACATGAGAGTGAGAGAAAAGACCAATGCTAAATAGAGTAAAACTAAAACAAGTAAGTCCAGTGCTCTTATGTGTTAAGAATAAAACTGTGGTGGTACAATAGCAGCTCTTATGTCTTGGTGACAAACAACAGCTATCTAATTGGAATTAAGACCCTTATACAAGGTGACATTTATTCCTAGTAGTGTAACGTTGGCCACTTGCACATTGCTGGATAGGATGTGAAGCCTAGAGGAGAGAGAATTTTCTGAACTAGCATAATTCTTACTGCCTTCTAAATATTTACCTTTATACACATAATTACTTGTAGTTTCTATCCCTCACCAAAGAAGTGTATTTTTTTGCAACAGATGAAGATAATTACTGTTCTACAACCAGTCAAATGCAGCAAACAACTCACTGACATATGCCCAAAGCCAATTGATACACTCACAGCACAAACAACCCTTATACCTAAGCCTTAAGGAACACTGCAGAAGAAGGAACAGAAATATTGTCAGCATCAGAGGACCAAAATATCTGCCATAGTAGATAATGTCTTCTGCATACAGTTGGAAAGTAATACCCATTTACTCTCAACAATATGCTTACCAAAACAAGAACACCACAGTGATAACAGTTGTTATATCAGTTGACATATCAATGTGGATAGGAAAAATTCTCCACAATGGATGAGGAGTTATAGGTGATAAATAGCTACTGGTAGAATGATAATTAGTCTTCTCTGGGCTCAATCCTCTGATAGATTATGTAACCCCAAGTGGTCAACCTTACACACATAACCATAGGAGTAGTAATAAATAGATTTAAGGGCTATACATACATACATACATACATACATACATACATATAAACTTACATATATGCATATCTATGTCTGTATTCATATCTATCTACATCTACAGCTAAATCTAGATATAGGTACAGATATATGTATATTTTTTCATGTAAGTCTCTCACTCCCTGACCACCCACAACAGGAACATGGCTGCTGTTCATTCATACTGCATTTGAATCAGCTAACAGATTCAATTCAATATCAAGACTCAGTACCTTTGAGCTAAATGGCATATTGTATTTTTAATAACAATAATATTTAGGCATCAAATTTTTGATCTATCAGTTAGGCTTATGTGTTACCAAGGTTTTTCTGGGTTTGACTTTATATTGTATATTCATGAGACCATTTTACTTCTCCTAGCAGAAGTGCCAAGGTAAAAAGAACAATGGTTGAGATTGTGACTGACAGCAAATTTCTTGCTATAGTTCACGTTTTCTAATGGGGATCCTAGAGTTAGGGTGTTTGATACTGACAACTGACATAAAACTCCACGTGAAAGGTAAGTTTAAGAAAATTGTAAGTTTATTATGTTATTGCAAAGATTATCCCTGGGCCTATCATGTTATGTGTTCTCAAATTCTAGGATTTGTGGGTATTATAAACTACGTGCTCAGGTGAGAAAATAATTCATGCTGTGAAGACAGTGGGGTGGAGATAAAACTCACACAGTTTACACACAGTCAAGGGAAATAGGGACTTGGTTGATAATAGGAATACGCTGTAAGATTGTTGGCTTGTGTGTGTGTGTGTGTGTGTGTGTGTGTGTGTGTGTGTGTGTGTACTATGGGTGATTTTCATTTGGAAACACAAATTCACATTCTGTCAAATACCTGGTTCCAATGCATTTGCAGTTTCAAGAGACTTTTATAGTACCAGAACAAAACATCACAAGTCAAGACTCCTCAAATGCACAATTAGGGACATCAAATAGGTGGGCCACAGCAAAGGTTGAAAACTCTACTGAAGGCTTCAGAAGCCTCCCGACAACATTCCTAGCCAATGCATTGGTAGAAGGAAAGTTCTTTATAAAGTTTTATAAAGTTCTTTTGAATATATTAATATTCAAAAATATTTCACATGGTAGCCATAATGCAACTTAGCAGTAAATATCCACATAAAGGCCAATAGACATCAGTCTTCCTGGGTCTAAAATCGGCCACTGGAAATGACATTTTTGTATAAGCCCATCGATTTACCTGCAAATTTCATGATGCTATTTTTCTTTTCTTTAGAGGCTGAGTAATACTCCATTGTGTAAATGTACACTTCAAAACTCCCATTAGTTGTGGCTGTCTCTTCCTGTGTTCCCTCTCAGGCAACTGCTTTCCCTTTCAATCACCACTTGAACATCCTATTCTAGTTTCCCCATCCACTCATAATTGCCTGCTCTAGTTTCCTTTCCTAATGAGATCTACCTGTCTCTCAGTTCCTTACTCTACATCTAACCTCTGTGGTTCTACAGATTGTAGCTTGGTTATCACTGATTTAACATCTAATATCCACATATATATGAAAACTACATATCTGTTCTTTTAAAGCCTGGATTATCTCACTCAGGATGATTTTTTTTTTAGTTCCATCATTTCCCTGCAAATTTCACAATATTAATTTTTTTTCTGTAATGGCTGGATAATACCTCATTGTGTACATGTACCAATTTTTCTTTTCCATTGTCTGCTGAGGGACATTGAGGTTGTTTCAAACTTCTGGCTATTATTAATAGAATAGCAATAGACATGATTGAGCAAGTGTCTGTGTGGAAGGATAAGATGCCATACATACATACATACATACATACATACATACACACACACATGCCCTGGAATTTCGGGTTGACTTATTTCCATCATCCTGATGAACTGCTCTATTGATTTCCAAAGTGGCTATACATGTTTCCACTCATGTCAGAAATGGATGAGTGATTTTCCTATTCCACATCCTAGCCAGCAAAGCTGTCACTTGTTTTGCTGAATTTATCCATTCTGACAGATACAAGAAAAAATCTTAAAGTAGTTTTGATTTGCATTTTTCCTAATGGCTAAGGACATTGATCATTTCCTCAAGTGTCCCTAAGCCATTTGAGTTTCCTCTATTCAGAATTTTCTGATTAGATATGTACACCACTTGTAATCAGATTGTTGAGTTAGTTATTTTGAGTTCTTTATATATTTTGAGTATTATCCATCAATCAGGTGTGTAGTTGGTAAAATTATTTTCCCATTCTGTAGGATGCTAATTTGTTCAAATGAAAATGTCCTTTGCTGTTGAGAAGCTTCTCAATTTCATAAGGTCCCATTTATTAATTATTATTTTTAGAGAAATAGAAGCAGTCATTCAACTATCCCAACCCCCAAACAGCCTGGTGTCAGATGACAGCGCAGAATGCTAAAAGACCTTCATGTTAATGTTAATGCCAATGTTCCTCAAATTAGTCCACAAAAGAAAAAGAGAATGAAACATCGTCCAATTCATTTTATGAGGATATATTTACTTTTATACCTAAAACACCCGAAGATCTAACAATGAAAGATAATTACATATTAATTTCCCTTATGAATGTAGATATAAAAATACTCGGTAAAATACTTGCAAATGAATTGAATTATATATCAAAGAGATTATGCGTCTTCATCCCAGACATGCAAAAGTGGTTCACCACAAGCAAATTGAAAAATGTTATCCACCACATAAATCAACAGAAAGACATATCTGGTCTTCTAGCTTGACCCTGGCAAGGAAAAGAACTAAAATATTCCTTTCAAGTCACCCTCATTACAGTGTAAACTGAAACCACAAATCCCAGGGTTAATACTGAGTTCATCAAGAAAAGCTTAGAATATACAATTCTTTCTCGAGTTTATATCCTATATCTTCACTCAGTCATGCTTTTTCTTCCAATCACTTAGCTTTTCTAGTCTCAGGGTTCCTTCTGTGATGGTGACATGCTCCTGAAAAGATAGAAGTCCTAACAGGCACTATTGGTCACTAAGATGTTACAGCCTTCATCTACATTAAAAAAGATGAGTAGTATGAATAATATGAGTAGTATGCATGTTATAAAAATAACCCCAGTAGAAGCAGAAGTGTAGCATGGGTTCAATGAATATAACCCAGCACCATAGTCAAGAGAGGTCTCTGGTGTAACATTGAAGAGATGCTGACCTAGCAAAGACATGGTCTCAGTCTTTGCTAAATATCCTGGCAAATCAGTAGCGCTTAGAATTAGCGTTAGTCATAAAAGAGACAGTACCTGGTAGGTTTTGAAGTTCATTTCATGATTTAATTCTACCCATAACTTAGCGCATGAAAATAATTACTTGCGATATATAAGTATATCTATGGCATATAATAAACCTCAATAAGTTTTTGCTGAATGAATTAAGGCCAAATCCCCAGTTCCTCTTGGCAATCAATATTTTAATTACATTGGTGGCAGTTATGGTTAATTCATGAAGCACTAATGGGAGACAAGCACATTCCACAGAGAGAAAATATAGAACAGAATACAACAAATAGCACCATGGATACCATTAGGTAAATATATTGGTCTCTCTCCTCTCCTGCCTATGTCTTATAATCTGAATCTCACATGCAATGAAACAACAGAGCTTCCTACCTTCTGTTCATATCTATTCATTTCCCAACTGTTTGTGCTAGCTTTGAAACTTAAAATGTGTCAGTTTTGTCCACATTTTAATGCTTTTTATTAATTCAATTAACCCATATACATTGGGTATCTTCTACATAGTAGGCATGCAGTCATGTGTAATGATAACAATCATAACGCAGAAATATATAGTCCATGTGTTCTAGGGTTGTCCCAGAATTGCTATGGGAAGAGAAAGAGGAATAAAAAAAAAATGACAAGCCTCATTTTGGGGCAAGAGCTCCGAGGATGTAGAAGGTGGCACTGGGCTAGACACGGTAGGAGGAATCATGCAATAACTGAACTTTCATATATTTATAATATAGTTTCATTTATCATGACAGGTGCATTATATCTTATGATACCTCTCATTCAAGGAAAATGGGAGTAGCATGAAGGAGGTTAAGATAGAAAAAAAGGGGAAGTCCTTTTTCTTAATGGGGAAATCCTATTTTATGCCTGTTACCCATGTAGTAGTGATGTTTTCTCTTTCACTTAAGAAGGATTTTTTGACTCAGCTCAATATAGAATGGTACAGCTGTCCTTCGTGTTTCTTCCAGAGTGACTCATTTTACATGGGTTTTTATGTGTCTGGGCTCCAAACTTAGTTGTTCTTTTATGAGAAACAAGACACACAGTCTGTATGAACAAATTCAAGAGAGTAGGGAAACTAAGTCAACAGTTAATATACCATCTTCCCGAAAGGACTGTGGGTAGAGGTAAAAGGGACAAAGGCTGGAATACTCACTTAGCACAAGATAGTGGGTCATAAATTTCCCACATGTGAGGAATTTTTACCATCTTCATCAACTCCTCCTTCCCCCTCCAAGATAGCATTTTTAATTCACATGTAAGCTTTTGACTCATTTGCATAGTGTGACATTTGCTGTACCTGTTGCATGCAGTTTTATATACTATGGCCTGTGTCTGTCTTCAATATTCTGAAAAAGGAGTGTTAGAGTAGGAAAGTAGAAGTGATGATAATGACGTTGCAAGCTTTACTGCCCTTGAGCCTGGGCCTAGAACAATTTTTTGCAGGAGATTTTAATGAGTCTCAGCATATTCTTTGCATAGTTCTTTATTTTACATGCTAATTTTCAGGCTTTGTACATTTGGATTTGGGTTTTCCAAATCCAAGGTCTCAAAGTCCACATTCTTCCAAACAAAAGCATGGTCAGATCTATTATACCAGGACCCCAGTCCTTGGTACCAACCATGACAAGGCAACACTTATAAGGACAACTGTAGCCCCCCGCCCCAGCCCTGACGTAGGCTGATTCAGACTTTGATCTTGCTGCCACTGTGAAGGAAATTACCTAAGGTGGAGCCTTCAGACCTAGATAGCTCTTTTGTTCTGCCACCTGCCACTGCTCTCCCCAAGACACTGCTACCTGCTGAGAAGCACCTGATACATTCAGTGGAGCATCCTATTCTGCACATCACCTACAGGCTGGCTCCAGACACCAAGAATGGACTGGCAGGGGATGGACTTTCCCCTTTTATAAGTAGACTCTCATAGTAAACTGGAAAGCCTTGAACAGAATCATGTCTTGGCTCCATTAACCTCTCTCCATCTAAGTCTCTTTCAGCCCCAGCCTGCCTCCCTGCTATACCCGGTCCTTGTAAGCCCCAGACCAGCATACAACAGACAACATTTAATTGGGGCTGGCTTAAATGTTCAGAGATTCACTCAATTATCATCAAGGCAGGAGCATGGCAGCATCCAGGTAGGCATGGTGTAGAAAGAGCTGAGAGTTCTACATCTTGTTCTGAAGGCAAAAGAGAGACTAGCTTCCAGAGAGCTAAGATGCCCACAGTAACACACCTACTCTAACAAGGCCACACCTCCAAATAGTGCCAGTCCTTAGGCTAACCATATACAAAACATCACATACTCTATTCGTATAATTGAGCCAAACACATTTAGGATGGGTCTTCCCACACAAATAAACCACAATCTATAAAAATCCTTTGCAGACATGCACAAAGGTTGCTTTTCATAGTGATTCTAAATTTACAATCAATATTAATCATTGAGCTGAACCAAAGTCCTAAGAGACTTGTTACTTGATACTAAGATTGAAAGCTGCTGGCTTAAAGGACACTGATGGTTTGTGGAATGTCCATTATTTGCATAATATTTTATTTCTTTTCCATTTACTGAAATATATTTTTCTCACATAATACATCCTATTCATGATTTCTCCTTCCTCTTGCTCCAAGTTCATTTCTGTATCACTACCCATCCCTACCTCACCCTTTTCCGCAAAGCATTGGAACTGCCAAGTTCTTAATTTGGATATGGATACTCTTGGTTATAAAATTGCAACACAAAATCTATTTTGGATTGAATTCCTTTACCAAAGCTTTTAGTGAGCAGAGATGGGTCTGCCACAAAACTTTTTCTATACCCAACTGACTATGATGAAATAAAAGATGAACCAAAAAATATAGTTGCAAATATAGATTATAATATTTGAAAGATTTCCATTTGTGATGGGACTAATGGTATTAACTCAGATCCTAAAATAAATAAGTAGATGGGAGAGGAGAATATTTTGATTGATAACAAATAAGTCTAAGGAGATATGTTGTATCAGCACAAAGAGACCCTTTATGATAATTGGAATTGATAACAGAGACAAGTGTAATCAAATGATAGTTACAAAGGATTCTATACCTACCTGTTTTCTTTTTTTTTTCAATTTTTTATTAGATGTTTTCTTCATTTACATTTCAAATGCTATCCCCTTTCCTAGTTTCCTCTCCAAAAATCCCCTATACCCTCCCCCTGCTCCTCAACCCATCCACTCCCTACCTGTTTTCTTAGAATCAGAGTTTAACTATACTATCTTTAATATTTTTAGTTGTTCTAAAAGCTTGTTAAATAATTATTTTATTTTTATTCATGATGTGTGCACGTGTGTGGATGGATGCCTGTGGATGTTAAAAGAAGGTGTATGTAGCATCTTCTGTAGCAAAAGCTGCAAAACATTGGTGCTGGGAAGAACACTCAGATCATCTGTAAGAGCAGCCGAGCTTCGGAACCACTGAGCCATCTCTCTAGTCGATGTTTTCAAACTTTACGTTGTATATATGTTTAATCTGAACTGCAAAGTCTGTGAAAGGATGATATTTCTTACAAGAACATACTGAAAACTCATAAAATATGCTTCCATTAAAAGAATGATTTTTAGAGTTAATTCATATAAAGGAAAACCGATGATTAACAGCTCTCTCAAAAGTTTCTTATTATTTTTCTTTCAGTACAATTTCCAAGGGAAGAATTAGTGCTGAACTCTAGAGTCACAAATCCCACGGGTGCGGGTCATAATTTACATCACATACTGACTAGTAGAAAAGCAATATATTTGAATATCTCTATCAGCCAACATTAAATATGAATAATGTGTTTATTTCTACAGGGTCCAAAATGTGTTCTCCTGCTTTTCACACATGTCATATGTGCTTACTGTGCTGAGACTTTGCAATGCTTCTCTTTCTAAGGCATGTCACTAACATGGTGTTAAAGAGGAAAGAGACTCGAGGGAGACTCTATTGAAAAAACCAACCATTCTAATCCCGGGAAAATATGCACATAGAAAAGGCCTGACAGTGAGAACAAAGAGTAAACACTCATTCTTATATTCTGCTACCTTCTTCCTTAGATCCTCAGGAACTGTGAAGCCCACCAATGGCCCTATTCAGTCCGGACCCCTTCTCTAGTCATCTAGCAAGGAGGCCCAAATTAAATTAGTTATTGATACTTAGTTTATCAGTGGGGATCATTTCAGCTCTACAGTGATGACAGGTAAAAGGGGAGATGGAGAAATGGGTTAGGTTGTAAAAGGAGGAAACATGCTATGAAGTCATTAATCTTATTGCATTTTTAGGTCCTCCAGAAGGCTCAATTTTTCTGTTTTATTTGAACTTAAATTTTCTATTTTTAAGGTTTAAGATAGATCTTTTTTCATACAATATGTTTTAGTTAGTTCCCTTTTCTCCAACTCCTACCACAGCCTTTGAATTCATACAAATCCACACTCTTTTTCTCAGTAGAAGCAGGCAACTGAAAAAAAAAAAAAAAAAAAACTAAAATAGTACAAAACCAGCAAACAAACAGGAAAAAAAAAGAGAATAAAATAGAAAGCAAAAGAAACACATATAGATGCAGAGACACATTCAGGAATCACATAAAAACACAAAACCAAAACCCATAATATATATGTAAAAACAAACAAACAAACAAACCTGGAAGATGAAAAAGATCCCCAGACAAAGCATTGTGAGGGGAAAAAAGTCAAAACAAAGCAAAATAACTACAAAAAAAAAAACCCTCTCCAAAAAATCATTGTTTTTGTTTTGTATTGGTCAGCTACTGCTGGACATGGGGCATTAAGTGTGGTTTATGTACCTAGTGAGACTCTATTGGAGACAACTGGTTTTTTGTTTTTTGTTTTTTGTTTTTTGTTTTTTGTTTTTTGTTTTTTTCACTTGCAAACAGTTGGGTTAGGTAAAGGTACTTGTGTGTGTTCTCTTTCTAAGTACTAGGGCTTCATCTGGCTTAGATCTGGGTAGAGCACAGTTTCTGTAACTTTCTATGTGTGTGATCATGCTTTGTCTAGAAAGCGGTGTTTATTTGCTGTTCTCCCCTTCACTGGATCTCACAATATTCTCATCTCTGCTTCTTCAGAGTTCATTGAGCCCTGAGTCGAGAGATTTGTTGGAGACATCACATAGGACTGAGTATTGCAAGAACTCTAATTCTGCACACATTCTAGTTGTGGGCCTCCACGTTTGTCCCACAGCTAGTGTCAGAGTATGCCTCTTTGAAGATGGTGGAGCAAACACTTACCTATGCATATAGCAGAATGTTGTTAGGAGCCCTTTAGTCAAAGAGTAGTATTTGTTTTTTCTTGAGGTCCATAGTCTACCTAGTCTCGGATTTTTGGCCAGCAAAGTATCAGCCATAGGGGCCATCTATTAATGAAATGAGCCTTAAATTCAATGAGAATTTTTTGGTTAGTCCCACAACATTTGTGCCACTATAGCACCTGTAAATCATTCAGGTAGTTCCCCATTTCAGGCCTAAGGAGTTTATAGCTGAGTCGGTGTTTACCTTTCTCTAAAGGGCCTCCTTCTACAATTGTATTTTAAATGATTTTCTGTCAGTTACAGTAAATATTAAGAAAGGGTTCTTCTTTCTATTTGTCACCTCTTAGTGGTAGTTTGGAAAAACGATAGATAATTGTGTAGTCTTGCTTATTAAAAAAATGAATACAGAAATATCAGTGTTGGGATATATGTGGAAGGAGAGCATGTTCCATTACCAATGAGGAAGCTGAAGTGAAGAGGCTTCCTACAAGGAATATACCTATCTTTGTGTCACTCTCACATGCATACTTACACAAGCAAAAGTCAAGATATTACAACTATCACTGTAAAGTTGAAGGCACACAACTAAGGGCATAATTGTTAATAGGTCCAGTGACTGAAGCTTAACTGAGTCAATTATGATCATCATTTACCCAAGCTATTCTAGTAATGACTGCACCATCTCATATTTCATAAAAATTAATGCAGTGCTTACACAGTTTTTTATACTAAGTTTACATGCAGTTGAAGATGGATACATGTACAATTGGTATTTTAAGATAAAGAATGTGATTCTCAGGTACTTTAAAAATTTATTCTAAATTAAATAGAATCGTTTAGATATAGTTACTATGACACACTACAGTTTACTCCTAAGTATATATTTAAAGGAAATGAAGTACATGTTGCTATAAACTTGTCTAAAATGTTCATATCAATATTGTTAGCAAAAGTAAATGCTAGGTAAAACCTAAATGTTCATTAAATGGTGAATAGATAAAAATTGGTATATTCATACTATAGAATGTGATTATATTATAAATATATTTTAAAACCATAGAATGAATGAAGACATCACACAAGACAACATATTGGATAACAATTTTATGAGAAATGTGATGTACAGGCAATTCTGTAAAACTAAAATTAGGTGAGTGATTGCTTGGAGATGGAACCACAGATGGGGATTGAGAAAATACTAAAAGTGTTAACAGTTTTCTTTCTTGGCTGTTAGGATGCTAAAATTACATTTTGATGATGATGGCAAAATTCTGAGCTATTAGATGGAAAGAGAGGCCCATTGGACACGCAGACTTTGTGTGCCCCGGTACAGGGGAACGCCAGGGCCAAAGGGGGGGAGTGGGTGGGTAGGGGAGTAGGGGTGGGTGGGTAAGGGGGACTTTTGGTATAGCATTGGAAATGTAAATGAGCTAAATACCTAATAAAAAAAAAACAAAAAAAAAAAACAAAAAAAAAAAACAAAACAAAAAAAAAAAGAATTCCATATGAAAGAGTAAAACACAAAAAAAAAAAAAAAAAAAAAAAGAATTAGTGTAATAGTTTAAGCAAGTGAATTTTAGAGTATTTAGACTTGATCTCTGGATTTTAAATGACAAAGATGAATGTGTGCCCTGAATTTAGTCTAGCATTGGGAAATAATAAACCAATCTCTTGCTTATATATGAGATTCATTACCATCAGTGCTCACTGTTGTTTCCATAGATGCACTAGTAAGATAACTAAATGGCGCACAATCCTACTAACCTTAGAAAAGAATCTTTACTAAGCCCACTGCTCCCGCTTCCTCTTAGGGGAAAGATCTATTTTTTTTCTAAGTAAGATTTTTCCACTTAAGCTTCCAGGTTCTAATGTCTTCTGTTACTCTGTGATGTTGGTCCAACATCGATTATACTTGTGAAAGTGTCTCATCTTATTGATTGTCCTCTAACTCTAAACATTCTTGGGTGATCTTATCCTTCAAAGATATACACCATAAAATGAAATTCTATCACTAACTTCTCTTTCTCCTCAAACTATCAACTTACACCTTGTTTTATGGTTGTTAAATTTCTTACAAGATGCTGCTTGACACTTTCATTTATCTAAGTTCCAACTAGATATAATTTTATGCTGGGCCAATATGTCATTCACCCTTACTGCTCCTGTATTCCATAATTTTAACCTTGATTACCTCTTAGTCTCTTAAATTTTCAAAATCTCCAAAATGGAAGGAAAACAAAGTCTTCAATTTACTTAGATGATAGCTCTCATCACTTTAATGATGGACCTGACAGTATCTGATGGTTCATGTTTAAAATAATTATTATACTGAAGTTAGACAAAATAAAACTGATGAACAATATTGTATAGGGCAAGAAACACTCATCAACCTTAAAAATGTCAGCCATGAACTCTAAAGTGTTTAGCAACCTAAGAACACACTGGATTGTGGTAATAAATAAATTAATTTAATCTCAATGTCATTATAATGACATAAGATGTGCAAACAATGTAAATAGTTGAGGTAATGAAAATGATACTCTTTTTAAGAAAAATAAAACACTTTTATGATTTTATTTTACTTCAGTTTCAAATATTCTTATACATTAAATGGGACTTTGGACACTAAGGTATATCACAAATCACATTTTAATTATTAAATCTGTTTTGATACTTCTCAGAATCAATTTTGTCATATTATTTGCATTTGAATAGAACATAGCATCCTTATAAATTATAAACTTTACTTTAAGCATGATTTGGTGAACAGAAAGCCTGACATTTCTCACTGCTTTCCCTAATAGTATAAGGGCGATGGCTTTGTAAAATTCACTTTCATGAACTGTTTCATTCATTCACTGACAAATTTAAGTTATTATGTCTAAAAAAACCCAATGACTTAACAAATGCAGAAAGTGATCTTTGTAGAAAAGTATGAAAGATTAATGTTTTAAACACCAAGACTAATACCCTAAGTACATTTTTTTTTTCTTTTGGGTTAGAACTGTCCTTCTTTTAGGCTATTGGACTTTGTATTTAAAACATTAATCTATATTAGATGATATAGAAATGGGCCAAGACATAAACATAATACATTTAAACATCACTTAACTCATCTCTGGGAATCAACTGCACATTAGGGCAGTAATTTTAAAAACAATGATTTAAAGTAGTTGCTTAAGATAGCTTATATTCATTTTATATTAAGAACTGGGAGAAAGAATTTTGACAGAATTTATTTTGATACTACATGAATTTAACATTGAATTTTAGATATTGTAACTTTTATTCTACTTGTGAACTGTCTCCATATTCATATACATGTTGCCTTGTAGGGAGAATTGAATGACCTCTTTAGTTGCTAGAGTAACTATGTTTTGTTTTACATAGCCTTCTGTATAACAGAAACATGTCCTAGCTGGCTGTATGGTGATGATATATTTAAGACTTAGAGATGAGAACAAATTCCTGATTGAAGCACACTTCGAATTCAATTTTACAATACAGAACACTAAGGAATTCTTGCAGTTTAACAAATCAAGCTTGGTCTTTAGTGTGTTAATTCTCTGAATGTTGCAATATAAAACTGCTGATATGAAAATAACTCTTTCATCCAGAAGAAACGGTAGAAGAATTTGAATGGTTTCAATTATTTCTCAATGTAATAAGCCCTAGCTATGTAACTGAGAAATATAATCTTTTCAGATCTTAAAATATCACATACAGTATTTGAATCGTCATAAAAATTTAAGGACTTGCTTAAAGAGCTGGTAGCTACATGATTTGATTTTGCTTGCACCGAGTAATATCAAGAGCCTTATCCAGGGTCCAAGGAAGGTTTCAAACATAATCATCCTGATTTTAAAGTATAGTTAGCTGAAAGACAGGAATACTGCTTTGCATCTGGGCACTGTATATTTTTGAGAGAACATAGTATAAGGAAATTGAAATATACTCTTTCAAACATAATTCTAGATGCTTGGAAATCAAATCTGTTCAATGTAGTCAGAAAACTTTCTGAGGAGAGAGGTTGTAGAGATGTGGATAAGAATAAAGGAAGACATTACACAGTTGTGGGCAATGAGATTCCTCAGTTGTTGCCATAATTCTCAAACCCAAATATGCCGTAGCAATGAAAATAACACAATTACTATGAGTACATGCTGTGAGCCTAGATTGGGCAGGTTTACCACTACTCTACCATCTTCCACATCTATGAGACCCCTTAGAACTTGGGGTTTCTCCACACAATGTGCTTTTCTTCTTCCTCTTCCTCCTCTGTGTCTTCTCTCTCCCATTTTCTCCTTCTTCTCTCCCCTCACCTTCTACTCCACCTTCCCTTTATCTGCCCAATCATCATCTCTCCTTTATTTTAAAAATTAAGGTGGGAAGCAGGTTTACAGGAAATCACCTGAGTGCTGACTCATTCCTTGTTTGCAACCCCTCACAAGAGAACAGAATTAACATCAAATATATTCAGCCCCAGAGCTATCCACAACACTTCCCCCTTTCTGTCCAACTAAATGACTATTTTATCTCAGATATAATTGAACATAACTATTACTATTTTGTAATTTATAAAGTACAAGAGACCTAATACCCAGTCCATGATCTCTGTTAATTAAATAGAACCTCTGTTATCTATCCTTACTTAAAAGACCTGGGTATGTCTTAGCTTTAGATTGAATGCCATCTGAAATCTATCCTCTCAAATCTGTTCCTTTCAAAGTGAAAAGCTGGGGTTGGGTAGGAGACTATGTAGTTTTTCAACCGCATCAGAAATCAAAGAATGACTGATATTAACTGAAAATATATAGGAAGTCTAAAACAGCTTCCAAAACTTAGCCAATTTATAGAGACTGTTGATCACTTGAACAGTCCCTTACTTCAACTCATTGGAGCATCAGTCTTCAGCCTACTGGCCAGAGTCATCTGACAGACTTAGAGAAACAGGAATATTACCGACTAGCCTATTCTGTTTCGGCAGAATTATGCTGTTCTAACCTGTAATTGTGTCCTTTCTTTGGACAATATTATGTCTGTAGATGAAATGAGGCAATTCTTGCCTAGTGGCTGTTTCACCACAACGGGAGTAACTCAAAGATGTTGAATTTCTTCTTTGAAGCCAAGAAAGGAAAAACTAGTCTCAACAACAAGTAAATAAATAACATTAAAAGTCACATTCTGTGGACTTTTGACATTTTTGAAAACCAACTATCTATGTAAAGTAATCTACACTGTTCTCTGTTAACTACTTTCACCCATTCCTAATTAAAATAACTGAAAACACCCTAACATTAAACTCAGAGCCATGAATTTCCTATTTGGCCTTTAACTCATAGGCTTAAACATCTCAGATTTATAAACAGCAATTGAAAGACTGGGTCCAAGCCCTATACTTCAAAATTTTTATTATCAAAGACAAGCTATAATTACCACCCCCAGCCCCAAAGCCTAGGGAACTGGGAAAAAGACTCTGCATAACTTCTTCAAACTGAGAAGTTGAGATATCTTGAAGGGAGGGGAAAGGGTAGGGAAAATTGGGGAGTTGGTTGGCCATAAGAAGCCCACACCAATGACTGTATTAGTCTCTCATGTCTGTCCTGACTGGATCCGGATGAAAACTCAAGACATCAGGAGTTCAGGCAGGTCATTTAAGCATATCTAACAATGAAATTCACCAAGGTTGTATATTCTGTAATATATAAATCTCAAAACAAAATTTTAGTATCATCAAGATAGCCTTTTTGTTTGATTCTCTGGAATCTAGTTCTCAGGGGGTCTCCCTCTATCAAATCTGACCCATATAACTTTGGAAGGTGTAAGTACCTTAATCACCTTTTCCAAAAACACAAAGACAAAACCTTTTCCCCAAATCATCATATTCTTTTTTTATTAGGCATTTAGCTTATTTACATTTCCAATGCTATACCAAAAGTCCCCCATACCCACCCACCCCCACTCCCCTACCCACCCACTCCCCCTTTTTGGCCCTGGCGTTCCCCTGTACTGGGGCATATAAAGTTTGCGTGTCCAATGGGCCTCTCTTTCCAGTGATGGCCGACTAGGCCATCTTTTGATACATATGCAGCTAGAGTCAAGAGCTCCAGGGTACTGGTTAGTTCATAATGTTGTTCCACCTATAGGGTTGCAGATCCCTTTAGCTCCTTGGGTACTTTCTCTAGCTCCTCCATTGGGAGCCCTGTGATCCATCCATTAGCTGACTGTGAGTATCCACTTCTGTGTTTGCTAGGCCCCGGCATAGTCTCACAAGAGACAGCTACATCTGGGTCCTTTCGATAAAATCTTGCTAGTGTATGCAATGGTGTCAGCGTTTGGATGCTGATTATGGGGTGGATCCCTGGATATGGCAGTCTCTACATGGTCCATCCTTTCATCTCTTCAGTCAGCAACCAGGAAAACCTGTAGCTTGCCCTCTGTCCCAGAGGAGCAATAAATCAACCACAATACTCAAACTCACACACATTTTAGCCTATTTAGGTCTTTCTAATTTGTCATGTCAGGATATTAACCCAAAATTTCTGTGGTATCCATGTTAGAGAATATGGGTCTCCTGCAGACTTTATCATACCACCTTTAAAACAATTGATTCACACTTCTATTTTCCTTTCCTTCCCTTTCCTTCCCTTTCCTTTTTCCTTTTCTTTCTTTTTTCTTTCCTTTTTCCTTTCATTACCCCTTGTTTCCTTCCTTTCCCTTTCCCTTTCCCTTTCCCTTTTCCCCTCCCCCTCCCCTTTCCCCTCCCCTTTCCCTTTCCTTTTTCCTTTTCTTTCCATACCTGCTTATAAGAGGCCACTTGTCCAACCAGGATTTAAACCCAAAATTCCTGTGGAGCTCACCTTAGACAAAATATGAGTATCTTGTAAGACTTGTTAGAGCAATATATCTTTGTACCATCTTTAAAGCAATTAATTCAAACTTCTACTCATATCTGCCTATAGGAAGTAGTTTTTCATTATTAAGCTTTCTGTCTAGAGCAGCCATTCTGTTATACCATCTATCTTTTGTGCTATCTACCTTGAGCCACAGACATTTATTTAATTAATATCTGTTATGACATCTATCTGTTATGCTCCCTACCAGGATCCATAGACTTCTATTAATTAATACCTGTTCATAGCAGGCAGTTATCACTGCTCTCTCTATTTGGAGTCAGTGACTAATATTCCCTATCTAGTTCCAAACTGCAGGTGAAATTTCTCATAATTTATAAGCTCTCTGCCTAGAGCAGCCATCCTGTCTGCTGTGCTCTCTACCAGGAGCCACAGACATTTATTTATACCATTTATCTGTTTTACTCTCTACCTAGAGTCACAGACTTCTATTTATTAATATCTGTTCATAGCTGTGATTATCACTGCTCTCTCTACTTGGAGTCAGGGACTAATTATTCCCTATTTAGTTCTGAACCGCAGGTAAAATTTAATTAATACCTATTATAATATCTATCTGTTATGCTCTCTACCTGGAGCCACAGATTTCTATTAATTAATACCCATTCATAGCAAGAGATTATCACTGATCTCTCTACTTGGTGTCAGGGACTAATATTCCCTATCTAGTTCTGAACCACAGGTGAAATTTCCCATCTTTAAATACCAAAAGTTTATATTTCTCTTTATATCAATGAATTAACTGGTCCAGAGCCCTTTGTACCTTTTTTCCTGATTCTTTATTGACAGGGAAAAGCTGAGTGTAGAAATACATGCATTGTCTGTGTATCTATTTGAGGGTAGGGGAGGCAGGGTGGGGAGCAAAGAATACTAGGAAGCAAACACAGAAAGGCTCTTTCAGGCATAGACACCTCTCTGCCCTTCTCTATAGGCCTCTCAAACCCAGTCAGCTTCAAACACATCTTGCTGCAGCCTATATCACTGCCCAATCCACATTCAGGTGTTGGGGGCAGTGAATTTTTATCTAAGGTTAGTTGAGTTCAAATCAATATGTTGGGTACCATTTTCTTGTGGTAAATCTCCAACCCAACTATGCTCTGGCAATGAAAACACAACACAAGTAATATGAATACATGCTGTGTGCCTAGATTAGGCAGATCTACTGCTATATTACCATCTTCTCTACCTATGAGACCCCTTAGCACTTGCGGTTTCTGCATGCCATGGGCTTCTGCCCCGCTTTTCTTCCTCCTCCTCTGTGTCTTCTCTCTCTCCCCCATTTTCTTTTTCTTCTCTCTCTCCACCTTCTGCTCCAACTTCCCTTTATCATCATCTCTCTTTTATTTTACAAATTAAGGTGGGAAGCAGGTTTACAGAAAATCATCTGAGTGCTGACTCATTCCTTGTTCACAACTCCTCACAGAAGAATAGAATTTACATCAAATATAATTAGACCCAGGGCTCTCCACAACACTACAGCACAAGCCTGTCATGTTTCTGGTGTTATTAGCAAACAGAGTAATTTATAAGTGAAATAAAAAGTGATTTTCCAACAAGCTTACATGGATTGAAGCTAGTTCATATACATATTGAGCTCTGGTGGAAATAGAAATGGATAAGCATCAGTTCAACAGGTGTCATTAAATTGAGTTCCCTGTAATACACAAAGGTTAGACAACTGAGAAACAGAACTGCCACTGAAAAAGACAATTTACCCTTGGTCAATGTTCTTGAATGGGAGAAGAAAGGAAGATGAAACATATGAACAAATACAAACACAGTGAAATAGAAAGAAATGCAGTTACTTGGGGACAAGAAAGAGGGATGCTCAAGAGAAACAGAAAATAGTTTAACAGAGCTATTTACTAGTGATTTCAAAGAGAATGAAACATAGTGGCAAACATCAGCTGTTGGAGGAAGCATTTCTTTACAGATGCTTAATAGACCACACTGAAAGACCATAATAATTACAAAGACTCTAGAGTCAGCATGTCTAAACTTATATAGTGTTGAAATAAATAACTACTCACTCAGTACTTCATACATATTGTTCCAATTAAATCAAAATACTAGAAAAGGTGTCTGGACCTATCTCCATACATTTAAATTGTCACTGGCAATGCCAAAGCAGTATTATGTTTGTGCTTTATACTTTATTTTTTTTTAAATTAACATCACAAAAATAATTAAGATGGATTTCTGGGTATGTTATAAACAATACAGGACATATGACATTTTGTAGTAAAGATTATGCCAAAATATTCCCAAGACAAACTTACATGTTCTATTGTGGCAGCAGGTGAATTATGTATGGCAGACTGGTGGTAAAGCTAGCTGTTATGGTAGTGTTTTGCTTTGGTTTTTATATTATTTTCCTAATGCAATGTATGCATGTTTTAGTATGAAATGTGGGTTTAAATATGTGTAAGAACTGATGCCTTCCATCACCTCAATTGCCATACATAAAAATACCTTGTCAATTTTTATGACTGGCATTTCTATTATTCCTTAAACTGCTGAAGCAACACTACAGGAGTACCCTGGAGAAGGAGTAGGTGATAAAGTAGATATTTCTATGCCCCACTAAGTCTAGCAGCAAATATATCAACTAGGTGTCACAGGAATTTGAGAATCTTTCTGGATTACATTTCAATTGGCCTTGAAGTAGAATATATATGAGGAACAGATCCATATGGTTAGTCATTATGTTATGAGAAAAATAGATAATCAAGTTTCTTGTTTTCTTCACATGTATTACTGTCTTAGAAAATTAAAAGTTTCTTTCATGAGGGACATAACAGAGTAGTACTTAAAATGTTTTTAAAAGTAGCAAAATCTTGTGTGTGTGTGTGTGTGTGTGTGTGTGTGTGTGTACCACTTGGAAAGAAAATGTCCCATGTAAATAAATTTTTCTAACAAAGTACTCATTGTCTGGCTTGGTAAACTTCCTTTCTAGTTGTTTGTCAGGGAAGCCCAATATATTGCTAAAACAATATAGGGTATTTTGCCTATATTGTCTATATAGACTAAATTGCTCTATTACTTTTTGCCTTTCTGGATTAGGAAGGTAAGACCCTATTACGAAAGCCACCACACACTTCAGATAAAGAACTTGGAATAATCAATCTGTATCTGACCTCAAAGCCACTTCTGTTTGACTTTATCTTACAGTATCAGAAAGAGCTTCAAGGGAGAAAAGCACTTGATATTCCTATCCATCTATAATCTCCATGTCTTAGGATTTCTATTGTTGTCAAGATACACCATGACTAAGGTAACTTTTATTAAAAAATACACTATTTAATGTGGGTGCTTACTTGTAGTTTCAAAGATTCAGTCCATTATCATAATTGTGAGTAGAATGGGGGCATGCAGGTAGGTATGCTGCTGAAGCAGTAGCTAAGAGCTTGACATCCTGATCCACAAGTAGCAGGGAGAGAAAAATAGATAACAGATAGATTTGTAGATAGATAGATGTATAGATAGATAGATAGATAGATAGATAGATGATAGATAGATAGATAGATAGATAGATGATTGATATATAGATAGATGAGAGAGAGGGAGAGACAGAGTGAGGGAGACAGAGACAGAGAGATTGGGCTTGGTATGAGCTTTTGAAACCTCAAACCCCACCCCCAATGACACACCTTCTCTTCCAATAAAGATATATCTATTCCAATAATGGCATGCCTCCTAATCTTTCCAAACAATTAACTGGGTACTAAGCATGCAAATTTATAAGCCTTTGTTGATATTTTCGTTCAAACTACTCCAAACTAT
Organism: Mus musculus; assembly: GCF_000001635.26. NCBI lineage: Eukaryota > Metazoa > Chordata > Mammalia > Rodentia > Muridae > Mus > Mus musculus. Next base: position 91,959,553 of record NC_000077.6, read on the forward strand.
AAACCATAAAAATTACTAGAATGAAAAGCCTTTCTGAAAGGTATAAGAGTGCTACACATCCTGGCAGTAATCAACAGTCACCTCATTAGACTTAAAGCCTGCTTAATAGGCAGAAATTCATTTTTTAAATGCAAAATTAGCCAACTGCCCATGGCTGGTGAGGTAATAGAATGAGAGAACTGTATATGCTCTGATTGCATTCTAAATACTTGTCCTTACATCCCTAGATAATTGTAGCTTTAACCAAGCGGTGAAACAAGTTTCCTTTTTTGAAGCATACACAGATTATTACAGAAAGCCTCACTACACACAATGCAAACTCTCCATAACCAGCCAATACAGTTTCTACATAGCTCTTATACTTAAGTCTCTGGGAACATATGAGAGGAGGAAGCTAAAGGATTATAAGATCCAGAAGACCAGAGCAACTGCTGAGAAATACTGTCTTCTAAAATAACAAAAAGAGGACTGGGAATGGGGGTATGGATAGAATGATGAATGTACAAGGAGTTCAAGTTAAATAGGAGCAAATATGATTGTGATACTTTGTGTGACATTCTCAAAGAAAATAAGTATTTTTATCTAATTGAAATCAAGATTTTTGCCACCAGCCAACTTCTTTTAATAATGGCGTAAGTATAATAAGACAGGGGTGCACATGGTTCTATGGAATAATAAATTAGAAGTCATTTATTTCTTTAATGCAGTGTCCACAAACTGTCTTAAGAAGTAGCATGTGAAAACTGGTCCCAAGACATTATAACCGAATATTCGTAGCAAATTGCACAAGAAAGGGCTTATTTTGATTTATTGATTTAGAGGTTCCGGATCATTATTAACTTGCTTTATTGCTTTAAAGACTTGGAGTAAAGATGTTGCTGAGTAAAATAACAAGCTACTCAGTAATAGCAGAACCTTAAATTAGGAAGGAAATAGAGAGTGGTGGCCCAAATTCACAAGCAATCCTCCAATAGTAGAATGATCCCTCGCAAGGATATACTCCCTAATTATTACTTAAGGTCCTGATAGTGCCACATGGTAAGTCAAGTCTTTAGGGACACTTATCCAAATCATAGCACTGCCTTATAATATTGTTGCAAATTTTCAATGATTATAATGTGGAAGAACCTTCCCCTAATGAATAAAGATTTCAGAGGACCTATTACTGGGCGAGGAGTAGGCAGGGTTTCTGGGTCAGAGAGGGGAAGAGGAGAGGGAGAAATAGTTGTCTTGCTTTTGGAGGAGAGCTTGGAGAACAATATGGAGCTAACAAGAGGCTCCCGGTTTAGATTGTGAATATACCAGGATTCACCACCAGAGGAGTTATATTTAGGAAAGTTTACTAAAATAGGATGCTAGTAACTATGCTCAGCGATTGAGTTACCTGTTAATTCTGAACTAAGTTTGTGTGGTATTTTCTTTCACACGGAGACTCAACTGGATTCCAGAGATGAAGGTATGGTGGCAAAGCATGGGTTCACGAGAAGTACGCCCCAAAAGGGCATGGGAATGTGGAAATGTGGGGCTTGAGTGACAGTGACAACCAGTGGGATCTTGGTGAGCCGAGTAGAGAGATTTCAGAGCTCCAGGTCAGAGAGTCTCCATGAGATGAGAACAGGCTGGCCTGCTCGCCAGTGCCTGGCTATCCTGTCCACCTGTGCACTACTGGCATTGTGTGGATTTTTGGCGTAAGTATAAAAAAAAAACAAAATGAAATTTACACAATATCTTTCCACAAATCCAGCCCTATAAAGGATAAGAGATAGAAAACACCAACACAAGGAGGGAAACTACACCCTAACAACCCCAAAAGAAGATAGCCACACAAACATAAAAATAACATCAAAAATAACAGGAAGCAACAATCACTACTGCTTAATATCTCTTAACATCAATGGACTCAATTCCCTAATAAAAAGACATAGACTAACAGACTGGATATGTAAACAGGACCCAGAATTTTTCTGCATACAGGAGACACACCTCAGTGTCTAAGACAGACATTACCCCAGAGTAAAGGCTAGAATGAAACAAGCTAGAGTAGCCATTCTAATATTGAATTAAATCATCTTTCAACCAAATGTTATCAAAAAGGATAAGGAAGAACACTTCATACTCATCAAAGGAAAAATATACCAAGAAGAACTCTCATTTCTGAACATCTATGCTCCAAATGCAAGGGTGTACACATTTATAGAAGAAACTTTGCTAAAGCTAAAAGCACACACTGCACTTTATACAATAATAGTGGAAGACTTCAACACCCCACTCTCATCAATCGACAGATCATGGAAACAGAAACTAAACAGAGACACAGTGAAACTAACAGAAGTTATGGACCAAATTGATTTAACAGATATCTGTATAACATTTCATCCTAAAACAAAAGAATATAGCTTATTCTCAGCACCTCATGGTGCCTTGTCTAAAATTGATCATATAATCAGTCACAAAACAGGCCTCAGCAGATACAAGATTTAAATAATCCCACAAATCCTATCAGATCACTACAGACTAAGACTGGTCTTCTAAAGCAACAGAAAGCCCACATGTACATGGAAACTGAACAAAGCCCCACTCAATGATATCTTGGTTAAGGAAGAAATAAAGGAATTAAAGACATTAGAAATTAATTAAAATGAAGTCACAACATACTCAAACTTATAGGACAGTGCTAAGATGAAAACTCATAGCTCTGAGTGTCTCCAAAAAGAAAGTGGAGAGAGCATACACTAGCATGGATTTTTTTTTTAATATTTCACTATACAACAGAATTCTAGATCTTGAGAGCATTCAGACATTCCAAGGTCTGGTGTATTCACAGAAAAGTGAATTATCATGACTAAAGAGGATATATATCATATATAGATACGTAGATAGATATCGATATATCTATATATCGATATCTATCTATCTAATCTATCTACCTATATCTATATATCTATATATATGCATTCATAAATAGATGCATAAAAGGTCAATAACATTTTCCACATTGCTTTAAAAAGTTTCAATTTTACTTTCTCTTTATTGCTTATGCATCAGATTATATTTAAATATTTAAATATATAAATGTGACAGAAATGTGGTCACATTTATATGTTTGAAAATGTCCTAATATGTCAGGATATTTGATCACACCCTAATCCCATGGTTGTGTTTACTGGAAAAAGCTGTTTCTAGTTGTGCTGTGGCTCAGTCCTTGGCACACACCTTTAATCCCTTTGGTTGGAGTACAGACACACCCCTAGTATATACCTTTAATTCCAAACTATGAAATAAAGTTAGTTTGTAGTAGAAAGTGATAACTACTTGAGTGGAAAACAAAGTGATGAATTGGGGAAATTTTGACAATCTAGGACTTGCCCAGCTCTCTCAGAAGAAGAGAGAAGAAATGAAAGCTAATTACCAAAGCAGTTCTTTGAAGGACAAAGGAGGCAATTTTATTGGGAGAGTTATACAGAGACAGGTTGCAGAGAATGAACAAGCTAGACACAGGTGAAGACAGAGTGAGCCAGAGAATGAGCAGCCAGAAAATTAGAGCATATTGCCAAAGTTCGTATAAAGCCAAGCAGGGAAATTCAGGAGAAGCCCAAAAAAGTTTGATTGAATCAGAGGAGTCTTGAGCCATAACAGCTGAGTTGAACCAGTCAGAAATCACAAAGAACAAGGAAGGGGTGAGCATTAAGTCTCAGAGGCTGAAATTATTATAGGCCTAGATGAGATTGTACAGAGGCTGGAAGACTAAGACCCTAGGCTTTGACCTAGGTTATCAGAATTAGCCAGTGAACCTCTGAGATGACAATTACATCAGGAGAATATAACATATTTTATACCATAATGGTTAGTGAATGTTCGGACTTGGGCAGAAGAGAGGCTAGATCAGTTGAGAGGATGTTGTGAGAATGTCAGCAAAGATGAATACAAACTTTGAAAAGCAACAGTAGGAATGGAGAGTATCACAAAGTTTGAACATGGGAGAGAAATTAATGTCAGACTAGAAAGCACAACACACTCCCAAACTCCATGAAACTTTGGATTTTTTTTTTTGGGGGGGGGGCGATCATCTTAGTTTTTATGGAACACCAACTATTATTATCAACAGTCAAAGGCACATCTACTTGGGATACATAATTGTATTTATACTTCCCCATTATGGATTGTGGAGTGTAAATCGGGCAGCCATTGGGACACCAAAAATAACTTTAATGTGTTCCTGTACAGTATCTCTGGTGTATGTCTCCCCAGAGAGTGGCTGGGGTATAATGGCATTCTAAAGTTAATATATGAAAGAATAAGTTATATTTACATCCAGATCTCATTTTGGTGCCATAAAGGAGAAAACAATTTTAAGCTTCATGCCAATAATGCTGTATTTTTGCCTTTTTTTTCCTGAAGTTTAGGGGGAAAAATTGGAGTATTAGCAAAAAAGAAATTAAATGTCTCTGGCGTGATATCTTCTTTGTGGTTTTTACTGTTGTTGTTATTTTTTTTCCAAGTTTCACTCTGTAAGTGAGGATTCTATGAACAACAGAAATGTGCAGAGATTCAATATCCTTCTTCCCTGCAGGAATTCATTTACTGATAAAATGGCTATTCTGTCAAGAATTATCATGAAAAGAGAGATCACTTTCCCTTTTCCTATTCCAGAAAATTGTATGTGTTGTTCTTTCATGAGGCACTACTGTTGAACAAAGCTCATACATAAGATTGTACTCCTGACCATTCAATATCTCAGGATTATGGCTGGTTGATCCTATTGTACTGAGATATTAAAATATTTATAATGGGAATATTAGATGTGAAAGAATAAGCATTCCCTGAAAAATGTAGAATTCAGTTCTTGAGAAGGGGAGAAAGGAAACCCTAAGGAGTTCCCCCTGCTTTACAAGGTATTCAAAACACTACTGGGTAATTTTTGGATCATTGTGGTGGGTACCTAAATGAGCCACCATTGTGATGGGTACCTAGGTGAGACACTATTGTGATGGATACTTAGGGGATCCACTTAATATAGTAACCACAAATTTCACACTTGTCAAATTAGTCCTATCTATGCTTAAAATGATAACAGTCCTTTTCATCTCAATGTGATATCTTGTTTATGGCATCTTTTTTTTTTTAAGTCCTCACTGAATTTTTGTTCCTATTGAGGTTTGACTTGCAAGCACTGATTGACAAGACAAAATGATGTTTGATAGTGATAAGAACAAATATTACTGATACTTTCTCTGTTTCCTCATGTTTCTCTCCTTACTAGATGGTCCCATAAATGAAGCATCTTTATAGACCTAAGATTTTTTTCATTGTTGGTGGGATTGCAAGCTGGTACAACCACTATGTAAATCAGTCTGCCAGTTCCTCAGAAAATTGGACATAGTATTACCTGAGGACCAGCTATACCACTCCTGGGCATAAACCCAAAAGATGTTCCAACATATAAAAAGGACACATGCTCCACTATGTTCATAGCAGCCTTATTTATAATAGCCAGGAGCTGGAAAGAACCCAGATGTCCTTCAACAAATGAGTGGATACAGAAAATGTGGTACAATTACACAATGGAGTACTACTCAGCCATTAAAAACAATGACTTCATGAAATTCTTAGGGTAATGGATGGAACTAGAAAATATCATCCTGAGTGTGGTACCCCAATAACAAAAGAACACTCATGGTATGCTGTAATTGATAAGTGGATATTAGCCCCAAAACTCGGAATACCCAAGATACAATTCAGAGACCACATGAAGCTCAAGAAGAAGGAATACCAAAGTGTGGATACTTCATGCCTTGTTAGAAGGGAAATAAAATACTCATGGGAGAAAATATGGAGACAAAGTGTGGAGCAGAGACTGAAGGAAAGGCCATCCAGAGACCACTCCACCTGGGGATCTACCCCATATACAGCCCCCAAACGCAGACACTATTGGGGATGCCAAGAAGTTTATGCTGACAGGAGCCTGAAATAGCTGTCTCCTGAGAAGCTCTGCCAGAGCCTGCCAAACACAGAGGCAGATGCTGGCAGCCAACCATTGGACTGAGCACTGGGGTCCCCAGTGGAGGAGTTAGAGAAAGGAGTAAAGATGCGGAAAGGGTTTGCAACCCTGTGGGAAGAACAATATCAACCAACCAGACCCACCAGAGTTCCCAGGGCCTAAGCCACCAACCAAGGAGTACACATGGAAGACCCCATGGCTCCAGCTGCATATGTAGCAGAGGATGGCCTTCTTGGGCATCAATGGGAGATGAGGCCCTTGGTCCTGTGAGAGCCTGATGCCCCCAGTATAGAGGAATGCTGAACGCAGGGAGGCAGAAGTAGGTGGATTGGTGGGGAAACACCCTCATAGAAGCAGGGCAAGGGGCGATGGGATGATGGGATAGGGCGTTTTGGCAGGGGTGGGGGGGAAACCTGTAAAGCGGATAACATTTGAAATGTAAATAAAGAAAACATCCAATTAGAAAAAAGATTTTTTTTTCTTTTTGCAGAACAGGTTTGACTGTTTTAGGGCCACTGAATTTTTGGGTAAGAAATAATTCTTATAAGCAGCACACGAGGACGGTTCTCATCTGTTGAGCAGCTAGACTAATAGTTTGGAAACTATTTTTTTATTTTTAATTTTCTTTTGGGTTTGGGTAAATTTTTCATTTCACATGTCTTTTACTCCTTTTATGAATTATAAATTTTAGATAATGTTTTAGTAAATACATTCATTAGTTACATCTATATACACACTTGTTATACATTTTCAAAGAAGCCTAAACTCATTTAGCAGCACTCTGTTGCTTTCATGCTGTTTTGTACACGATGCAATTTGTAATGTTTTCCAAAAATTTTATATGCAAAATTAATTACATTTTACAACAAATATTGAATTAAGTGCACAAACACACTTCTGTATTTTTACATTATTTTATTGTACTAGTGCTTACAGGTGGGTACTTCTTTATATTGAAGTGTGTCCTCTAGCATATTTGCACGAAATTTATTGTCACAGGAGTATGACAATATGGGGTGACTTTGAGAACAGCAGGGCTTTTCTCTGTTCTGATATGCTTAGCTTTACAAGCTAATATCTCAGAAACTCAAAGGCAACCAAAGCCAACCCAACTCAAAAACTTCTGTGTTCTTGTCTCTTGGTTTGAAGAATGAAATTCAATGGCCACAGAGGATAATTTTTTAGAAAACCATTTGATTATGGAAGCTTCAGGAAGAGAAGGATGGTAGAGCTCTTATATCGAAGGAGGTTTCTCTGGGAATGGGAATCCATTGAAAATCACTGTTGTGAAGTTCATAGGTTTCAGTGGGTGGTATAAGGGATGGAATATGTTGCTCAGTCCAGTTTTCATTTCAATGTGAATGTCTTGATGGTTTTCAGTCTTATCCTCAGCATGATTTCCATGAAAGGGTAGTCGTTTAGGATAATGAGATAAGGGACAACCAGACATATTTCTTGTATCTCCAGACTTTGGCCATGGTGAAATCAGGGACAATTTTGGCTTAGACGTGTCTGACATCTCTGGCTTCTTGTAAGGAAAAGGTAATGAGCATTGTCAAGGACATTTCTAGCTTTTGGTCAATAAATTGGTATAAAACCAAACTTACATTATACTTTATAGATATTGTTAAAGCAGTATGCTATCATTATATTCTAGAAAACCTAGGACTTTGTTGTGAATCTAAAATGGTATTCTGTGATATCATACTTAAGATGATGTGCACAATTATCCATTCACACAAGATTGAGAACCTTTGGTGAGTTCTTCTTTTCCTCCTCCTCCTCCTTCTCCTTTTCCTCCCCCTCCCCCTCCCAGTAATATGGTTATTCTAGGCATCTCTGCTGGTCCTAGCTACTTCTATGCTGCACAATTTGCCTATATGCTTTGGGAATCAGAGGCCTATTAAATCTTGCCAGTTTCAATGACCTCCTGAAGCCTGTATTCGTTCACTCCCTGAGCTCAAGTAGCTTCCCTGTAGAAGGAAATTTTGGACTTTAGAATATCCTGGGACGCAAGAAGCCTCCTTGTAGGATAGGCCATTCTCTCTCCCTTTTAACATCTAGACTATTACCCAGTTTCCAGCCAAGATAGATTTTTTTTTTCTGAGAAAATTACTATGTAACAAATGCCCACCCAAATCTCATATTGAGAGGTCTTAATCCCCAGTTTAGGATATGACTTTGAAGACGATGCATTCTTGGGGACAGAGGCCATCGACCTATGCATTGCTACTCCCACGGGGTCACAAATCAGCTATCGTGCATATCTGATCTTTATATTACAATTCATAACTGTAGCAAAATTACAGTTCTGAAATTAAATATTATTGTTGATTTTAATTAAAATGTTTATCTTGCTCTTGTATTTTGTTCATAAACACCAAATTAAAAAATAATTTATGAAAGCCTGATTAATTTAATGAGACAAGTTTCATATGAGCATAAATCCTCTAATAGTATTTTAAATGTAGCAATATTTTGGTCACCAATTTTTTTTTTCACTGACTGCTAAATGGCAGATAACTCCTTCAATCCCTCAATTCTTTTTTTTTCCTCAATAATTTATCTTTTTATTCATTTAATTGCTGATTGCAGCTCTCCCCTCCATCATCTCCTCTCAGTTCTGCCATTACAAATTCCTCCCCCATTATGCCCTCCCCTTGTCCTTAGAGATAGGGAAGACCCCCCCCCCCCTTATGTACTATATCACTCTGCGGCATCTAGTCCCAGCAGGACTAGGCATCTTCTCTCTCTCTCAATAAGGCCCAACTAGTTCTTCCAGGGAGGGGAAGGGGATCCAATGGGACGGAACAGAGTCAAAGCCCCTGTTCCAATTCTTAAAAGACCACATAAGCACCAACTTGCACACTTGATACAAATGTATAGGGTGCCTAATTGATGCTCCCTTGCTCTTTGGTTGATAGTTTATTCTCTTTGAGTCCCCATGTGCTGAGGTTTGTTGGCTCTGTATTGTGGTGTCCTTGACCCCTCTAGCTCATTCAATTCTATCCCCAACTCTTCCACAAGACTCCTGGGTGCTGCCAATGTTTGTCTATATGTCTCTGCATCTATTTCCATACACCTCCACAGCTGGATGGAGCCTCTCAGGAGACAGTTATACTAGGCTCCTGCTTATAAGCATAACAGAGTATCATTAATAATACCAGGGGTTGGTTCTTTCACATGTTGGTCTCAAGTTGGAGTAGTCATAGGTAGGCTGTTCCTTAAGTCTTTGCTCCATCCTTGAGCATCCTCAAGGTAGGGCAAATTTGGCTTGAAGGCTTTGTGGGCAGCCTGATGTACCCCTGTCTCCATTGGAAGTCCTGTCTGGCTACAGGAGGTAGCATCTTCATCCTCTGTATCACTCGTTGGAAGGAATCACACCTGGGATCACCACCATTGACTTCCAGTATCCACCATCCCAAGCCTCTAGCAAGTCCCAGAGATTCCCCCCTGCCCCCGCCCACGCATTGTACTCCCATCTCTCTCCAAGGTCCCCTCTCCAAACACTTGATCACCATCCCAGTTCCCCTCATCACCCCTTCCATTCAGATACCTCTTTCCATCTGCCTCCTATGAGTATTTTGTTTCCACTTCTGAGTGAGATTCAAACACCCTCCCTTGTGCCTTCCTTATTACCCAATTTCTTTGGGTCTTGGATTGTTGCATAGTTATCCTGCATTTTATGGCTAATATTCACTTACAAGTGAATACATGCCATATATGTCTTTCAGAGTCTGTGTTACTTCACTCAAGGTAATACTCTTAAGTTCCGTCTATTTGCTTGCAAATTTCATGGTGTCTTTGTTTTTTAATAGCTGAATAGTATTCTGTTGTATAGATGTAGCATACTTTCTTTATCCATTCTTTAATTGAGAGATATCTAGGTTGTTTTCAGTTTCTGGCTATTATGAAGAAAGCTTATATGAAACTAGTTGAGCAATTGTCCCTGTGGTATAGTGGAGAATCTTTTGTATATATGCCCAGGAGTGTTATACCATGATTCTAAGGTGGAATTATTCCCAATTTTCTGAAAAGCTGCCAAACTGCTTTTCAAAGTGGTTGTGTAAGTTTGCATTCCCACCAGAAAAGGAGGAGTGTTCACTTTGCTCTACATCCTTGCCAGCATGTGCTGTCCATTGGGTTATTAATCCTGACCATTCTGCAACATACGAAAAGGAGTCATATGAAATCTCAGAGTCATTTTTAGTTGCATAACTCTGATGACTAAGAATGTCGAACATTTCCTTATATGCTTCTTAGTCATTCAAGATTCCACTATGATATCTATATTTAGGTCTGTACTTCAAATTTCAACTGGGTTACTTGGTTTGTTGATTCTAACTTCTTGAATTACACACACACACACACACACACACACACACACACACACACACACACATATATAATCTTAGTCCTCTGTCAAATATAGGCTTGGTGAAGATCTTTTTTCCATTCTCAAGGTCACTGTTTTGTCCAATTGATGGCATGCATAGCCTTGTAAAAGCTTTTTTCAGTTTTATCAAGTCCCATTTACTAATTGCTTAGTGCCTGGGCTATAATATTAGTGTTCTGTTAAGGAATTTGTTTCCTGCTAAAATAAGTTCAAGGCAGTTCTCTACTATATTTTCTATTAGATTATGTGTCTGGTTTTGTGTTGGGGTCTTTTATCTATTCGGACTTGAATTTTGTCCAGGGTGGTAGATATTGATCTATTTGCATTCTTCTACATGCAAAAATCTAGTTAGACAAGCACTATTTGTTGAATATTCTTTCCTTCTTCCATTGTATGGTTTTGATTTCTTTATCAAATAACAAGTGTCCATAATTATGTGGTTTTATATCTGGTTCTTCAATTCTATTACATTGATCAGCCTGTCTGCTTTAATGCCAATAGCATGTCTTTATTACTGGTAATCTGTAATATAGCTGGAAATCAAGGATAAAGATACCTCCAGAACTTCTTTTATTGTACGGGATTTTTTTGAGCTATCCTGGGTTTTTTATTTGTACATATGAAGTTTAGAATTGCCTTTTAAAGGTTTGTAATCCTGTTGGGATGTTGATGGGAATTTCATCCATTTGTCTAAGAATTTCATGAATTTGTTGTTTTTAATAGTAGTACTCCATTGTGTAAATGTACTACATTTACTGCATCCATTCCTCTGTTGAGGGACATCTGGATTTTTTCCAGCTTCTTGCTATTATAAATAAGGCTGCTATGAACATAGTGGAACGTGTGTCCTTATTACAAGTTGGAACATCTTCTGGGTATATGCCCATGAGTGGCATTGCTGGATATTCTGGTAGAACTATGTCTAATTTTCTGAGGAATCTCCAAACTGATTTCCAGAGTGGTTGTACCAGCTTGCAATCCCACCAGCAATGGAGGAATGTTCCTGTTTCTCCACATCCTTGCCAGCATCTGCGATCACCTGAGTTTTTTATCTTAGCCATTCTGACTTGTGTGAGGTGGAATCTCAGGGTTGTTTTGATTTGCATTTCCCTGATGATTAAGGATGTTTAACATTTTTTTAGGTGCTTCTCAACTGTTCGGTATCCCCCAGTTGAGAATTTTTGTTTAGCTTTGTACCTTATTTTTTAATAGGGTTATTTGGTTTTCTGGTGTCCAATTTCTTGAATTCTTTATATATATTAAATATTAGTCCTCTGTTGGATTTAGGATTGGTAAAGATCTTTTCCCAATCTGTTGGTTGCCATTTTATCTTATTGACTGTGTCCTTTGCCTTACAGAAGTTGTGCAATTTTATGAGGTCCAATTTGTCAATTCTTGATCTTACAGCATAATTGAACATGCAGATTGCCTTGGCAAAATGGCCATTTTTAGTATTTTAATCCTATTGATCCATGAGCGTGTGAGATACTTCCATCTTTTGATATGTTCCTCAATTTCTTCCTTCAGTTAGTACATACTATGCATGTCCTTTTGTATGTTGGTTACCTCACTCAGGATGATATATTCTAGTTCCATCTAGAAAATATCTGTCTGAAAAACTCATGATGTCCTTGTTCTTAATAACTTAGTAGTATCCCATTGTGCAAATGAACCACACTTTCTGTATCCATTCTTCAGTTGAGGATCATCTGGGTTGCTTCCAGCTTCTGGCTACTACAAATAAGTGTGCTATGAACATAATGAAACGTGTCCTTATGGTATTGTGGGGCTTCTTTTGGATCCTCAGGTCTAACTATTTCCAGTTTTCTGTGGAACCACCAGATCGATTTCCAGAGTGGTAGTACTGATTTGAAATCACACCACCAGCAATAGAGGAATGTTCCTGTTTGATCCATATCCTCGCCATCATGTGCTGTCACTTGAGTGTTTGATCTTAGCCATTCTGATTGTTGTAAGGTAGAATCTCAGGGTTGCCATCTTCATAAGATTGGATGTAAGGTCCTTTTCTTGTTCTTTAGTTATGTTAGGATATCCAGGGATTGCTGTAGTAGGGTAGCCATGCTTTGAAAGTGCCATATTACCCTAGCATTTGTTGATTGTATTCTTATGCTAGCCTTTAGCCATCTGACTGTCCATGAATGTTCCTGATATAGAAGATATTAAGAAGCCAGGCCTAACCTACATGTTTCTGGTGCATCAGGCCTCTAGTGGGCAGCCTTGTGCTTGAAAATGGAACTCAAGGCATGCTGCAATTCTCCTATCAGCTGGGCATGCCACAGAAGGCTGAAAATTGGGTTGAGGCAAGGGATCTGACCTGTTTCTCTCTGGTTTTGTATGTGTGATGAAAGTAGGCAGAGAGGTAACTAGACAATGAAGCTTGGGAGGCAAAGGGCAGCTAGATGTGCCCCAGGGACAGAGTGAAATAATTTTATGGTTGTGAGTCACCACAATATGAGAAAAAGTATTAAAGGACTACAACATTAGAAAGACTGAGAATCACTGCTTTACTAACTGGGGCTAGCTAGTGGAAGCTGTTCATTAATAGTAGTAGAGTACTGGATTGCTAATCCACACTGTACTCTTTATTCACCATACAATCTGGCAGTCTCTGCTACTTGTTTCTGCTGCATAAACAGTCTTCTGATTGCTTTTCTTTTCCTCCTTGATGGACAGATCTATCTGCAACCATGAGCCAAAAGTCAACCTTTCTTCCAATACATTGTTTCCATCAAATATTTCAGTCTTAGCAATGTAAGGGTAACTAATATACCATGTCTCAAATACCACACTGACTTAATTGAGCTGAGAGAAATCATAAGTTAGTCCACATATGATTCCAAATTTTAGTTTTACAGGTGACTTTTAACAATTTCCCTAATGAACTGATTATTAAGAACCTTATTGTATTCATCATCCTATTTCACATTTATTTTTAATCAGTAGTAAAAAATTAACTCTGAGGAGATAAATAATGAGATAAAATGTAATATATTGACACATGTCTATACTATTCTGTTATATTCAAATCAGGTAAAGATCAAATATTTACCATTTTTTTGAGGTAAAATGTTTCTTCCTTTATATTTATTTATTTATTTACTTACTTATTTATTTTTGTTTAATCTTGCCTAAAACCTTGTCTAGGATAACTTTTAACTTCCATTCATCATTCCTATATTTCTCAAGTGGTGTGAGGGTTGCATATGCCACATACCTATTTTTTTTTATGGTGCCAGATATCAAACTTTGGACTTCCTGAATAGTGAATAAACACTTGATAGAGCATGAATCCTAGTCAGCACCATTTTGATTCTAATCTGTTTAGCTAAATGCTGAGTTTGAAAGTTGTCTTCACTCTGTCTAGAAATCCATTATACTATATTGTGCTGTTGATAAAAAGTTACTTTTTATAACCTGTATAGCAGTTTTCATTATCTATTAGTATTTCTGTTTTATGTGTTGTCTTTGCTCTTAATATCCTGTAATTCTACAATAATGTTTGATGTATTGCATATATATAATTCTCCTACTTTGATTTCAATAAATCTCTTGATATATACCTATATCCTCATCTTCTAAATGCCAAGGGAATAAAACATGGTTCCTGTAATTCTATTCATTCTAGCAACAAACAACATTTCATCTTTCAAATGATGCCTTATGCCTTCTGGGTGAGCACTACTCTCTAATCCCAGTATTTTCTAAATACTTAGACTTCAAGGTTCATTTTTACAAGAGTATCTCTACTTTATCTTTTCTAGAATTTAAGGGAACATTATTTCAATATGACCCTGGGGTTATTATTATTGTCTGTTTTTCACCACTATGGCTTCCTGTTTTATTTCCTTTTAAAAAACTATCTTGTCAGAACTTCCTGCTTTTCTTCCTCTTTCTCATGGTTCCCTTTACCAAGATTTGTCTTTTATTTTTGAAGCCCCCTTATATTAACCCCCATGTCTGGTATGACAGCACTAGTGTGATATAGCTTTGTTTTTGTAATTAGATATTTTCTTCATTTACATTTCAAATGCTATCCCCTTTCCTAGTTTCCTAGGACACTCGACCATTGACACATTGGAGCATCACAACTGGAGTCACTGAATATTAGTAGAGCAGAACGTGAATAGAAGAAGCTACAAGGCATCAAGTTCTTCCTTCCAACTGCTTGGCAAATTGATGATTAGAAAAGGACTTATGTCAGCCACTGAGAGCTCTTACACTTGTATTTTAGCCTTATTTTGGTTGTTAAAACCTCCTGTATAATTCTGATGTTTTTTAAAAACAAATTGTTACTGCTTTTTTGTGCGTATTTGCTCTTACTCTCATTAATCAATTATTTTAAAATTAGCACATTCATTTATTTTATTGGATATAGGGGGTGGGGAAAGTAGAGGTTAAAGGATCACTTGCTGAAGCTTGGTGGCAAGCATAATTTAGCCTTAGGCCCACTGTTCTGGCTCAGTTCTTTCTAGTTTTAATAATATCAATTATTTCACATTACTCTTGGTTTGAAGACAAGTAGATTCAAAATTTTAGCCATTTTTTCTCATGCTCTTTTCTGACGTATTGTGATAAATGTGATTTGAAGCAAACACCACTATCATGAGTTTTTAATTTCCATCTGAAAAGTTTGTTTGTTCTCATTGTCATTCTGTTTGCTTTCTAAATTACTTGTGACTTGTGTGTTCATGTCTATAGTAACTCTTTTACATTTGTACCAATACACCTTCCTTTTTTTACTGGTACATAAAATGGGGGGTAAATTAATCAATAGTATTTTTAATTAATATTTGGCCTATAACATCCAAGAGAAAAAAACACATCATAACATATGTGCATGAGAGTGAACACGTGTGTGCATTCATAGACACACACCCACACCCACACACATTCACAAACTCAAGTCTGACAAAGATGGATAATAACTGGGAACACATGAGAACAGTTGAGATGGAACACAGATGTCTCCTGATGCTAGGTTATTGTGCTGATAGCTGGGGTTTTTGCTGCTTCTGTTTTTCTTTTGTGGATGTGTGTTTTTCTTTTCGTTATGTGAATGCATACCTCCATAAGTAACATTTCCTTTAGTCAGGCACAATATTCTGGAAGAGAGCCCATGAGAATGTAGCTGATGATCTGAATTCCCAGATCTTTCAAAATGCTCTTTTTCCCATCACTGAGCTGTCGCTCTCAAAGGCAGAGACTACAGATTGCAGATCCATGATTCCAGTCTAAGGGCTATGGCACTTTTCTTGGTCTTGAAGAAACTGAAACAGAAATCCCAAACTACCTGTAGCTTTGTGTTCAGAAATAAAGAGGAATTTCCAAGTGGAAAATGTATGCCTGAAGGAACCTGACCGGAGAGGCTGAAGCTTAACTGGAAAACTCTAAACAAATCTTTAGGGAAGGCCTTATCCAAGACTATTGATCTTACAGCTTGGTTTGAGGTTCCAGGGCTATATTTCAGTGTTAAGAAAGTACAACAAAAGTCCTTTGCCCAGGACTATTTAAATTGCCCTTATCTCAAGTGTGAGTAAGAACCAATTGTTAATGGGTTTCTGTGGTCGAGCCCTGCAATTTCTTTTTTATACTTTCTATTTTATATCAACTTCATGGCATATTTTTTTCTTCTTTTCAGTTATTTCTTTATCATGAGTTGATGGTTCACTTCTTGTTAACTTTGAATAATAATAGTTTACTGTCTGCATTCATCTGTTTAGTTGTTTGAAAGATATTTGGGACACTGATATGTTTGAAATTGGATATGTGTGAATAATGCTGTTGCAAAAATCCACATATGTGCTTTTTGTATGGACATACCTTTTCAACTTCTTTGGGGAAATACCAAGAAGCAAAGATGCTATGCTATGTTTAAGTAAGGTTTTTTTGTTTGTTTATTTTTGTAATCTTTGTGAGGGACTTTGTAATTGCCTTCAAAATTAACTGTACCATTTTGCATTCCAAGCAGTCATAAGTGGGAATTGCTGTTGCTTCACATTTTGTTAATGTTCTTTCCTAAGTTATGGAGATGCCACTTTATTCCTAGCTCACAGAGTTCTTATCTAGATTATAATATGGATTAAATTTTAATAATTATTTTGAATTTAATATTTGCATGGATGTATACTTTTATATCTTAGCCTCCTTCTATGACAAATTATACCAATTAACTTTCTAATGTGCAGCAAACTTTGCATTTGTGGAATTTGTTCCATTTGGTCATATTGTATTTTTTTTAGCACACTGTTAGCTTTTTTTACATTAATACAAACTTTTCTTATATTCACTGACTACTTTCATATCTATATTCATTGAATTTTTTTAGTTCTATATATCTTTCCTTTAACGTATTGCCTTTTGTTCCAGCACAATGCCAGCATCATACAATAACTAGAAAACATTCCTTGTATGTACTCTAGGTGAAATTACATAGTATTAATACAATTTGTTTCTTACATATTTGCCAGAATCCTGAATACTTAGACAAATTTAAATGAAGAATACTAATTGTTGAAAATATTTTTGCCCTTATATATTTGGTGGAGGTGATAAAAAATAATCATCTGCATTTTATTAACTTGTTCTTTTTTGTTGTTGTTGTTTTTGTTCTTCTTCACACTTTGAAACACAGTTTTATTTTCCTGTTTACCTAATTGGAACACTAAATTACCCTTGAAGTGGGCAGGACTAATAGGTCTCTAATGAAGTACATAAAGTCCATAACCAGAGGCATCAGTAGTGACTCATCAAATAATAAATTAATCTGGTGTTTGTTTCAGTTATTCATTACTAAGACTATTGGGATCCATGGCCTTAGTAGAGCTTATGATGCAAGCATGTCTTGCTGGCCATTGGTAGTAACATGATGTGTGGAGAGTGATCAAAATACATTCACAAATATTCTAACACCTGCTAGATACTATATAACACAGTGGTTAGCAATTGTATCTGCCTACCTTCTCAGTTCCAAGACTTTTGCATTTTCTATATATAATTTCATTGCTTTTTTGAAATAATGATTGTGTAATTTTCCTTTCTATTTCTTCCCAGAAACATGCACAGATACACAATTTTTTTTCAAATCTATGGCCCCCTATAAGTCATTTGTTGTTACATGCATACATACATCAATTGTTGTTGCATATATATACATACATATCTACATATATATATATATATATATATATATATATGTATTCCATAATACAGCCTAATCAGTTTGTACCATGTTACTTGTATGTATATTTTTAAGACTAACCTTCAGCATTAGGTAACCACTTATAATGATCTTGCCTGGGGACGAATATGTCTTCCACTCTCAACATTCCTAGAGTTCCTTGTACAGGGATGAAGAAACTTACTAGTTTTTAAGGGGACATTGGGTTCAATGATGGCTAGAGAACTTTCATTTGGTTACCAATAAAAGTTTACCATAGTGTTCCATAGAACTGTTCTATATAGGTGAGATACCAATGTTGTCATTGTCCCATAGAACTATGATACTTAGGTTAAATATTGATTTAATTCTTTAAATAATTAATTCACTGGTGAAGTCAATTTCTGAATTTTTAATTTCTAACACAGTTGAAATGTTCCTGTTGATAGGAAGAATACACAGATAATTTTTTATCCACAAAAGAAACTATGCTTTGTATTTGGACTTCTTTCAGTTGAACTTAGTGGCCATTGACGTTTATTAATAAAAATGGAATAGGACATAAAATAGCACTATGGAATATTACTTGCCAAGTGGCAGGCATATGTAGTAAATCACAATAAACTAGCATTGAGAGCAGTGTTTCTTCTACCTTCCTCTGTGACAATCGCTCTCAACTTTCCTAATACAGCAAAACTTTAATACAGTTGCTCATATTGTGGTAATTCCCCAACCATAAAATTGTTTTGTTGTTACTTCATAAGTGCAATTTGTACTGTTATGAATTGAAATGGAATATCAGATATACAGAATAATTTTTATGTGACCCCAAAAGGGGTCAGAACTCACAGGCTGAGAACCACTGCTCAATGAAATAATAACATTTCCAACCAGAAAATGTGGACTGCTAGTAGAGGTCTGATGCATCATTTGACTAGGCACAGCAATTATCTCTAGTCCCTCTCTAATTTTTTTTTTTTACAAAGACTTATGTGTCAATATTTTGACCTCTATGCTCATCAAAGTATCTTATCCTCATCATCTTATCTCAAAGGTTCCCTTCTGAGCACTACAGTGGAATTAAGTTCTGCCCTCTTAATGTCTCACCACAGAGTTTAGATTCCAGCAATAAACCCTTGAAAGGCAGATCCACTTTTCCTATATCTCTATACTACAACAAATGAGATGTTTTAGTGCTACCTCTCAGGTGAAAAGACATAAATCGGATAAAGGAATGATGAGGAGATGTATTTCAGTTACTAGGAAAGGAAGACTCCTACTACTACAACAAGTTTAAAGGGCCCATGCCAAACTTCTGAAACCAGAATGATAGAAAAATAGATGCGATGAAAGAGGTTCACATTTGTACTTCAGTAGAGGTTTGCATTTTGGTATAGCTGTTGTAGAGTGGGAGCAAACACATTATCAAAGATAGGGGGAAAGTTTGCACAGAAATATTGCTGGACCCTTGAAGAGAATGAAATGACTAAAACTTTATACTTTTTCAAAAAAGAGAAATAAGAAAAGAAATCATCCGGCCTCATGAAAGACTTTAACCAATCGAAGCCATTATTTTGGTGAAGATCTGCAAAGAAATAAAAATCTGGTTTGTAATCCTACTGAGTGATTTGGGGAGGAGAGTTCTTCATGGAGTTGCTTGCTTAAATCCCCCATACCTTGTAAGAGGAATCTTTGTAATATCCAAACGTCATCTGTGTTGGTGATACTGGATAACAGAATTGCACATGCTGGTCAGGTGACCTTTGGTTACTTTGCCAGTGATTGAATCATGACGCTTCCAATACAGAGGGGGTTCCTTAAGTTATATTTTTCCTCTGATAATCTTTAAGAGATATTGAAATTAAAATAAAATTGTCATTTCCCCATTCCCTTTCATTGCTCCAGTCCCTCCATTGTTTTTTTTCATTTTCTTTCTCTCTAAATTTTTCTTTCTCTCTAATTTATGAACTCTTTTATTCTTTAAATTGCTCTCTCACTCTCTCTCTCTCTCTCTCTCTCTCTCTCTCTCTCTCACACACACACACACACACACACATGCACTCCCCTAAATATATAAATATGTCCTGCTCAGTCTGCATAAGGTTAGTTGTGTGTATATGAATATGATTTCAAAGATGACTACTTGGTATTGCCTAATTAACTAGTGTGTTCTTCCCTAGGGGGAAGACTATGTCTACTTCTCCCAGCATTCTTTGTTGCCTATTAGTCCTGTGTTTAGGGTTGGAGTCTATGAGACTTTGCCTTTCCATGTTAGGATGTCTAATGATGTTATTATTTTTTAGGGAGCCATGTAGAGGACACTTTATGGAATAGCTTCCCTGATAACTAACAGAGCTATAACATAATAATCAATACAAAGGAATATCATTATCACCTATGGATTTTTATAGGTTATTTTTTCATGGTTAAATATTCCATTGGTCACTGTAATAACTAAAGCATCTTCTTTAATACTCTCCAAATAGATTCCGATTTAAGGTTCTAGCAAAGTTTTGTAATTGATTTCATTCTGAAATGGCTTGGTAGGGTCAGTCAAATATATTTGGGTCCCAGTTGTTCAATTAAATTCTCTCAAGGATTGTTAAGTGATAGATGTCCAATAAAGTAAAGGATGAAATATGAGGTATTCAAAGGAAGGTAGGTTACTAATGCTTATGCTTAAGAGTAGAGTACAGGATACAGACTTTAGGTGTGATCATTTAGAAATTGACTTTGACCCAGACCATAAATTATGTGAATATTTTCTCTGTAAAGCTCTTAAACATATGGGAGAGGTCTGATACTGCAGTGTTATTTACCTAAGGTCCTAGTAGCCAGAGCTAATTTTCATGTCTGATTCCTGGATATTTGGACTATTTATACTATGTGAAGGGTTTATAATATAATAGTCTTAGGAGGGTTGAGAATCTTCAGAAAATAATGTTGACACGACCAGTTGTCCAGACACAGGAAGACTCTGATAAGAGAATGTATCCAACATGCCAATCAATCTCCCTTGATACTTACAACTTTGAGACTCCAGGGCTACTGACCTGCAGATGGAAATGTCCATCTCAACAACTCCTTTTTCCACCCTCTAACAATATTCCTATGAAGTACTCAGTTTCATGGAAATACAGTTTCCTCTTGCTCAAGGAATACTTTCTCTCAACTATTCTGATTAAAGAAAACTTGTGTTAATTTTATATCCAGCCTATTTGCTGAAGTTGTTTATCAGGTTTAGGAGTTCTCTGGTGTAATTTTTGGGGTCACTTAAGTATACTATCATATCATCTACAAATAGTGATATTTTGACTTCTTCCTTTCAAATTTGTATTCCTTTGACCTCCTTTTGTTGTGTAATTGCTCTGGCTATGACTTCAAGTATTACATTGAATAGGTAGGGAGACAGTGGGCAGCCTTGTCTAGTGTCTGATTTTAGTGGGATTGCTTCAAGTTTCTCTCCAACTAGCTTGATGTTGGCTAGTGGCTTGCTGTATATTGTGTTTACTATGTTCAGGTATGGGTCTTGAATTCCTTGAACACATAAACACAGAAGAAAACTTCCTGAAGAGAATACCAATGGCTTATGCTCTAAGATCAACAATAGACAATTGGGAATCTCATAAAATTACAAAGCTTCTGTAAGGCAAAGGGCGCTGTATATAGGACAAAACTGCAACCAACATATTGAGAAAATATCTATACCAATTTTAACTCTGATAAAGGGCTAATATCCAATATATACAAAGAACTCAAGAAGTTAGAATCAAATAACCCTATTAAAAATGGAGTAAAGAGCTAAACCAAGAATGCTCAACTGGGGAACATCAAATGGCCAAGAACCACCTTAAGAAATGTTCAACATCCTTACTCATCAAGGAAATGCAAATCAAAAGAACCCTGAGATTCCATACACCTCACTTCAATCAGAATGGCTAAGTTCAAAAACTCAGGTGACAGAAGATGCTGGTGAGGATGTGGAAAAAGAGGAACACTCCTCCATTGCTGGTGGGATTGAAAGCTGGTACAACCACTGTGAAAAATCAGTCTGACAGTTCCTCAGAAAATTGAACATATTGCTACTTGAGAACCATTCCTCAGGTCTTATACCATTTCTGAGCATAAACCCAAAAGATGCTCTAATATATAACAAGGAAGCATGCTCCATTGTGTTCATACCAGCCTTACTTATAATAGCCAGAATCCAGAAACAACCCAGATGTCCTTCAACAGAGGAATGGATACAGAAAATGTGGTACATTTACACAGAGGAGTACTACTCAGCTATTATAAACAATGACTTCATGAAGTTCTTAGGCAAATGGATGGAACTAGGAAATATCATCCTGAATGAGGTAACCCAATTACAAAAGAACACCCATGGTTTGTACTCACTAATAAGTGGCTATTAGCCCCAAAACTTGGAATAAAATACCCAGGATACAATTCACAGACCACATGAAGCTCAAGAAGAAGGAAGACTAACATGTGGGTGCATTGGTCCTTTTTAGAAGGGGGAATAAACTACTCACGGGAGAAAATATGGAGACAAAGTGTGAAGCAGAGACTGAAGGAAAGGCCATCCAGAGACTGACCCACCTGGGGATCTATCCCATATACAGTCATCAAAAGCAAACACTATTGTTGATGTCAAGAAGTGCATGCTGACAGGAGCCTGATACAGCTGTCTCTCTCTTGAGGCTTTGCCAAAGCCTAACAAATACAGAGGTGGATGCTGGCAGGCAACCATTGGAGTGAGCATGAGGTCCCCAATAGAGGAGTTAGAGAAAGGACTGAAGGAGATGAAGGGGTTTGCAACCCCATATAAAGAACAAGAATATGAACCAACCAGAACTCCTAGAGCTCCCGAGGACTAAAAAGCAAACCAAAGAGTACACATGGAGGAACCCATGACTCCAGCTACATATGTAGCAGAGGATGGCCTTGTTGGGCATCAATGGGACAAGAGTTCCTTGGTCGTGCAAAGGCTTGATGCCCCAATGTAGGGGATTGAGAGGGCAGGGACACAGGAGTGGGTGGGTGGGTGAGGGAACACCATCAAAGAAGCAGGGGGAGGGGGACTGTATAAGGGGTTTCATGGTGGGAAACTGAGAAAGGGGATAACATTTGAAATGTAAATAAAGAAAATATCCAATAAATAAAAATTAAAAAAGGAAACAAAGAAAAATTGTGCCTCTGATGAGGTTGGATTGCCCTGCTCTTATACCATGGATATGACTAAATTCATGTACATGTCAGGTTTTGGCTGTTGGAATGTGTAGCATGGTGGTCTGAGTTTCAACCTTCTCCTCAGAAGAGTGTTAACTGGGGCTTAGATTTAGGATGGGTCCCTAATTGAAAGATTGTGCACTGGTTGTTACATTTTGCCTCCTTTTCTTCATGTCATCATCAGGAATTATCCTCTTTCTCCAGCCTCTGGAATCTGCCTCGTCTTGCTTCTCCTTCCTCAGAGGTATAGCTCTTATAGCACATTGATTGTGGGTCTGCCCCAAATGAAAAGATTTCTGACAGGAGACACACAGATGTGGCATCTGGACAGTAGATAATGAGTAAAGTTATGGCAAGAGTATGGCTTGATGTGATTCCCTGGTGAGCAATGGGCAATGCCATTCACTTCTAATTCCTCTTGGACCCACATGAAATAAATATGAGCAACATGGCCAGAGGAGAACTCTGCATCCTTAATAATGGCTCCCTGATGTGAGAAATCACCTTTCCTTTCCCCTCCTGATAGAAAAGCCCTGTTAGTTTATCTCTAAGGCAGAAATTAGAGTGAATACTCTTTCTATATCCTTGCTATTGCTTGGGGAAGAAAGGACTCCAGAGGATGTTTCCACTGGGAACGGTTTTAGCTAACAGAAAGTCTGGTGATCTTATACTTAATTTACATGCAATGTAAAGGCTACTTCCTTCTGCTGCTAATTGGCATGTGGTACATTAACACTGCGAGGAGAGGAACAGCCTTACCCCTGGTCAGTCACTTAAAGAAGCATTGCTTGGGGAAATGCAAATTTCCATTGAGCTCTGTGGAGTAATGAAAGTGCAGGGGAAGTAATGAACTGGGGACTTGTACATACACAGTTCTAAGAATGAATTTTAATTTGGTTGCAGATCCATAATATGTCTGTTAATTTAATCTTTATTCCGTTCACTTCTCTGTCAGGTTTTTAAATACATTCTTAAATGTTGCATTTGAGTGAACACAAACCATTTGATTCCCCTCCCCCGTATAGTATATGCTATTTTATCTAAATTTTTTTATTTGGAAGAATAAAATGTATAAAAGCTACATCATTGTCTGAAAATATTGACAAACACGTAGTCTACTTTTTCGACTTTGTGCCCTCCATGAACATTATTGTTTGTTATAATGCCTCTAACCCACAACACCACTTCCAAGTCATCCCTGGGTGCACAGGAGCCTTTAGAATTAACATTCCCCAGTTTTTCTTGTTCAAATATGTGAGCTTTACATTATTTGACATTTCAATTTGTTTCACAGTCTCCTTCCCCTACAGTAATGATGTCAGCGGATCCTGAAATTCATTGGGCAAAGGCCTAGAATTTCACACTGATATGTCTTCGAACTGGTGATTTAAAAGGAATGTGTGGGTAGAAGTAGAAACAGGTGCCAGTTATGATAGTGAATTAAGGGTTGTTGTTAGGCCAGAGAACAGACAGCTTCTTCTTTATTTATATTTTTTATTCCTGATTTTATTCCCTTCCCAGTCTACCCTCTGACTGCTCCACATTCCATACCTCCCTGCCCCCACCCCCCATCTCCATAAGGATGTCCTCACCCCCCACTCTACCAGATCTCTAAACTCCCTGGGGCCTCCACTCTTTTGAGGGCTGGAGAGATGGCTCAGAGGTTAAGAACAGACAGCTTCTTCACTCTAAGTCATAAAGAAAACTTTAGGGAGGTGTGGCCTGAATCAGACTATGGGATCTGGCTTAAAGGTGGAGGTGAATCTCATAACAGCTTGGAGTTCCTGGACACTTCCTGAAAGATTATTTTGTTCAGAAACTGTTCCAAAGACTTTCCCTTGACCTGCTTCAGTCATTCTCCATATTGATGAGCTTGAAAAGGAGACCTACATTTCCCTGCAAGGCTCGCTATCAAGGGGCTGGAAAAATGCTTCGGTGGATAAAAGTACTTGCTCCTCTTACAGAAGACCCAGGTTCTGTTCCTGGAACCCACATGAAGTAGCTCACAACCATCTGTAACTCAAGTTCCAAAGGATCTGACACTTTCTATGGGCTCCTGCATACATTTGTTGGAGATATATACATTTGGGCATAAACACATACTCCTAGAATAAATTTAAAAGTATTTACTTTAAAAGACACCAATCATGTTGTTTCTAATATAATGAATGCTCTGTTCTGTTTTAATGCTGATTGACCTCAAAATCAAACCATGCCCACTTTCCTAGTAAAACTCATTCATTAAGATAATTTCATTTTTTTTGTTTGTTTGTTTGTTTTTCATCCATATTCAACTGCCTTCATCCTTAAATTTCTAAGAATTAAATCTCTCCACCAAAGTTTTCTTTGTAGCATGATAATTAACTACAGGTCAGTTTCAGACACTCTGAAATGTCTCTGTGTCTGGGTAAGTGGCACTCAACCCAGTTCTTGTGTTCCTCTTGAGAAGGGAAATTCTGAGCCTCCCTATTTTGAAGCAAGTTCTTCTCATGTGCTAATTTGCTGACTGCTACAGCAGACCTTTTTGAACTTTCCCTCTGCTCTAAACTACTGCCTCAGTATCTTATGTCTCTATTTAAATAATTTTTCGGCTATAAAAGGTAATTGATGAAAAAAAATCTCACATATTTCAGCTACAAAACATGATTCTTTCATCAGTATCTGTATTGTGAAATGTACACCTTAGTTGAGTTCATAAAACAGACTTATATCATTACCTATATTTGTGATAAGAACACAAAAAATCTACTTTCTTAGAAAAATTTAGCTATCCAAAACATATTGCTAAAGACAATAAAATTACCATGAATTCAATTTCCAGAACTTTCTCATTCTGAATCATTGAATATATTCCTTGAACTACTTCTTCCTAGCTTTCTTCTAGCCTTTGACGAAAACTATTGTCTTCATTCATTTTCAGTTTCCCTAGATTAGATTAATATATTTGATGTTTAACTTTTCATATCTGTCTTATTTCTTTTCATGATATATGCAATTGGATACATACAACTGTATTCAAGAAACTGTAACTGCTCGGGGTTCTATATTTAAGACTTGTCAGCATTTCATTGTGTTTGAACATAGGACTGGGTGAACAAATATGGATGTGCTGTGTTCTTCCCTTCTTTCATTGGTTGGTTGATGTGTTTTCTTATCTTGGTTACTCTGAACAATGCTGAGAAAACCCAGGGTGCAGAGATCTCTGCAACACCCTGATTTCACATTGTTTTGGTGAATATACAGAGCTGTATTGCTGAATCGCATGAGCTTCATTCACAGATGTTTTACTCTCCCTTCCCCCTTTAAATAGATGCTTCACAATAACTTGTATTTCAGCTGGATGAGTATCCTGCTTAAGTGACTATTGAAGTTTCCCATTTCGTTATTCATATAATTTTCTGAATCCTTCAGTTCAGAAATATCTGCTCTGCTTCCTTTTGAAGATTTCTCTCTGCTGAACATCTTTTGTTTGTATATTACTTTCCTTATAATGAGTTGTCTTATTTTGAGCACCGTGTTTCCTGGGTGTTTGTTTTTTTAACCAAATTGATTGAATTGTAGGTATATCATAAGTTCTTATGTCATTGGAATGGGCAACTTACTGTAATCATTGTAGCATCTTTTTCTTTAATTTTATTCTCCTTTCCATAGCTTTGCTTAGATTCTTATATAATTGAAGTCATTTCTTCATGATTTATGAAGTGGCTTTGATAGTAAAGTAATTACAGGCTTCACGTGTAGTATTCTACAGCGTTTGTACTATAGTTGTAGCGTACTACAATAGTTGTTGTCGAGTACTACAACAGGCTTCGTCTGAATACCTGAGGATTATAAGGGAAGAACAGGCCCAGGAAGAAGAACCAGACCAAAGATCTAGCTGATGGAGGCACAGCAATAAAGGAACATCTGTTAGCTGGATTGCATGTCAACAAGTGCCTTTGTGTCCTCAGTGGGATTGCATGCAGAGGTCTGCACATGTGACAGTAAAGGTGGCCTGGGTTTTCAGTGCAGTTGGTGAAGTCCTATTTTCCTTGTGTGTGTGGAAATGTCCACATGTGTGCAATCATGTGGAAGTCAGACTACAACCATTTATGTGGATTCAAGTGATCAAACTCAGGTCTTCAAGCTTGGGAGTAAGGGAAGTTATTCGCTGAGTTACCCTCATGTTTGACATGAAAACACTGGTTAACCATTGCTAAGGTTGGTGGCGATTTTGACTTTTTTGTAGGCTACCATTCTTGGGGCGTTTGTTATTACTTGATTGTCCCATTGTTTACCTACAGCTTCTAAGCTGTTTTTGTGTGTAGATTATCAAACTTGTTACGAGGGGGTGACAAATGGGAAGGAAATATCTTTTAGGCTACCTTGCTGCTGTCACTTGTAAATGCATTTTTCGATAATACAGTTATAAAAAAAGTCTTGGTTTAACTAAATGAAAGTCCATGTACTGCAGATATACAGTACTCAAGCTTGAAACCAAACTAAGCAATTTGCAATTATAATAACAAGGTTTGCAACTTGCAACCAAATAAGAATGACCCTCAATTTGTGTACTTATAATATATATTAGAATTATTGTTGAATGTGATGTTTAGATGTCATACTACAGGCTTAAGATCATGTAGAATGACCTTAAAAAGTACTAGAGAGACTATGGAAAGTATTAAGATCATGTATTAAAGTTCTAGAAATGGCTATTGACTTGGAAGGTGTTAGAAGGAATGTTCTGAGATGACAAGTGAATTCCCAGGGCACTTTGTAGCGGTTTTGGATCATTCTATGCTTACACTTGAGTCTGTTAACTATGTACAATTTTCCATCTTAAATGTGTGTTTTGTGAACACAGCTTTATTCTTTAATTGCTCTGAGTTCAATGGCTTCTTAATAATCAAAGTTCCATTCTCACTGCAACTACTATATTTGTGGAATGCATAAAAATAAGTCCGTGCAGGTGGAAAACAACCTGTGACCTAAATTAAGAAGAAAGGTTTTAAAGTGATAATATAGATTTCTTTGACTTTATTGTGTTTCCATTGTAGAACCATTGAAAATATAAATTTAAAACCCACAGACAAAATATGAAGTTATAAAGTAACATATATATGATTTTAACATAGTATAAATATTCTTAGAAAAATGGT
The DNA here is from genome assembly GCF_000001635.26 of Mus musculus. Classification (NCBI taxonomy): domain Eukaryota; kingdom Metazoa; phylum Chordata; class Mammalia; order Rodentia; family Muridae; genus Mus; species Mus musculus. The sequence goes on from NC_000077.6 coordinate 91,987,497, forward strand.
TAATACTTAGTTTGCCAGTTTTAATGTCTGTAGCAGAGCTCATCATAGAACATGGAACTTAGAAAGTCCATGTTTTTCTTTTGTTTAGTTTGTTTTATTTTTCTGTTGGTTTGACCTGATTATTTTATGCAAAAATAAATTTTTTCTTTAAAACATTGGCTGAATTTATCTAGAAGAACTATCATGGATTAAAATATACCCTGTGAAACTATTTGAGTGATATACACAAAATATCTATCTGAAAAAAGAAACTGGTTATGGATACTTACCCAACATCCTGGGGCTAGTGAGTTCATGAATCTTAGTGGACAACCAGTTTAGCAGACCATCATAACCCTTAACTGCATCCTAAATACATGTCCTTATGGCCACATGTAAGTCTAGCTCCTGGCTTTATCATGGAATACCATTGCATAATATTATGACTTGTCAAATGCATAGAGCAACTGATAGTTGGATGTCCTGCATATAGTGGATAGATCTTGCCCCTAAAGCTCAGTCAATGGTGTAGTGTGGAAGCAAGGGCATAAAGACTGAAAGAGTCAGAAAAGCAGAAAATTTGTTCTGAGATTGTGTCTCCTAGAAATGGAGACAAAGCATAGATACCTCAGGAATATGGCTGCCTACACAAGACCTGAACAATGACAATACCAATAGACATGCTAGTGTGAAAAAGGGACTCTCACACACCCTTCTTCAATCTCAGACAAAGAACAATAGACAACTAAGGACTGATGAGAGAACAAGAATTAGTCAATCCCATGGATGAGCCCTTCAGTTGGTTATGCATTTCCAAGTGATCAACATGAAATCTTATGCTTATGTGTAACATTTAAAGGGCTCAGAAGGTTATATTTATATGTTTATGCATTTCCACATATATATAACAATAATGATATAAGAAAAGAAGACTGTGAATTTGAAAGGAAGTCAAATGGTACATGGAATGGGTTAGCGGGAAGAAAGGGATGGAGAAAAATTACCTAAATATATTTTAATTTTATAATAATATTCATATAACAAAAATAAAATCACTTGAAACCATGCATTTGCCTTCCTAGTGTGAGTCAGGGGCCACTTACTCACGTGCCTCCCACTGCTGAGTGGAGAAGAATACAGCTTGTCAAAATGGTTAGCCAAAAACACCACCTTACATTCTTGGTTAATTTTTTAAAAACACATTGCCATCTATATAAGTTTTTACCTATACATTTAATTTCCTTATCTAGATTGCAGTCATTCAATTATGATTTAGTTATTGAATACACTTAAGATTTCACTGTTTTTCCTGAAGAAGTAGAAAATTCTTGATAGAATTGTACCAGGCTTGGTCAAAGACAACAGTTTGTTGAAACTCCACCTGATTTTCACAACCCCACAGAATCTTAAGTCACTGGAAGTTCCTATACTAAGGGTAATGGCTTCAAAGAACCCTTCACTGACATACAGGGTAGCAAACCTCAACACATCTTAGGACATCTCTTTAATTGATGTTAATTAATTGCCGGTTCGATTAGGAAGCAAATGTTAAAGCCTGAGCAGAACATAGAACCTCACTTCCCTTCCCATTTTCTGATAATTATTCTGGAGTTTAGTAGCAAGCACTGGCCAGAGAGAAGACCATATTATGCTACATGTGCCTTGTCCATACAAGTATGACCTTTAAAGGATGTTGTTTGGGAATGTATGCTTGTAAATAAGGAAGGAGAGTCCAGTAAAGATGAACCTTGGAGCTCAGAATAAATGTTTCGTTGTGGATTACTGGCTACATGAATGATTTGATTAGAAATATATAAAATGGAGAGAAGCTTCAATAATTTAGTGATGCAGCATTTCTAAAACGAGTGGAGAAGATAATCTGTTTATTGCCCAACTACAATACATAAGAAGCCTTTTGTTAACCAAGTAATAGCGTTTCGTGTTCTAGTTCTGAAGTTAATTTTTTTATGTCAAGTATATGGTAATTCAATATTTTCATAAAAGATGGAGAAGCATCATTATTTGTCACACACACCATTACCTTTTGTTTGTTTGTTTGTTTGTTTGTTTGTTTGTTTTTCCAGACAGGTTTTCTCTGTGTAGCCCTGGCTGTCCCGGAACTCACTCTGTAGACCAGGTAGGCCTCAAACTCAGAAATCCGCCTGCCTCTGCCTCCCAAGTGCTGGAATTAAAGTTGTACACCACCACTGCTCAGCTACACCATTACTTCTTAAAGTCATACTACTTTTTATTAATGAAAATCTGTTCCTGGAAAATATTGATACATGTAGGTATACATACACACCCATCCTGCTCACATTTTCCCATCTCCCTATCACACTTGCCTATTCCAGTATAGTTGTTTTTGTTCATGTATGTGTTGTTGATCTAGAGTTTGGGTCTGGGAGAGACAGGGGGATTCAACAATAGCTAATCATCAAAAACCAACAGCCTTCCCACTTCGAGTATTTCAGCAGTAAAGTATAGACCCACCTGGGCTACTTCCAGTTTAGTGACTGATTGTTTACAAGGTCAGTCTAGTGTGACACAGGGTAGGTCACCATACCTATTGCTACTTAATGGACACACAGTTTTGTATAGACTTTTGTATTGAGTATATAGATCTCTTGGCCTCCACCCTTCCCATATTATTCATTCATGATGTCATGCCTTCCACCCTCTAAATGGTACCACTGGCTTCCAGTGAACCTCAAGTTATTACCAGATATTGAGACAATGAACAGAAATGAAGGGCCACACAGTTTATGGAGGGAAATATGGACACCATTTCCTTTCCTTATCGTATTAAATTAATTACTTGGGATTATACATTGTATGTGCACCTTCTTTTCTTTCTTCAAACTATTTAACTCATAATCCCTGAATCTGTAAAATGATCCTCCTTTAATATTGAAGCCGCAGACCCTCTGGGCCCCTTTGTCTGCGTGGAATGGGTCTCTAGTTGCAGGTGGGCAAAGAGTTGGATAAAATGACAGACAGATGCACACAGGAGAGGTTGTGTAGGATCTGAATGTAATTTGTCAAATTGAGCATCAAACTTTTTATATAGAAGAAAATAGGGAAGTTAGGTGACACATCAGCAAGGTACAAATGAGGTTACTGGATGCTTAATGACTCTTACACAAAATAGAGGAATGTAAACACAAAGACTGGCAGGAACTGGGTAATAAAATAACTGAGACAAAGTCAGCCCTATCTAAGGTCAGCTATAGTCTTAGAAGCCAGGTGTGAGGTCTTTACACTCCTAGGGCAAGGGCTTTCATACCCAAGTCATGGTTCTAATTAGGGAGTTCCCTTCTAGCTAACCATCTAGTGTAATACCAGAGGCAATCCTGAATATCACTGAATAGGCAACATTCTTACTGAATTCCAAGCCCATGGTCAGCTCAAGGACTTTCTAGGACGTTGGAACACTGGTGAAGGCTTAGCTATGTCAGAATTAAATCTTAAAAGGCACTTATAATAAGATAATACTAAAAAAGAGCACGTGGATCCATACACCAGACTAACGCGGGAATAGGGTATGAGTATATGGGTTAATGAGAATGCCAGTACTCCAGGAGGTGAGCTTCTGTAAAACTCTTTGCCTCATGAGCACTTCACAGGCTTCACAGCCTGTCAGGCTGACTGGACCGGAGTGCGTGGCATATTGATATTTAACCCTCTATGCTTGTGTGGAGTGCTGGAAACAGAATGGCAGGGAGAATGAGAACAGGAACCCTATTCCTTCAAGGAATAACTCCTCACTCACCATGGGATAAGACCAACTCAAGAGAGACAATATTCCTACATTTATTGTATTCTAAGGATCCTCACATTCAGAAAGATGTCTTTTGGTTGGAAATCCATTGATGTGAAAGATGCCACTTTCTGGAGGACAGCTAGACACTGGGAACAAAACCATGAATAAATGTTAAGGGTCAGTCCTTGTTTAGCAATGTGTGAAACACGGGATGCAAATAAATCTATTTATTCCCACTTCAGTCCTATTTTGTTTTCTGTAGATTTAGGTAATATCTGGGTTAGAAGATTAAAAGACTGAGCTCCAATATGTAGTCTCTAAATGCAGCTTTAGCCGAAGAACTAGCCTGAAATATGCCACTGGTGGCCTTTCACCTAGTCTATATAATGTGGAACTAGCTCCACATCAGCAGAACAGCACCATGCTGTCAGCTCAATATTAGATAACCTTGTGAGACAAAATTGCTATACACTATCCAATGAGGAGAAGAGGGTGATGCAATCAGTGTGCTTTCATTGGGGGCTTAGGAGAAACATTAATTTTTCCTGGCCAAAATTCAATACGTATTCATTATAAAATATCTGACAAGGGCTAAGAATGCAAGAATGTGGATAATGATAGGGCATTTGCCTAATATGTACAAGGCATACATTTGATTCCCTGAGCAAAAAGAAAGAGAAAAGAAAAAAAATAGATTTTGTACATAGAAATTGTAAAAAGATGTCAACAATAATGGCACACTTGATTTAATGTCCATAGAAGGCTTTGTTAAAATACAACAGGTATCAGAAATGCTGCCTTGCTGCCCACAGAACAGAATAAATACATGTTTGAAACCATAGCAATATAGAGGCAAGTGAATAAATGATTATAAGTAGAATTCATCTTTACAGAATTATTCCAAACACTGTATATAGACATAAAATCTCCTAGGTACTGTGTATATACAAAGAAACACTGAGTTATGCAGGCATATCATCAGACATTGCTTTGCTTACTTTAAACAAATTGAATATTAAAGTAGAAAAAATATGACTTAGTTATAGAAACCTGACAAGTTCTGCTTCAACCAGGAGTCAATCTCAAGTTCCAAATGATAGGTCATTTTGTTATCCTGTTCCCCAGGTATGATGTTGCAAGAGGGGCACTTTACCTTTTGGTAGTGTTTCAAAAATCTCTAAATCCAGATTGATGTTTCTATTCCTATTTATTTATTTACTTATTTATTTATGATTATATTCTTAACTACTAAATTTAAAGAGATTTATCATTTTCTTTTTAAATTATTTTGTTAAAAATATATTTTTTCATACAATATTCTGATCATTAATTCCCTTCTCCCAGATCCTCTCATATCATCCCCAGCCAACCTTATGCCTTCTTTCTCACTCTGTCCTTAGAGACCAAACAGGGGGCAAAACAAAACAAAACAAAAGCAAGCAAACAAAACAAAATCTAGAACAAAAACAAATACACATGACACACACAGAAAGGAAAAAAAAGCATAAAAACACAAAATTGAAAAGCATATTTTGCGAGCAAAAGATCAGTGAGATGAAAGAATCTGGCCATGATTCTTCATAGCTGTCAAGGACTTTAAAAATCAATCAAACAAAAAGTAAATAAAAACAAAACAAAACAAACAAAATAGCTATGAACTAACAAAGCCTTGTGAATTACTGGCATGCACGGTAGGATTACATCTCAACTAAAATCATAGATACAACTGAGATAGTCATGGTGTAGCATGAATGAAACTCACACATGGAAGATGCTCCGTATAGATAAGAGGTCAGTTTGTTTGAACGTTTCCTCTCTTCTCTCTCTGTGCTTCTATAAACTTCACTTTAAACAAATGGGCATGTTCTATATTGAAGGCACATCACAAAAATTAAAGTCATAATTCTCACATAACCCTAATACTTCTAGAGCAAGCTAGCACTCTGATTCTAAGTGAAATCCTGCAAGATACATTGTATCTGAATACAATTTGTCAGGTTAAATCTGTTTTCTCACCTGTCTTGTTCTAATTTATGATTCATCCCCTATGGTTGCATAACATATTGTACTGATTTTATTCCTTTTGGTTTGTTTGTTTGTTTGTTTTTTGAATACTCAGACTTCATCTGCACTCCTCTACCTTAGGTTTATGAAGCATAAAGCGAGTTCTCTATTTATTAACATGGAAATGGATGCTGAGGTCAGCAGGAAGGTAGACTGTAAAGGAGCACTTTGAATTTTGTTTTAATGGTGTCTAAAAGAGTGAAATTACATATTGCTCACCTGCTCTTGATTGTTAATTACAGTGTCATTTGCTTTAGGCTACCTAGTTCCTGAATACACCCAAATAATATATCACTATAATAACCAAATAAGTGTGCCTATCCACACTAATTGTCTTCAGGGAGGCACATTTTTATACTGCTCACAGGGAAAAATGAATCCTGAATTTTGACTTTTTAAGAGCTAGTGTCTCAAGTAAGAGATCGAATGAAGCAGTAATGTGCTAGTCATGGTTTTATCATTAGACTGAACCACTTACGTCAGTTCCATCTGGATAGGATCTGTATTTTCCTGTACAAAGGCACACTTCCTTGCTTTGTAGGAGCAGAGGGATCTACATCAAAGTGGTGCAATAGTTAGAAACGGCTAAATCTTCTTTATGTTTACCCAGGAAGTTTAATCTTTAAATCTTTTACCTCAGTTACAAAAGACAATCCCCTTTGTGGAGAGAGTCTAAAAGAAAACAAAGGAGTCTGAGTGCATTATATGATTTTTTTTTCCTCGTGTTTGAAGTCAGAAATGATGAAGCCATTACTACAGTAGTTTCATAAACACTCTTATTACACCTCTGGTGTTATTGCCTGCTCTTTCAAACAACACAACAATAATAGAAGTTAATATAACTGAGAGAAAAATTGTAAAACAAACAACAGATGGGGGAGGGAGTTATATTGCAAAAACAATTCTTTCATCTTGTCAGGAAATGTATAAAAGTCCCAAAAGCAAAAGAGCAAAGAGTGGAAATAACTTAGAGTATTTAAAACATTGTTAGGATATAAAAAATACAGCCAAATCGGCCATTAACTAGAAGCTTATAGAGTCATATACTATAGATAACTTTTAATGACCACTGTGGCAAGTTTGAAGAAGAGGAAGAAATTTTGTTGACATGAATTAGAGGGGAAATTATACTTTCATGAATTGTTCTAAATAGGATAACATAGTGTGTGTGTGTGTGTGTGTGTGTGTGGTGTGAGTACATTACTGTTAATTTCTGTTGCAATCTAAATAAAATAAAATAAAATATTTATATACTTATAAATGGAAGTGAATAATCAGAAAGTAGAGTTAATGTACTTGGCTAAAAGTCTTTTGAACTCTAAATTTATTTAACATGCCATCTTTAAAACAGCTTTACTTAACCTTCCTTTCTTCCATCTTAGATGATTTTAGACTTTTCCACTGTCATTCACTCCATTAGACAATGATATTGATCACAATTATTATTACCTTCTATTGTAACAGTTCTCTGCACTAGAGATAGTAGTTGAGTGTTTGTCAGGTTATTATTATTGTTAATTCTAGTGTCTATTACAGTCTAACAATTCCTCTAGGAGCATAATGTCTTCCTGAAGAATGTCATTCTTGTGGCTATTTTGTTATTATCAAAGAAAACAATAATCAGTAAATTTTGTAAAAAAATAGTTTAAAACACAGAAAAATATTAAGCTCAATAATAGCACATTAGCATATAAAACTATGTCCATTGAAGCATAAACTAAATAAGTTCAGAGGTTGAGTGTTTATATTACTGGGATTGTAGGGGAAAATGATCTAAAACATTTCAAAATCTAAGGCTCAAATCTGTTAAATTATCAGGTTCAATGTTCTATGAGAACAACTCATATCTGTCACATTTTTTCTTTCTGTGTATATGTACCGTGTATGCATATATGTGTGCAAGTTTCCTTGATTTGATCATATGGAACCCCAAAGTAGACATCAGGGGCTTCTTCCTCTGGTTGCTGTATTACATTGAATACAGGGTATCTTTCTGAGCTGGGAAATCATTATCTTTGCTAGATTGGCTAGCCAATGAGCTCCCAAGATACTCCTGACACTCTACTCTGTCCTGAAGTTTCAGACATGGTCACCACATCAGGATTTTACATCAGCTTTGAGGATGTTCACTTGAGCCCATAGCCTTTCAGAGGTGGTGCTTTATCCATTGAGAGCTTTGCCCAGTTTGCCATCTCTACCTTCAGGATATTCTCAGGGGTTCTGTTATGCTGGCATCCATGCACTGCACATGTTAAGTTTATTCCCACGATTCACTGACTCCTGTTTCTTCCCATCCCTTGCTTTCACGCCAGTGCTCTCTCAATATGTCCTAGTCAGCTTTCCCTCAAGAACATAAGAAGTGTGTTGAAATCTTTGAAAGATTCTTTATGCTAAACTAGATACATAAATATTGAATTCTCTCACTATGTATGCATGTGTGTGTGCTTTAGGTGTTCCCCACACCTACACAGCATCTGTGTGTTTAAGAAGTTCCCCTTCTGTCCTCATACTACCCAAAGGCAACTTGACAGGGATACAGAGAAAACACACTCACAGAAGGTGACTGTTCAGCTCTGTTATGAATAATGCCACTTCCTTTATTCATGCATTTATTCTTTTAGTCACTACATATGCAGGTTTTGTAAGCCAGTTTTTGTATTGGTGAGTGTCTTGTGTACTGCAAACACAAACTCATACAACAAACAAAATTGAACACAAACCACTTGTCCCCAAGGAATTCACAAATGGAAGTACATGGACTACATATGATAATGGACTGATAAAGAGTAATCAAGAGAGTTTACAGAATGTTCTTAGAAAGCAGAATTGTTCTGTTTTCCTCATTTCAGCCACATTGTGTACGGCACAAAGAAGACATTCAAGGCATATTTTATGGATGAAAACACCTATTGTCTTCCAACAATAAATAATGTATATCTATGATGCTTTCTTCTTCTCTATCAATTTTAATGCTCTCTTTCATTTTGACCACACTGCTGTGAGGACATTCTGGTGGAGTAGGTTTTGTGCCAAGAATCTACTACAATAATATAAAATAAATCCCTCGAATTCAACTCCCATCATGTTTCTGTGTTAGAAGGTAGTTACATTCCCTGGAAAAAGATAGCAACACAGCTTCTGGTGAGCCAAGATCTCCTGTGTGTATGTGTGTGTGCGTGTGTGCGTGCTTGTGTGTCCCAGATTGTGGGACCATGAAAGGCAACCTGTTTTCTGGTGAGCAAGGTTCAAACCCTGGAGACCCAACAGATTAATCTGCAAGGGATGGAAGGCTCATTTGCCATGCTCCCAGACATAGGCTCCTGCACAAGGACACAGCTCCATAATACTATGGCCATAGGTCATGTAGGCTGTCTGGACTCCACTCCCACAGTTACCTAGCAATAGCCAGGTATGCTCCCCCCCCCCCACATTTACCTGGCAACAACAAGGTAGCCCAGCCCACTATAAAAGGGGCTGCTTGACCCTTCCTCTCTCTCTTGTCTCTTCTCACTCTTAATCTCTTGCTCTTACTCTCACTGATCTCCCTCATTTTCCCCCTCTCTTCTCCCCTCTCTTCACATGATCATGGCTGGCTTCTACTTCCCTACTCTTCCCCCTCTTTCTGCTTTTCTACAATAAATGCCTTAAAACCATGGACCATCTCTGCTCATAAAGATCTGCTGTGTTGGAGCAAGGGATCAGGCTTCCAGCTAAGGAGCAGCAGGAGTCTAACCTCCCTCCAGGAGGCCTTCCTGTGCTAGAGCCACAGCTGCAAGCCAACCCAAGCTGCCTGCCCAGATAGCAGCCTTAGCTAGCCAGACACTCTCATCCCTGTGGTAACCCTGCTAGGGCTGTCCCCTTGTGCCAGAGTCCACCTGAGGGTCTGTTCTCAGCTCTTCTAAGATACAGTGGTCTGGGATGTCCCAGAGCAAGAACCTGTTGTCCCTGGCCTCATGTGGCCAAGGGACCCCAAAAACAGCTCTTTCACGGTACCCAGCAGTGGTCTGTGGTGCCCAAGAGTTGGCGCTGAGACTGTATCTTCCGCACCCCTCAGCCTGGTTCTGAGGCCTCTGAAGCCTGAATACAGATCCACCGAGGTTCCCTGGGGTCTCCTGCAGTGTCCCCAAGCTCTGCTGGGAAGTAGATCTCTCCCACCCCTTTATTTCCCCATGACCGGTGCCCTGCACCAGACTTCAAAGTTATAAATAAATCAGGAAGATACTTACTTTTATTGTTGTTTTTTCAATCTCTGAAACAATTTTTTTCTTAACATTTTGTATGAATCTGACATGTTTAAGTAAATGAAGTCATTGTTGGTTGATTTAAGAATAAATGGACTCTTTAAAATGGTAGTGGATGCATTGTAAAAGTTCAAGGAAAAGGTTGATATTATAAAGTAGATAAATTAGCAAAAGAGTCAGGCTTATTGGCAGTCAAAAGCAAAAACAAAATCAAAGCACAAAAGGTTTCAAGTGGTGATAGCACTGTACAGGGCACTGGACAATAGGGCATGAGACCACAGTGCAGCAAACGTTTACAGTGCTTGTACTACTCCACTGCACACCAGTCTTCCAGTTGCGTGGTGGCACTCCCCACGATGCTCAGGATGGCCATCTGTAATCTCTTAGAACTGCTCAGGCTGGTCACTTGTTTTATGGATGTCCTCAGGTCAAACAACTGAGTTATACCCTGGTACTTCAACCCATTCGTAATTACAATAGAAGAATTATTTAGATTTGAAAGTGTGTTGAGATAGCAAGAGGAAAAAAAGGACTGCTGGGCTCACAGGTTCTAATTGAATTCTGTAGTATTAAACAGGAAGGTTCTTAGTTATAATTCTATAAGAAAATATTGATCAAAATGTGTACAGCAAGTGTGGTACAGATTTGTCTTCCCAGAATGGTGTCCTGTGGTACATTTGGTACTTGTAACCCATTTACATAAACCTCATAGTAATGTTCACTTTTTATTAATTATAGAATGCTCTGGAGCGCTTTCTGAAATGTAATCTTGTCCTGTATAACATTTTTTATTATTGAAGCTAGGAGAGATACAGCTTAATGTACAGTCCTAAGTGATGATGGATGATCCTACCAAACTCACACATTGATGGTTGCAGGGTATGTTTTATTCTCCTCCAGATACATATACATACACACATACACACACCACACACACATACATATACATATATATTACATGTACATATACATACACATACATATATACTGGGCTCTATAAATGTAATAGGAAGAATGATTGCATGTGTGTTTGTGTGCTTAAGGTTATATTATCGAGTATACAAGTTTTGTATACTAGTTTCTCTAAATTAACAATTTATTGTTAATTGATAAGGTTCAGCCATTCCCTTGCCAGTAAGTCTAAAGAGTATAAGGGAAAGAAACAGGCAAGCACCCAACCACCTGTGAGTTTATTTTTTTCTCTCCTTTTGGCTATAGATAGGTAGCATTGAGCTCCTGCTTTGACTTCCTCACAGTGAGAAAATGCAATCTCGAACTGCAAACCAAATAAACCATTTTTTTTTCCTTGCTCTATGTCAGAACATTTACTGCTGCAACAGAAATAAAAGTAGAATAGTTTAGTGCTCACCTATTCTATGTGTGTGTGTGGGAGGGCATATGTGTTTTTGCTCATATGTGTGATATTGTATCCATGCATTCATGTTTATGAAGGCCAGATGCTTGTGATGAATAGTGTGCTTCACGTGTTCTCTAACATAACATTTTGGTGATGTTTATTCACTTCTAATTCCTTTTAATTAATATTTTAATTAGTTTTACTTTTATTTATGTATTTGTGGGTTTGCTTGTGTATTTATCTAGGCATCATGTGCATGTCTGAATCCAATGGAGTCCAGAAAAAGGCATCAGATCTTCTGTCCTGGAGTTACAAATGTCTGTGATCCACCATGTGGTAATTGGAACCAGGTTCTCTGGAAGAGGAACCCATACTCTTAACCATCTAGTAGTCTTTTCACCCCCCTCTAATTAGTAATCTTTTAAAACAGTTGACATCATACTTGTCTGCCATGCATTGTGATTACATTGATGACCTCTTACATTTTCTCATCTCCTTCCCAGTACTGCAAGCCTCCTTTGTCTCCCCCAATGGTATCCTTTCCTATCTTAAGGTGGATTCTCTCACAGAACCAGTAACTTGTGATTTCAGCTATGTTGGGCTTATTTTGACTGGCCACTAAGTCACATTGAAACAGCTGCCTCTAGCTTGCCAAGAGTGGGCTTACAGTACATGCCACTGTGCCCAACCTTTCAGGTGGGTTCTGAGACTATAAACTCACTTTCCCTTGCTTGGGCAACATGCACCTTACTGACTGAGGCACCTTTCTCATGCTCATATTTTGATTTTAGTTCCATATCCTTAAAAAAAATTAATTCCTTCTGCTTCCTTTGAAAATGAATATATTCTATTTTTCTTTCTTTCTTTCTTTTTTTTCCCCATCGTGTATGGTTTTAGTCTGCTGTCTGTGGATATTTTTCTCTACATGAGTGATATTACTCAAATAAGGTATGGAGACCAGTTGACATTTTCACATAATTGGTGAGTTCCTCAGGCAAGGAGACAAATATAACACATTCCCTGCAGACCACTGCAACATTTCCCTTGGTGTTCATAGCTCCAGGGTATTGAGAGGGACTCTCTGAGCTGCTTGTTAACCAGCAGCAAATCCCACCTAATCACTGCTGCAGGGAGGAGCCGGCTTTTGACACTTTGAAACCCTTTCCAGTTGCTAACTAGTTGGGCACATGGGGAGACTGAAGTTTTGCCTCCCTGCCCCTCCTTCATTACTAATCTCTTTTCATGGGAGTCAGCTGATTTCCTTAACAGTGAAGAGCTTAGAAACCACTACTCCTATTGCAGCATGATTGAAATTTCGAGAAGGAATAGATAGAGTGGAATGAGCCAATTTCAAGACAGAACTAAACTTCTATACAGACATTCCCACAGGCTAATCTGATGGAGACAAGTCCTGGATTGATATTCACCCTTCTCTGGTTTCTGAGGATGGATCAAGTCAATAAAAACTAGAACTAACCATGACAGGAATATGTCTGCTATTTTCTTTCCTGGGCCATTAATTTTGATTATTTTTTGTGTACATGATGGGACAACTAACTTTATATCAGAATAGTTTTTCTTTCGACATTCAATTGAATCAGCTTATAATTATGTTCAACATAACATTTTAAAAAATATTTTATGACTTCCCTGTTTTTATTTTTTGGCTGTTTGATCTGGGCAAATTTATGCCTTCACATTCTAATATATGTATACTTTAAGTACAAATTTATATCTAGTGGCTATTATCAAATTAAGTAGTAATATAATACTACTATTAAATAACTGTACATCAAATATAGCTTGCTAGCTTTCCATTAATCTAACAAACTAAGCAACTAGAATGAATGAAACCTAGAGGAATAATCTTTATACTGTATATTGAGTTGTTCATGGGTCCTTGAGACTTCCCTGACCAGCAAGCAGAGTGCAGATATACTGGAGGCAGGAGGGTAGTTCAGTTCAACATGCCTAAGTAAGCAGTGTTGATTCAAACTGAGTCTGACCTGGAATAGTTATTTTAGGCATATTTAAGCACAGCACAATTTGGTGAAAACTTTGAGAGTGATAACTAGCTCAACCTTATGTGCCTAGAAAAGTACACATAAGTCTCCTTGAGGACCAATTTAAGCTAAATAAACGTCGAACGTGACTATGTCAAAGCTCTTTGAAAGCAATAGGGGAACCTGGAATATTAGCCCATCGTTTACAAAGATTGGCTGGCAAAACCAAACTTACCATAAGGATCAAAGGGAGGATCAAATGAGGTCTCTGGCCACACAGTGAAACCATCTCTGGTCTAAAATATACATTTGTTGTCAGGTTTTGGGTGTATAAAAGATGTAAGATTCCTTTCTTTGAAGGATCAACTCTGTAGGCTAACATGCCAGGTTCTCCTAGTGCTTTTCCATTAGCACATGGACCCCTGTACCTTCTATAAAGCGTATCCTTAGCTTGAGAAAACAATGTCCTACCTTGTGCACAAAATCATAGTCAAAATGTACAGCCCCTTCAGATTTCTTCCCCGGATGATCACAAAAAATTTAATTTCTAAATTAAGTATTTTAATTGTTGGATCATTTTATACAATAAATGAGTGATATTATATTTTGGTGTATTTAAAATATTATGTGACATGATAATTTTTCTCTGATGTGATAGAATCTTTGAGAAAGTTCTCTTAATATATCCTCTATGTTATTTCCTAGAAGGTCTCTTCTTTTTCTTTTTCTTTTTTTTTTTTTTTCTTTTTTAAAATTGGTTTGCTGCTTTTTTTAAAAAAATGTATTCTCACTATTTACATTTCAAATGTTTCCCCTTTCCAATTCTCCCTTTATGAGCCCCCCATCCCACTCTTCCTCCCCTTGTCCGTATGAGGATGCTCCCCCACCCACCCACCCACTCCTGTCTCTCTGACCTGGCATTCCCCTACCCTGGGTAATCAAACACCCTCAGACCTAAGGGCTGCTTTTTTCACTGGTGATGTCCATCAAGGCCATCCTCTGTCACATATACAGACAGAGCCATGGGTCCCTCCATGTGTACTCTTTGGTTGTTGGTCCAGTACACGGGAGCTCAAGGGGATTTGGCCGGTTGACACTGTTTGCAACTCATGGGGCTGCAAACCCCCTCAGTTCCTTCAGTCCCTTCTCCAAATACTCCATAGGAGACCCTGCACTCAGTCCAATGGTTGGCCTTGAACATCTACCTATGAATTTGCCAGGCTCTGGCAGAGCCTCTCAGGAGATAGCCATATTAGGCTCCCATCAGCAAGCACTTCCCAGGACCCATAATAGCCTCCAGGTTTGGTGACCATATATGGGATGGATCCCCAGGTGGGGCAGTCTCTGGATGGCCTTTCCCTCAGTCTCTGCTTCACACTTTGTGTCCATTATTTTCTCCTATGAGACGTTTGCTAGCCTTTCTAATAAGCACTAGAGCATCCACACGTTGGTCTTCCTTCTTCTAGGGCTTCATATCATCTGTGAATTAAATCTTGGGTATTCCAAACATTAGGGCTAATATCCACTTATCAGTGAGTGTGTACTATGTGTGTGTGTGTGTGTGTGTGTGTGTGTTTATTTATTTTTGTGACTAAGTTACCTCACTCTGATATTTTCAAGTTCCATCCATTTGCCTAAGAATTTCACGAAGTCATTGTATTTTGTTCTTTTGTTTTGTTTTTGTTTTTTGGTTTGTTTTTGTTTCTCAATGGGAGGACAGACCCTTAGTATTTCGAAGATCATATGCCCCAGTACAGGGCAATGCCAGGGCCAGGAAGCAGGAGTGGGTGTGTTGTGGAGCAGGGTGGGGTGGGGGAAGTGTATAAGGGGCTTTGGGAATAGTATTTGAAATGTAAATGAAGAAAATATCTAATAAAAAAAAACCTTAAAACCCCCCAAAGAACTAGAAGTCATTGTTTTAAATAGCAGAGTAGTATCCCATTGTGTATATGTACCACATTTTCTGTATCCATTCTTCTGTTCAGGGACATCTGGGTTCTTTCCAGTTTTTGGCTATTATAAATAAGGCTGCTATGAAAATAATGGAGCATGTGTGTTTAATAGATGTTAGAGCATCTTCTGGGTATATGCTCAGGAGAGGTATAGCTGGCTCCTTAGTAGTATTATGTTCAATTTTCTGAGGAGCCACCAAACTGATTTCCAGAGTGGTTGTACAAGCTTACAATCCCACAATCAATGGAGAAGTGTTCTCCTTTCTCCACATCCTTGCCAGCATCTGCTATCACTTGAGTTTTTGATCTTAGCCATTCTTATTGGTGTGAGGTAGAAGCTCAGGTTTGTTTTGATTTGCATTTCTCTGCTGACTAAGGATATTAAAAATTTCTTTAGGTGTCTCTCAGCCATTCCAGTTTCCTCTGTTGAGAATTCTGTTTAGCTCTGTTGCCCATTTGTAATAGGGTTGCTTGGTTCTCTGGAGTCTAACTTCTTGAGTTCTTTGTATATATTGGATATTAGTGCTCTATTGGATGTAGGATTGGTAAATATCTTTTCCCAAACTATTAGCAGCCATTTTGTCCTACTGATAGTGACCTTTGCCTTACAGAAGCTTTTTATGAGGTCCCATTTGTTGATTCTTGATCTTACAACACAAGCCATTGGTGTTCTGTTCAGGAAATTTTCCCTGTGCCAATGTGTTCAAGGCTCTTTCCCAATTAATCTTCTATTAGATTCAGTGCATCTAGTTTTATATGGAGCTTTGCACAGGGAGATAAGAATGGAAATTTTTTCATTCTTCTATATGCTGACCACCAGTTGAACCAGCACCATTTGTTGAAAATGCTGTTTCTTTCCCACTGGATGGTTTTAGCTTCTTTGTCAAAGATCAAGTGACCATAGGTGTGTGAGTTCATTTCTAGGTCTTCACTTTTATTCCATTTACCTACCTGCCTGTCAATGTACCAATACTGTGCCATTTTTATCACTATAACTCTGTAGTACAGTTTGAGGTCAGGGATGGTGATTTCTTTTATTGTTAAGAATAATTTTCATTATCCTTATTTTTTGTTATTCCAAATGAATTTGAGAATTGCTCTAACTCTATGAGTTGGAATTTTGATGGGGATTGCATTGAATAAGTAGATTGCTTTCAGCAAGATGGCCATTTTGACTATGCTTATCCTGGCAATCCAGAAGCATGGGGGATCTTTCCATCTTCTGAGGTCTTCTTTGATTTCTTTCTTCAGAGACTTGAAGTTATTCTCATATAGATCTTTCACTTGTTTGGTTAGATTCACACCAAGATATTTCATATTTTTTGTGACTTTTGTGAAAGGTGTCATTTTCCTAATTTCTTTCTCAGACTGTTTATTCTTTGAGTAGATGAAAGCTACTGATTTGTTAGAGTTAATTTTGTATCCGGCCACTTTGATGAAGTTGTTTATCAACTGTAGGAATTTTCTGGTGGAGATTTTTGTGATCACTTAGGTATACTATCATATAATCTCCAAATAGGGATATTTTTACTTCTTCCTTTCCAAGTTGTATCCCTTTGACCTCCTTATGTTGTCTAATTGCTCTAGCTAGAACTTCAAGTGCTATATTGAACAGATAAGGAGAGAGAAGGAAGCCTTGTCTTGTCTCTGGTTTTAGTGGAATTGCTTCAAGTTTCTCTCCTTTTAATTTAATGTTGCCTACTGGTTTGCTGTATATTGCTTTTACTATGTTTAGGTATGGGCCTTGAATTCCTGATCTTTCCAAGACACTTAACATGAAAGGATGTTGAATTTTGTCTAAAGCTTTTCCATCATCTAATGAAATGATCATGTGTTTGTTTTCTTTGAGTTTGTTTATGTAGTGGAGCGTTGTTGGATTTCGGTATATTGACCATCCCTGCATACCTGGGATGAAGCCTACTTGATCTTGGTGAATGATCTTTTTGATTTGTTCTGGATTCGTTTCGTGAAGGATGGTATCTTTGATTATAACAATATTTACATATCCATCACATTATTTTTTTCATCTTACTTTGCAAGATATATAGGGTAAAATGTTTTGACTACTATTGTATTCTCAGTGGTAATACAGAGCAGAAAAGATAAAAGTTATCAACATAGCTAAAAATAAAGGAAATATTTAAAATATAAATATTTAAAATAGAAATATGTACCAAAGAGTATACTTTAATAATTGTAGTCTCATAATTACGAATTTGTTAAAGATTTCAATTGCAGACACTAATTACTTGACATTGCTCTAGGTGCTTTGCAGACAGTTCTTTTAATCACTTGTCATGTTGTTACATTTGAAATCTCACATTACCTTTAAATATTAAGTAATTTTCAAAAAC
The DNA here is from genome assembly GCF_000001635.26 of Mus musculus. Taxonomy (NCBI): domain Eukaryota; kingdom Metazoa; phylum Chordata; class Mammalia; order Rodentia; family Muridae; genus Mus; species Mus musculus. Next base: position 92,005,210 of record NC_000077.6, read on the forward strand.
AAAAGCTAAAAATCTAAAACAGTATTGGACACTTTGAATCTAAATCTAGAGACTTTCTAAGAAATAGCTGTGCAAATGCATGCATAGTTGTTAATACCTGAATCATTCTTGAGTATGATTTTTTAAAATTTTACTCTTAATCTTCAGTACATATGCAGACATATGCTAATTAAGAGAGGGCATATATCCTTTTGTGCTTTTGCATGTGTGTGAAAGTCATATATATGTGCACACGTTGTTGGTAATACAGACAGGTCTCACTCATGACAATTGGTCTGGAGCCAAGTGAGGATAAATAGAATTATGGTCCAAAGCAGGAGCACAGCTTACTATTATACTGTGAATTTTTTTCCCTGTGATTGGTATTTACACAGGTGTGTGTCTCTTGATCATGTAGTTTGTGTATAACAATGAAAATAGTTTGTACATGCCTAGAAACGTATAATTTAGGGTGTTAATGGAGGTATACAAAGCCCTTGCTGAGAATAACTTATAATTTGTAATATTAGTAATTATGCATATAAAACAAGTGGGTACATTAGAATATCAACTAATGAAGTCAGGGAGAAAATGGTAGTTCAAAGCATTAAAATTAGAACTGCTACATCTTCAGGTTAAACCATGCCTATAAATATATCTAAAGGAATCTAATCACCTATTACATAGATATTTGCATATATGTTTGTTGTGCATCATTCATGGCATTCAATTTATGGAATGATTTTACATGTCTACTAATTGGTGAATGGAATAAAAATTGTGGTCCACTACACAATGATTTCTCCTTTCATGGTAAAGAGTAAACCCACATCATCTGTACAGAGATAAGCAGAAACTGGAGACCACCCCACTATGGTAAATAAGCCCAACTCATGTAGAGAAATACCATATTTTCTCCTACACGTGGGATGCAAATTATCTATGCAAACAACATGAAATGGAAGACTAGTAAGCAAGGATGGAGGATGCAAAGAGAGGAATAGAGGGTGACTATGGCCAAACTACGTGAAATTTTTCAGTAAGAGTTTCATTATGAAGCTCAACACTATATACACCAAATGTATGTATTTAATCATTAAAACTCACCATGTATCAGTGGGTCATGATGCCATTATAAGACAGAAATGTTGTTTTGAACTAAATGCCTTTAGGTTTTATATATTTCCTTTTTCTCAAAATTTTACCCAGCTATGACCTTTATAGAATTTTATTGGCAGTATTGTACTATTGACAACAATTTATTATTATCCTGGCTCTTTAATGCTATACAACATTGGTATATATATATATGTGTGTGTGTGTGTGTGTGTGTGTGTGTGTGTGTGTGTGTGTGTGTGTGGTGTGGTGTGTAATATAAAATAAGACTCTCAGAGGCCCACACAGCTCAGGGGATGTATAATTAGCAGTACATTTGTACTTTCCCTGACATGAGACTATTAAGTTTATGGTCTAGAAGTAAGGCATGTATGACACAGAAGATCACTAATCTCCTGTGAGGTCTGAACTAGATTTTGGGCATGATGTGGAATGCTGTTTTTCTCTTTGAGTGTACTTACAGGAATTATTTAAAGCCATGATAAATAATAGATTAAGAGTTAATCAGTGGGAATAATGTCATTTTTCTGTGATTATTTACTGCAGCTCTGCTCCAGGAGTGTTTAAACATGTTGTATTATTAAAACTTGGCCTCTTGCCAACTAAGTAGTTTGAATAAATCTGTTCTCATGGTGCTTTAATTATAAAGAAGATACTTTTTTAAAGTATGATATCACAAACCTTTTGGTGAATTGAAGGACTAAGCTAGTAAAAACAATATACCTAGTAGATACAGTACCTGTTGAAGAACTTCTCCAAGAAGAGCAGAACAGTGCACGCGCGCGTGCACACACACACACACACACACACACACACACACACACACACACACCATATACACACATCACCTGTATTCAGGTAAAAATCTAGGTAGTATATACAAAAACCTTTTGGGTTTTATTCTATTCAATAATATTTCATGCTTAATTTTGTTTCAGCACTACATGAGACACTAAATTGTATATGTCTAACAAATAAGCGTTCTGCATTTTCAAGACCCACAATAAATATGATTGCCATACTCTAAGCATCCACAAAGAAATAAACAATTACCAGCAGTAAGAGATGAGTATAAGAAATTCCATTTGCAGAGAGACATGCTGAGCCTCAATTCATATCTCTCTTCAATTTCTGAAGAGAACACCAATGCCTTAGGCTCTAAGATCAAGAATTGACAAATGGAATCTCATAAAATTGAAAAGCTTCTGTAAGGCAAAGGACACTGTCAAAAGGACACAACAGCAAACAACAGATTGGGAAAAGATCTTTAGCTATCCTACATCTGATAGAGGGCTAATATCCAATATATACAAAGAACTCAAGAAGTTATACTCCAGAGAACCAAGCAACCCTATTAAAAATGGGGTTCAGAGCTAAACAAAGAATTCTCAACTGAGGAATACCGAATGGCTGAGAAGTACCTAAAGAAAATTTCAACATCCTTAGTCATCAGGGCCAGGAAGCAGGAGTGGGTGGATTAAGGAGCAGCGAGAAGGGGAGAAGGTATAGGGGATATTTGGGGAGGAAACTAGAAAAGGGGATAGCATTCAAAATGTAAATGAAGAAAATATCCAATAAAAATTGTAGAGAAAAACAAAACAAAACAAAAAAAGGGAAATGCAAATAAAAAAAAAACAAACAAAAAACCTTGAGATTCTACCTCACACCAGTCAGAATGGCTAAGATCAAAAACTCAGATGACAGCAAATGCTGGTAAGAATATGGAAAAAGAGAAACACTCTTCCATTGTTGGCGGGATTGCAATCACTCTGGAAATCGGTTTGACAGTTCCTCAGAAAATTGGACATAGTACCTGAGGACCCAGCAATACCTCTCCTGGGCATGTACCCAAAAGATGCTCCAACATTTAAGAAGGACACATGCTCCACTATGTTCATAGCAGCCTTATTTATAATAGCCAGAATCTGGAAACAACCCAGATGTCCTTCAACAGAGGAATGGATACAGAAAATGTGGTACAATTACACAATGGAGTACTACTCAGCTATTCAAAACAATGATTTCATGAAATTCTTAAGCAAATGGATGGATCTAGAAAATATCATCCTGAGTGAAGTAACCCAATTACAAAAGAACACACACAGTATGTACTCACTGATAAGTGGATATTAGCCCAAGATCTTGGAATACCCAAGATATAGTTCACAGACCACATGAAGCTAAAGAAGAAGGAAGACCAAAGTGTGGATGCTTCAGTCCTTCTTAGAAGGTGTACAAAATACCTACAGGAGGAGATTCAGAGATAAATTGTAGAGCAGAGACTGAAAGAAAGGCCATCTAGAGACTGACCTACCTGACGATTCATCCCATATACAGTTACCAAACCCACACACTGCTGTGGATGCCAAGGAGTGCTTGCTGACAGGAGCCTGATATAGCTATCTCCTGAGAGGCTCTGCTAGTGCCTGACAAATAGAGGTGGATGCTCTCAGCCAACTATTGGACTGAGCACAGGATTCCCAATGGAGGAGTTAGAGATAGGTCTGAAAAAGATGAAGGGGTTTGCTCCCCCATAGGAAGAACAATAATATCAACCAACCAGATACCCCATAACTCCCAGGTACTTAACCATAGACCAAAGAGTACACATGGAGGGACTCATGGCTCCAGCCTCATATGTAGCAGTGGATGACCTTGTTGGACATCAATGGGAAGAAAGTTCCTTTGTCCTGTAAATACTCGATGCCACTGTGGAGGGAATGCCAGGACAGGATTTTATGAGGGGAAACCAGGAAAGGGGAATATCATTTGATATGTAAATGAAGGAAATATTTAACAAAAAATATATAAAAGAAAGAATAAAGATTCTTTGATTGGACTTGTCCAAAAACCTGTAGTTCAAATTACTAATGATTCCACTCGAAATTATATGAGGATAACTGATAACAGGGGGATTAATCTCCTAAGTACAAATAAATGTTTCTGTTAATGGAAGTTGATGTTAATCTTAGCAAGATCATACAGTGCATCAGGGAAAACGTTGATGTTTGGTAAAGCTCCAAAGCTACCTTTGATTCAAGGGAGAGGAAAATTACCAGTGCAGCTTTCATTACAGAATATAAGCATTTCAAGCAGGCAAGAAGTGACACCCTACATGGAATTCACCAACACTGGTAATCAGAAGCCCCTGCCACTAGGTATTTATGATATAACCAGCTAAATCACCTTAATAGATGTCTAAGTGCAATGACTCCTTTACTGTAGGATTTAATGAGTTGGTTCTGTGCTCAGTAGAGTAATGGCCCATAACTGATACAATTTCAGCAAAAAATCTCAAGTTATAAACTAAAGAGCTATGTTTCTCTTTGGAAATCAGAAGGTCTGCCAGACTGAGAATTTGTATGGCATCACATACCATGTATCTTGTGTGTTTTTAGCACATGATACACACACACACACACACACACACACACACACACACACACACACACACATACACACACACACAGGCATGTGCGCGCACACACACTCACACACATATATGACAGTACACTCATGTGCTGAAGGGTTAATGTACTTAGCACCTAGCATTTCAGTCATCAATTTATATTTTCTTTTTCTTTTATATAGCAAACATTCATATATAAAAAGGACAAGGTAAATCATGCTATAATGAAGTCCATAATTCTATAGCTACATAGCAATATAGGTCCAATATATTTTAGTTCAGAAGGTCCAACATTACTTTCTGAAGAAGATGAGTGGAGGATTGTAAGAAAGATATCTAACTTAACATGATGATCAAGGATTTACTAAAAGGAAATATATATCAAATCACCATTATTATAATCAATATAGTTCATTTAATAAGGCATGACAGGTAGTCAGGCAGATTAAATACAGATTAAAAATGGGACAGGATCAGATATACTGTGACATGCAAGTGGCATCAGATAGCTCTTTATAAAATTGTATCAATAGATTTTTGGTATTTATACATAGTGGGTTGTATATAACACCCTATATAAAATCAGGATTGCAACTCCACATCCTTATTATATAATATTTACACAAGACATATAATTCCCACAACACATTCATATCTACTGAAATTAGGATTTTTAGAAATCAAGGCACTTACGGTTTTATCAGTGGGATTTTAATCATTTTCCCTCTTCTTTTCCTTTCTCCCTCTCCCCCTCCGTCTCCCTCTCCCTCCCCCTCCCTCCCCCTCCCTCTCCCTCCCCTACTTCCTCCTTCCCCCTCCCCCTCCCCCTTCCCCTCCCCTTCCCCTCCCCCTTATCTCTCTCTCTTCCTTTCTTCATTTTCTTGGTCTTTGTCTACAATGGCTGTCTGTAGGGACCTAGGTAGTATAGATAGATCTCCCTAGAAAATGGCAATTAAATATATAGTTATCAATGGATGATGGGGCTAAATAAGAGGATCAGAAAGGGAGAGAAAACTGAGACAGATACACAAAACTGAGGCTCATTTGACAGGCAGTATAAAAATGAATACATAGAAGCTTCCTAAAATATATACACATATGAAGGTAATTTAAATAAAATCACTAAATAGAGGGAGAGACCAAGCCCCAAGTGGACATCTCTTGTATATCCAAATGAAGCTTCCAGTACCAGAAATGAGTTACATCTAATGTAAATGTTAACCAAAGGAGTCCTATGAGACCCTCCGAACATCCCAGGTTGTAGCCAAGGCTATAGGTTGCTTTCAACAACCCAAGAACAGGGTTCTATGGCTGAAGACAACCCTTTTACAACTCACGGAACACAGAGACTTAGAGCTGGTGCTTATCTGGAGCCTTAAACCTACTGACTAGTGTTCGTGTCAACAAAGGAGGAATGTAAACATCAACCCACTAGCAACTACAAAATCTGTGATCTACAGTGGTGTCCTGTCTGCAAGAAATGCCAGGGCAAGGGTAGCACAAAGCTTGTAAGAGTAACTGAACAATCTCTGATTTGACTTAAGGCTCATTCCAAGAGATGGAATCCATGCACAAGCTGCTTGAATGACCATGAGCATGTGTCGTTTTTAGGGCAGAAACCTAGGGAAAATCCAAATATTTTTATTCTACTAGAGGAACGTAGCAATAACATGACTCTTAATGACATTCTGCTCTGCTCATAGATCAATTGCTTGCTCAACCATCTTCAGAGAAGCTTCCTTTGCAGCAGATGGTGCCAACAGAAGCTTTTAAAATAACTTGTACACATTCCTGTCGCAGAAGACAGATGTCCTCCATCTAGTGAATATTCTGAGAAATGTGAAGCTGACAAAGAGACACAATAGAAAGGACAGCAGCATGCCATTGCTGGGAGGGTAAGTTCTAAATAAACTTTAGGTATCCTGGGAACAAACTCCAGGTAGGACATTGTAGTGCTGTTGGCCTGTGTCCACTCTGCCACTTGGCATGGCCACTTGGAGAGGCAGAAGAGGGGAGTTTGACTGTGCTTATCCTCACTGCATGGCCAGGATGGGTGCTAAGATGTAGGGAAGCACCATGGCCCTGCTCCAGGAATGAGAAAGCACAGTCTGAAATGTGAGAAAGCCAGAGCTCACTCAGGGGTTCACAGACCTCCAACAAAGCAGGGGCCATGGGGTTCTCAGACTCTTGGACATCCAGGTGCCACTGGAAATTATGAAAGAGAAGAGAATGGAGTCTGGAGTCCAAGGACTAGGGATGGCATCTAGCCCTGGAGCCAGAGGAGGGGGGCAGCTCCAGCTTATCCTATTGGGGAAGATTGTTCTTAGCTTGGTGGATGCAGGCTTGGTGGTCTTTGTGACTGGGGATGCAGAGAGGTCTTCTCCAGGAGACTAGGCTGTGACTCTGTAGGTGAAGGCCTTCTTCATGGCTGCCAACAGTGGATCTTGGTGAAAAGAGATATCCCATGGTTCTAAACAGTTTATTGTCATGGCTAAAAACAGATGTGTAAAACCATATCCTACTTCTCAGGGTGGGATATGACATTAAATGCCATTTTCTGGGAAGAATGTCTGGAAAGGGAAGCTTATTGGCTAAGCCCTCTGGGCCTCTAGGTACCTCATTAACATGGAAAACTCATCTTTGAGCCTACATAACAGTGGTCATGTCTCTTTTCCTATTGTCCTGGTCTGAGATGTTAGGAATGCACCATCTATATGTTGAAGGGTTTGGGGCATTGCCCTTACATGACTGATGGCACATTTGTCTCTGGGGGATGTAGGGGGTGCTGCTATGTAACAGAGTTCTGGTACTGGGAGCAGGCAAAGCTCCTACAATTCCTTCAGTCTCTGAGATTCTATCCTTTAGGTCAACCTTATCAGGCTTCCTCTCATAGTCTACTGCCCTGCAGAACCTATTCAAATATTTGGGGCCACATTATTTGGTCTGCTCAAAAAATATAGAAGCATATCCTTGCTAATTATTAGGAGAAGTGATAAATCTGTTAAAACTATATAGATATAGTGAAAAACAATAAATCTTAAAGGCTGAACTTTTCTTCAGAAGATTTATGTATGAATCACCAAAACATGTTTATGAAGGAAAAACTTCAGTCACACAACTAAAAATAAGAGGTGAGTTAATAGAAAACACAGCAACATTTTCTTTGCAGAAAGCACAATGACCTGAAGAGGCCAGCAGGTTCCCTTTTAGGAGTTTCTAGCATCTTATTTAACAACATTGAATAATTTTTAAATATATTTTATTTGTGAAATTATCTATTCACTTATAGGTTTGGCATTTATTGCTTAGGATTTGTTCAATATATTTTGTATTGCTTTTTTTTTTTTTTTTTTTTTTTTTTATACAATCCAGCAGTTGCACCTCTTCAGGCACGCTTGCTCTAATTTCTCATTTCGTTTCTCCACCCTCCTGTTTCCAAGATGTTCTTCTCCCACCCAGCCCCTGCCAGGCTTCCTCACTTCCTGGGGCCTCAAGTTTCTCAAGGGTTAGACCCATTCTTCCATTGAGGCCAGACCATGCAGCCTTGTACTGTATATGTGTCAGGGGCCTTGGACCAGCTGCTGTATGCTGCCTGGTTTGTGGTTCAGTCTCTGAGAGATCTCAGGGGTCCAGGTTAATTGAGACTGGAGGTCTCCCTATGGGATTGCCTCCTCCTCAGCTTCTTCCAGCCTTTCCCTAATTCAACCACAAGATTGGTTCAGTCCAATGGTTAGGTCTAATATCTGTATCTGATTCTTTCAATTGTTTATTGGGTTTTTTGGAGGACAGCCATGCTAGGCTGTAAGCACACCATAGCATCAGTAATAAGGTCAATCTTGGTGCCTCCCATTGAGCTGTATCCTAATTTGAGCTGGTCACTGGACCTTCTTTCCCTCAGGTTTTCATCCATTTTTGTCCCTGTAGTTCTTTTATACAGGAACAATTCTGGATCAACCACATCCTTCCAATTGATGCCTTGTCTTTCTAACCAGAGGAGGACTCTATTAGTTCCATTCATTCTGGTGGCCTCCAGGGCTTCTCTCCTGCTTCCCTCCCCCATACCTGATCAGGTTTCCCCTTTACTCTCCCCCTCTTCTCTCCCATCTAGGTCCCTCCATCTCTCTGCCTCCTGTAATTATTTTATTGTCCTTCCCAAGTGAGATTGAAGCATCCTCACTTGGGCCCTTCTTCTTGTTAAACTTCTTGAGTTCTGTGCATTGTATTCTAGGCATTCTGTACTCTTTTTGTCTACTATTCACTTACTAGTGAGTACATACCATGCATGTCATTTTGGGTTCCCTCACTCAGGATGATATTCGCTAGTTCCATCAGTTTGTCTTCAAAACTCATGATGTCTCCATTCTTAATAGCTGAATAGTATTCCATTGTGTAACTGAAACACATTTTCTGTATCCATTATTTGTTTGTGAGACATGTGGGTGTTGCCAGCTTCTGAGTATCACAGATAAGGCAGCTATAAGCATGGTGGGGCATGTGTCCTTATGGTATGGTGGGGTGTCTTTGGGTATATGCTCAAGAGTGGTATAGCTGTGTCTTCAGGAAGGTCTGTTTATAATTTTCTGAGGAACCTCAAGAGTGATTTCCAGAGTGGCTGTACCAGTTTGCAATCTCACCAGAAATGGAGAAGTATTCCTCTTTATCCACATTCCCACCAACATGTGCTATCACCTGAAATTTTGATCTTAGCCATTCTGATTTATGTAAGGTTGAATCTCAGGGCCATTTTGATTTACATTTCCCTGATGACAAAGGACTTTGAACATTTCTTTAAGTGCTTCTTGGCCATTCAAGATTCCTCAGTTGTGAAATCTCTGTTTAGTTCTATACCCCATTTTTTGATTGTATTGTTTGGTTTTTTGGAGGTTTGCTTCTTGAGTTCCTTGTATATTTTAGTTATTAGCCCTCTGTCAGATGTGGGGTTAGTGAAGATTTTTTTCCCAATCTATAGATTGCAAATTTGTTCTATTGACTGTCTATTTCTAAAACTAAGTTCTATCTAGTAAATAATAGGGAAGCACATGGTTCATCAAATACATTGGCTAATGTCACTGCTATTATTATATGTATTTTAGTTAAACTTAATGTCCATCATATGCAGGATCTATGGTTAGATAAATAGATTTAAATAAATATAAATTATAATGTTTTCATTTTATATTCATTAGTTTAAAAAAGCCTTTTTCCAAAGCACAACATACAATTTCAGTCTTGTGGAATTTGCTTTGGGGAGAATAGTTTAATAGCAATATTTATTGTCTGTTTTCATTGTGAAATGAATCATTGCTTGAGCTATACAATCAGGGTTGTTGACCTGATGAAATAAGATGCTCAGAACTTGTTATGATGAATCAATGCATCTGTGATATTACTTTGGATTTTTCAAATGTAAAGCTTTATACCAGCTGAATGCTAATGCTATGTATCTTCCACAAAGAAATATCAAAATTACATGACTTCTTCAATTTTTAACAAGAAAATGCTCAATAAAATTTGAATTGCTTAAAAAATTTAGAAGGTTCAAACAAAAAGTAGCCTTGATTTGAGAAAAATTAAGTATTCCTTTGATTTGTCTATTTGAATAAGACACAGTTTCTGATGGTATTTGAAAGTCTAATAGATTCAGTCAGGATGGCATGCATTTAATTTGGTGGGAGATGACTTACAACTAGTGCAATTTAGTATGCTATCTCCCAGTAGGAAAAATATCACATTCCTCAAAATGAAATTGAAGGTTGGAATTTTTAAGCCTGATGATATTATAAAGTTTCCTACTGGATCATATCATGTATGTTATATGTTTGTTCATAAAATAAAATTAGGAAAGAAAATGCTTAAGAAACTATTAAGGGTCAAGAAGTGGGAGTAGGTGGGTAGGGGAGTGGGTGGGGGAGGGTATGGGGGACTTTTGGGATAGTATTGGAAATGTAAATGAAGAAAATACCTAATAAAAATAAAAAGAATACAATTATAATATAAAAAAGAAAGTATTAATAAATGATATCCATAATGATCACATTTCTGAAGTTCTGCTTAATTATTTGTGCAACTAAAATAGCTTTCCATCTACAACTTTTGTGAACCTGCTAATGTGAATTTAAAAATCAATAATGGTTACAAATAAGAAAGAAAAAATAAAAATAAGAAAATGCTTCTTGAATCAATTAAAGGAAAAGAGCCCAAAAGAAGGCCCAGGAATTAGTAGTCTAAAATAAGCACACACACACACACACACACACACACACACACACACACACACACAAACATACATATAAAATTGATATCCAATTATTTGCATATTGAAGATTCAATAAAACACTAAATTGATGTTATACTATACATACAGAAGAAGGGTTAATAATAAATAATAACAAATAATAAAAATTAGGAAAGAAAAATTGTGTGAAAGAAAAAATTGTGTGCCACTATTCAATGTAATGATTAGTAAGAGTATTGTAGTATTGTTAATCCATTTGTTGAAAGAATAGAGGTCATAAATACATAAAATTTTAAGTATTAGTTTATATTACAATATTCATACTTCAATGATGTTATTGTATCTCTTTAAATGAACAAAAAGTATCTTGTTATGTGGTGTACAATAATGAAGCATAATATATTTATATATTAGGTTATATTTATTTAAGTGTATTAAGTTCTATTACAAATTAAATCTCTTTATATATTAGCAATTATGATTTTATGAAATTACCTAAAATTAAAGCATTGAATCAAAGTGTATATACATTTTAATTAGCTTGTTCATTAAAGTCTCTAGGCAATTAATTACCAAACCAGCCATGAGAATATGATAGAATACTGACATATATATATGTGTGTGTATCCTTTTCTACAAATACTGTGTAGCACTTTAAAATACGTTGTATGATTTAAGAATACTTTTTACAAATCATCTTCCATTATACTACTTGCTTGTAGACTCCAGAACCATAACCTCTTGTTATTTTACATTTTGTTATTACATTTTACATTCCTTTCAACAGGTAAGTATATGTATAGATAGGTAAGTAAGTAGGTAGGAAGGTATGTGATTATATATATATATATATGTATGTATATATATGTATATATATATACATACATATATGAAAATGAGAAATATACGTATGTATACACATATAGATACATATATGATGCATATATGCATACATACATATTTAGATACATAGATACCTATTTACATAGACACATAGCTTTGTAGATAGAAAAAATATATACACACATACATATTTGTATAGATAGATATGTAGACATGGATAGATAATACTCAGATGGATATATTCATACACACATACATACATGCATATATTTGTATATATACACACCAATTTTGTTCCTCAGGTCTATAAATATTATACCTGAATATATTTGACTCCTGACTGTAATTTTAGATAAGCTATAAACAACTGTAAAATTGTTCTTCAGCTGGATAGTATTTATTAATATGTAAAGACAAGCTTATGACATCTTTATGCAATTGTCTATAGCATTCCATGCAATATGAAAGGTGAGGTGGCACTAACGAATTTTCTATTTCAATGTTTAAAACTCATATATATATATATATATATATATACTTTAGATTGTTTGTGTTATAAGTAAAATTTTGAATTTATGTGGGAATGAGGGCAAGTATAAACAGTGAGGCAAAGTTCATCACCTTAGAGTTACTGTCCTTTAATTGGCAATGCATTATAACTTCAAAAAAGTGTTATAGAAAAACATACAGACCTGTTCAATTGTCTGTGCTATTTGGAAGTGCCAATATATTTGCTAGAAACCCACTGCCATATGAAACATGTAAGACATTCCTTCAATAAATGCCTTGGACTCCAAAAACATAAAGTGCAGTATTTACAGAGTGTTTTACACATGTAGTGTTTGATTCTACTCAAAATCTTCAAGGGGGGCTCTGACTACCAGACACAGGGTTCTGTTACTCAGTATCTGCCTCCACTGCTGACTGCTAGATCAGTTATGTGTGCCTGGTTGTAATACTTGTTTGGTGTATTTACTGCTATGACATGTTTAGGTATAAAATTCCAATTCCTAGTAGAGATGTGTGAGAGCCAACTAAGTAATTATATAATTAAACCAACAAAACTTAGTTCTTGATTATTTGACCTGTGAGGAATTTTGTAACATTTATTTACAAGCACAGTGGTTAAGGTAAAAACTTAAAGCTCTGACTGTCTATTAATCTGAACTGGGTTTCAGCAAGTCTTCCTAATATGTTCATTACAAAGATTGAATTTCACTAAAATTGTTCAACAACATATTCATACATCTATATTTCTTTTAGAAGGGCTCATGTTTACTTATGTAATATATACCACGCATAGATTTGATACAGTTTAAGACTTAGCATTTGCATCAATACAGTGCCTTTGCTTACACTAACAAGTAATTACATTCCTTTACCAAGTGGGACCATGAAGCATGAAGACAACTTACTGGTAATTAGATATTTGTCTTTAGTTCATTAAAGATGGTAACCTAGAGCAATATTCACAGTATGCATATATATCTATACATACTCTCATAATTTACCAGTAAATTTTAAGTTAACAATAGTGAACATTCCAGAAATTCTGCTATCTGCATGTAGTGTTAAATTCTCTATAAAGGCTTCATTATGCTAGAAGACATTTATGATATCTGAAATTAAAAGCAAGAGTCATAAAGACCATCCGGTGATAAATATCCATTTTTATCAAACTGTTACTAAATATATCATTTTTTAAGTAACTTGCTAAATTTCTATTCAGAAACATGTTGGGATCCTAAGTAAATAATACCTGATTGTTACCAGTGAGTCATATTCTCTTTATAAATCAAAAATCTGTCATGTGGTCTAGAGACATGACTCATTTTTAAGAATGTTTGCTGCTCTTGCAGAACACCCAGGCACCATTCTCGGCACTCAGAATTGTCTGAAGTTCCATTTCAAGAAGTTCCAATACCTTCTGCTTGTCTTCGTGGTTATTGCAAGCAACTTGCACACACACACACACACACACACACACACACACACACACACACACACACACACTGTCAAACTATTCTTTTTCAGACTTTTCTTATATATCTGCTATCAGGGAAGGTGGTCTTTGTGGGTGGGTTGTTGCCAATTTTAAGTTTTTGAAGCTACCTTCTGGATTAAGAAATTGCTCCTGATGAATTTGTCGGTATGATATTCTACTGCCTGACCGTCTGAAAGGTAACTCCTGAATTTGTATCAATGCCTTTATTCAACTTCAAACTTCAACCTATATCTCATAGAAAATGCAAAAACCAAACTACTAACCCCTGAATGAAGACTCCCACATGCCCTCTTATCTCCGCTATCTGGCACTACTGAGAAATTTCCCTTGGTAATTGTGGTTTCAATCTTATCATATAGAACATACATATGGGGAATTATGTCTTTTTCCAGCTCCTTTCTAACTGTAAATTCCATGCTGTTCTGAAAAGGGGTTGCTCTTAGAAGTGACACAGATTGTTAACACAGAATCTGTATTTATAATAAAATTTGAGTCTCTAATATTATGCACTTCTGTTCAATGATAAAACAGTTAAAATCCCAGAAGTTGACAGTGTTTAAGTCACTCTTATAATAGTTCCATGTGTTTTCACATGAGGTAACACATATTATTTATGTAAGAACTTATACATGAAAATTCCTGGGAAAAAAGGCTGTGTGTGAAAAAAACTGATTGGCTGATTAGAAGCGTAGTGATGTAGAGAAATGAGAATATCACAGGTTCAGCACCTAATTATCTTATCCTGGGCTACCTTTAGCTGCTCAAATAGCCATCTCTGGACCACTTCTCTGTCAGAACTAACATCCTGTAATTACATAATAAGACCTTTTTGCAAGCTATTAACAGACTACCATCTTTCATCAACTTAATAAATAAAATAAAATAAAATATCAGCAGCTACCATCTGAGGCCTATAGGACAGATCCTCCCATCTTACAACTGCTTTACCTTGCAACTAATCTATTTTGAAACTGCCTAGATTTATGACTTCCTTTGTTCTGTTCTTGTAAACCCCCTCCCAAGACTGCTTCCATGTGGGAACTTGAAAACCTTGGTAAAACTAATTTCATGTCTCCAGATCATTGTTAAACTCTGGCTCCAGAATCTGTACTTATTCTCTTTGATGTGAGAGTTTTGTCCTAATACTCCTTCACATAATAACTTTGATCCTTACAAATTAGAAAGCCACACCCTAAGCTGTGTAACTGACAAAGTCCTGAATATGGAAACAAAACAAACTGTTTGGTCTTGTATGAATGGGATGGTAGAAACAAGTACTTAAGTCTCAGGCACCAATGAATATAGGAACTGTGAGACTAATTAAATAAAAGTCAAAGAAGGATAGAAAGAAAGAAAGAAAGAAAGAAAGAAAGAAAGAAAGAAAGAAAGGAAGGAAGGAAGAAAGGAAGGAAGAAAGAAAGAGAAAAAGAAAGAGAGAAAAAGAAAGAGAAAGTGGAATCTTGGCAGGTGAATATAGAACATACAAGGTTAAGTAGAGTGATCAGTATATAAAATCTAGACACTAGGGCTTCTTCATTGAAGGACTATTAGTAGTGATCTCACCTTCATGCAATCTTTGGAAAAGTAGATGCCTCCAACAGAGGGCAGCACCAAACTCTATAAACATTATCTGACTTGCATTGCGTAACGGAGTTTAATCTATAAATTAGACAAGTAAGAAATTGTAGTTAATAACAAAATGAAGTAATCATGGCGGCAACTTTAATAAAAAATACAGTGGTCTCTTGCGTTGTCCAATTGTACTGCACTTACCCTTTTCGTTGTGCTAATAGTGGCTGATGCAAGGCCTGCATAATGAGGGAAGGTGAGTGATGTATAGGCTATGATGTAATCTGTGCAACTTCTACAGTAGACAAGGCATAAGGATAACTATAGTTCAGCAAAGCATGAGAATTATCTTGTGGCTAATATGTAGAATTGCCCAATTAAAACCTTTGTCAATGATTTACTTCTAGAATTCATCAACTAATAATTGCAGGGCATAATTAATCATGGGTAACTGAAAATTCAGAACATAAATATCTGAGAAAAAGAGGAATTGCTATATATTGCTCAGAAAGTCAATGGTCTTATTAGCCTGGGTTACAGCAGAACCAATGTAAATGAGAAAGGGTCACCAACGGCCATTCCCTTTACCTTATGTTTATAACCAATGATCAACTTTGATCAGAAAAGGTCCCTTTTGTAGCAGGCAACAAGCAATACAGAGATCCATACCTGGACAGAGTGCTGAGAAGTTACTACCTTCTCACCCTTAAAGGCTCATATCTATCACTCTCACTAGGCTCAGGGAATAGCATGGAGTAGAAGCAGAAGAACTGAAAGACCTACTGAGAATTGCAGTGAAATAATGTCCTCTGGACATAACATACATAATATAGCCATTGTTTTTATGAACTTAGTGCAGCCAAATTTACCTTTATGGGAAAAAAATCTATGCAAGCTCAAGTAAATAAATCATTTCAATAAAGATGAGGGAGGAATCCAAGACACTCTATGACTAATTGAGCATTTACTGTAATTGATGGCTGCTGTGGGAGGAGGAAGTTGTTATTTTGTGTGTGTGTGTGTGTGTGGCAGCTGGTAGATTACTCATGTACATAAAGGTAGCACTAACTATACTCAGTGAGTTATAAAGAAGATGATAAAAAAAGGGAAGAGGACACAAAGGTGTGGTAGAGTTTCATATCATCAGGTATAGGGAGTTAGGAGATAAAGATATATATCATCAAGATATATTTATTATATATATATGTACATAATTTTCAAAGAATAAATTAAAATATTGCAAGAATAAGAAAAGAAAATATTGATAAGATACTTATCCTAGACATTACAGAACACAATATGCATTCTTAGAAGTGTCAAATGAAAAACATTTTCTTATAAAAAAAGCAGTTGATGAAAATAATCTTCAGATGTTAATACAATAATAACTAGGAACCATATGCTTTTTTAGTGGAGGAGCTGTAAGTTACTGAAATATTTTTTGAGGTAAAATTAGAAATTTTCTTATATTTGCTTTTACATTAATGATTCAAGTGTACATTTATTGCTGCAAACTTATGCATAGTTAGTTTAAAATGCAATGTTCCTTACAATGTTATTACCAAGCCAGTATTCATATGGGCTCTTGACATTTCTCATGCTTACTCAGCAGAACTATTTAATAACACCTAAAACATTGTAGATACCACACTTCTTGGATGCTATACATAGAGAAATTACGCTGACACTTGCTAGGAGAATCCTGACTACTGGATGGCTCTCACAATGTCAAATCACATAGTACAGTCTGTTGAAAGTAAACGCACCTAAAGTATAACACAATTGTGGATTTAATGGGCTATAATTCCATCTTTCCAGTCAAGAGGTACACATTGGTGTAATAGTGGCATAATGATTAGAGGAGCAACCAACCACTCTATAATTGTATGTGGAGATCACTCTGCAAGAAGTAATCTATGTCTAATACTATAAATCTAGCCCAAAGTCTATGTTGAAGAATTCTCAGAATCCCCAAGGAACCTAAGATGGCTGCTTAGTTTCATTTCCATAGCATTAAACTAACACAGAAATATATGTGTTTACATCCATAAACAAAACCTACTTTCAGTCTTGCAAGATTCTCATGTTTCTGTGAATGGACATAAAAGCAAAAGAGATTTGGTTGCACAAAATGGTGAAAATAACAGATGATTGAGGGTTCAGCCCTAGACAAAATATTTATATGACCTTCCAAGGTTCAGAGAACATTGTAATTGGAGGCATAAAAATGTAAGAGCCAAGCAATTGGGAGAAGTTCTGTGATAATTGTGAGAAGTTCTGTGATATTCTAAGGAGGACACTGACTCGGGGACAATATACTAACAGGAACAAAGTATTTCTGGGACTAGGTACAAAAGACCTGGGCCCCCAAGCACTATCGGCTGTGAAAGAAGGTTCTTATAGGCCCTACCATACATTGCTGACCTAGGCTCCATGACATATTTTTGATCTGCTAGCAACAGACCAATTCTGGATGTCAGAGAATACGGTATCCATTTGTAAACCCACTACTCAGCTTACCAGTAAACTCCTTGGGGCCCTATACAAAACTCAAACTAGTAAATATGTAAAATTTCAGAGGAGGAGGAGACACACTCATAGGATAAGGAGGGAAGTGGGAGCCACTAAGAAACAGGGGAGCTAAAATGCAGAGTGTATAGTATAAAATTCTAAGAGAACAAATTTGACTAGTAAATAATTTAAAGCTTACTTTACATTTCTCACGTTCTGTTTCTTTGACAGGAAATATATACTTAAGCAATTTGTTAACTTCAATCAGGCTGGCATAATAACAGAAGCCTTTTTAGGTTTGTGTTTATAGATTAGAGGTAACTGCTACACGCTTATGTGAACAGTTTAGCAGTGCTTCATTTTTGGACAATTAGTAAGCTGCCATTCATTATCATGTTGCATTGATATCAGGATTCCGTTGACAAGAAGAGCGGGAGAGATGCACTGTAATGATTTTTATATGGACACTGTCTATTTTCAGGTAGAAGCGTAGGACTCTAACCTCAGGTGTTCTGCTCCCACAGAAGGATTTAAAAGCATTATAAGTCAATAAACATTAATGTTAAAGCCTAAAACAAAATGATTCCAGCAGCAGGGTGCTCCTGAACGTGGCTTAGCCAGAACTCTTTCTAAATCTATTTTTTTTAGTAAATTCACTGGTCTTAACTGCTTTTGATGAATTATTTTGGATTGCTAAAACTTTGTGTATAAATGTATTTTCTGGTAGCATCTTCAAGAAATATATAGAAATAAAATTCTCACAATGTTTAATGATGTATATGCATAAATCTTATAGAAAGCAGATGTTCATATTCTCTATTAAAAGAAACCAAATGTTGAGGTTTTGCTTATTTCTTTTAATATTCTTTTGTGTATCTGAATAGCATGTTTGTTGAATGGTGATTAATCCTGAAGCTCATGAAATGCAACAGAATAAGGGACAGTTATTTAAAAAAAAAATAAAAAGAATGCATGGAATGATGTAGATCCTGTTTTCCACTAGGGCCTGGTGGTTGTACACTTGACTGCAAGGCAGCTGGGATTACCTTACAGAGACCTGAAGAAGAGTATACTCCTTAATATTTCACATGGTATGATGGAGGTCACAAAATATCACCTTTCTTTCAGGATTTATAGGCATTTAGTGCTTGATTGGCAAGGAAGAGATACTTTTTTCACTGGGTTATTTCAACAACAAATTATACATGTTCCTGTAAGTAAAACCTTACACCCCAACAGTAAGTAAAATGAATCAAACACATCCTTTCTTTCATTTTCTTTTTCTTTAATTAATTTACTTGTTTACTTTACCTCTAGACTGCAGTTTCCCCTCCCTCTTTCCAATACCCCACCCCATTCCTCACTTTCTCTTTAGAAAAGTGGAAGCCTCACATGGATATTAACCAGCATTAGCATATCAAGTTGCAGTAAGACTCATCTCCTATTGAAGAGGAAGCAGCCCTATAAAGGGAAAGGGTCCCAAAGGCAGGCAGCAGAATCACAGACAGGACCTGCTCCTCCTGTTAGAAGTCTCACATGAAGACCTGTAAAATGAATTACGTATTCTATCTGTCTGAGTAAAAGACACACAATCTTGTTTTGCTTTGCTTTGCTTTGCTTTGCTTTGCTTTGCTTTGCTTTGCTTTGCTTTGCTTTGTTTTGTTTTGTTTTGTTTTGTTTTGTTTTGTTTTGTTTTGTTTTTAACAAGTTGTAAGTCTAGATTGGGCAGGTTATGAGCTATTCTAATTACATCCCAGCCTCTTGTTTCTTGCTGTTTCTCCTGGCCCTGTGCTCATGGTCCATCCCCTTTCATGGCTGACTCCTCTCCTCTTCCTCCCCTCTTTCTCTCTCATTGGATCCTCAGTTCCCTCCTTTCTCTCTCTGTTGCCCAATGATAGGCTCTAGCCTTTCATTAGCCAATTAACTTTAAACTAGGGAACAAAGTTACAAAACACAATCTGGTGTACGTACATGGGAATTTGCTAGTCTTGGGGCAACTAGATCTTGGGCTACAGAATTTAGTATTTGATTATATAGCAGCATCGGACCAACACTTAACAAATACCAAGCTACACAATAGTTACATATGTGTAGAGGACTGAGGTCAGTTCCATGCATGCTCCCTTGCTGGCAATTAAGTCTCTGTGCCCTCCTTAATCTATCTATCTATCTATCTATCTATCTATCTATCTATCTATCTATCTATCTATCTATCTATCTATCTTCCTCTTTCTTTCTTTCTTTCTTTCTTTCTTTCTTTCTTTCTTTCTTTCTTTCTTCCTTCCTTCCTTCCTTCCTTCCTTCCTTCCTTTCTTTCTTTCTTTCTTTCTTTCTTTCTTTCTTTCTTTCTTTCTTTCTTTCTTTCGTTCTTCCTTCCTTCCCTCCTTTCTTTCTTTCTTTCTTTCTTTCTTTCTTTCTTTCTTTCTTTCTTTCTTTCTTTCTTTCTTTCTTTCTTCCTTCCTTCCTTCCTTCCTTTCTTTCTTTCTTTCTTTCTTTCTTTCTTCCCCAGATTACAAGAATTTTTAAGAACTTACTAAACCTTCACTACCCTTTTGGTTAATTAAATAGTCCATAAGCAAAAACAGCTAGTCAGGTAAATGCACCCATAAAACTTTTTAAAATGAAGAAAAATTAATAGAGTCAACTTTTTACAGATAAAATATTTATATCCTCAAATTATTTTGTATTTTTGTTTCTTTGGTGTCTCAAAAGATGTTTCCTATACATTGGACACTTTTAAAAAGTTGGTGATTCTTAGACACATGCTGGATTTCTGTAATTTCTTTGTACTTATCAAAAGCTCTTTGTTTTGAAAAAGGATCTGGGTAAATTAGTCTTTATAGTTTGCACACATATATGAAGAGTTGTTTGTTTTTCTCTATGTTAGGCAACTCATTGCTGCTCTCTGCCTTGTGCGTGGTAAATGATGAAGTATTATTGGATACAATACACAACAAAATTTAGCTCAATTACCCATTTTACCATTTTTGAAGATGTTCCAAGGAGATAAAGAGTGCAGAGAAGACTAGTGCCTCATTAATTCACAGAAAAAAAAATCGTACTCAACCTTTACAATCCCCAAACTCTATGAGCAAACTGAAAATGTGCCTTAAGATTGTGCAGAACTTAGTGTCAAGTGGATGCTCACAGTCAACTATTGGATGGATCACAGGACCCCCAATGGAGGAGCTAGAGAAAGTATCCAAGGAGCTAAAGAGATATGCAACCCTATCGGGGGAACAACATTATGAACTAACCAGTACCCCAGAGCTCTTGACTCTAGCTGCATATGTATCAAAAGATGACCTAGTCGGCCATCACTGGAAAGAGAGGCCCATTGGTCAGGCAAACTTTATATGCCCCAGTACAGGGGAAAGCCAGGGCCAAAAAATGGGAATGGGTGGGTAGGGGAGTGGGGGGGGAGGGGGTGGGGGACTTTTGGGATAGCATTGGAAATGTAATTGAAGAAAATACGTAATAAAAAAATGGAAAAAAAAAAGATTGTACAGAACTAGGCTGGAGAGATGGCTCAGTAGTCAAGAGCACGGACTACTCTTTCAGACTTTCTGAGTTCAATTTCCAGCAACCACATGGTGGCTCACAACCAATTGTAATAGAATAGGATGCCCACTTCTGGTATGTCTGAAAGCAGCTACTGTGTACTCATATAAATACAATAAATAAATCCTAAAAAAGAAAAAAAAGATTGTGCAGAACTGACAGTGTCATGGCCACTTTAACAGTAGACAGATAAATGTGATTAAATAGCATCCTAAATGTGATTGCACTGCTTTGGGGAATGTGGCTGTAAAGCTGATTATAATTATTACATAATGATCCAGTTATCTTTATATGCATTACTTCTGTTTACACAATATTCAAGTCTTAGCAGTCTCTGTATATTTTGAGAATATAACTAGTAATTATTTTCTTTCATCAGATTTCAGCAAACCTCTCATCCAACATATACAAAAAATTTTAAAGATCTATTTATGTGGAGTTAACAAAAGGAATCAACTAACTCTCTAAGCTAATTAGCAGTATTGGCGCCTTTACTATGTGTTTTGAAATACATTGAAGTGCACCTATTAGTTTGTGCTGTGTGTTCTTTGGAAATATCAAGAAGGTTCTTTTCTAAACAATATTAAAATGTTGAAAGAAATTCCACATAGTCATTTTATAGTACATTTTTGAATTGTCTATTTTGACAACACTGGGCTTTGAAAGAAAGCAAAATTTTATTGCCACACTCCCTTCACAATGTCAAATGTCAACAATATAAACCCTCTTTCCTTCTGATTACTAATATCTGGAAAGCATTTATCTGTACTAATTTCTAAATTTTTCTTGAAATGTGCATAAAATGTGTAATGTCATCAATACAAAAGTAAACACTCTAGTAGCTCTGGCCTATTTTCTTTTATTCAATCAATGTTCCATATTTTCATTTAACAATGAAAATCTGTTTCTACTTCTGATTTTATCGAACTTATTTTGAATTCCTGTAAGCCCCACAATACCCTGACCTCCACCACACATCATAATAACATATTCGCTCTTCATTTTGTTTTTCCCGTTAGCCTGAATTTTCATAAAACTGGAGCCTCTCTCTCCCTGCCTTCCATTGTAAAAGCCCATTAGCTTAGTCCTGGCATAATCTGGGCTTTCAGGGTACATTTTTGGCACAAATATGAAAAGCGAAACCATTAAAAGGTTCTACATATTAGGCTAAATCAAACATTTAACATGAATTCACAAACACATGCACATATACACACATTATTAAAAAGAGCAATGTGTGGTGAGTAAGAATCCTCTAGACCCCCAAACATAAGTTCAATGATCAAAGTCAAGGGGTCAAATGACTAAACATCTAACTTAACTTTCTGCTGACAGAATCCTTGAGAATAAACTGAACATGTATCCATCACTATGATGGCTCACCTATAGAAATAAGCACTTCTGTATATAAAACTAATTCACAAAATTAACACCATATTGTGGGGGTAAAATCAGTCATATTGGATTCAACTGAAAATTTTAATGAGCCTGGAGGCTTATGCTTGTCACATTCCTATTTAAGACCCTATGATAGGTCACTGAAAAGATAAATGCACTTTCGAGACAAAGTCTGACATCTTAAACATCACCAAATCAGCATTGTGGTGCAGCTGCTGTTCCAAACATGTTATTATTATAGCAAAGATCGATATAGAAGGCAAGTAGCTATTGACCTGACAACTGTTTTTTTGTCCATTTCAATAAGATTGACAAGAATGGGGCGATTTCTTTACCTTACAAACCCAACTACAAAACATGATCATTTGTGTCAGAGTTATCTGCCCTCTGTACAGGAGAACCACTGGTCTTTAAAATACCATAAGTTAAAAGTAGACCTAAAATACCCCCTCAATCTAAAATATTCCTGTATATAGACAAATTAAGGAAAAAAATGAACATTGTAACAACTAAACGTTTTGTCCCTGAGAACATACAGACAATTTGGTAAAAATATATTATCTCCCCTTCCCCCTCCCCACTCTGCTGATGCAGTTCAGCTCCAAGGCCCAGAGCTGAATGAAGGCTGTAATTTGAAGGTGAGTTTGCCCTGGCTTCTTTCACTCATTGCCTACATCCTTGCACTTATAACCACTATGATCATCAATTGGCTAGCTGGGGGGCTTTTGTCATGCCCACTCTTCATATATGTAAAGTTCATTTAATGCTCATCATGTGTACATGTGGTGTATGCGTTTAGACCTAGCCATGTGGGATTAGATAAGTTATCAAGAGGCTCATCCCTAGATAGACCTACTTCTTCCCTTATGGGCAGCCATTACTTAATTGTACATCCTCACCTAAGGATAAGGCTTGTTTGATTTCCTTTATCGACTTTGACATTTTATTCACACACACACACACACACACACACACACACACACACACACACTATTTCACAAGATATCCTGTGCCTCTGCTCTTATAATCTTTCCATCTCCCATTTCACAAATTTCCCTAAGCTTTAGTTATTGGGATTGAATTGTACACTTATCCCATGAGACTCGAACTACATGGTCAGTTGTTATCTGCAGTTTGACCAGTTGAGGATTTCCATAATGACCTTCATCTGTTGCATAATGAAGCTTCTTTGGTAAGAGGTGAGAGCTGCACTTCTCAGTGGGTGTGAGGATAAGAGTTTAGAATGCAGTTGAAAATTAAACTGGTTTAGGAACATAGTAGGTTTTCCTCTTAGGTCCAGAACCTCATCATGGGCAAATGACAGTAGGTATGCAGTACTAAACATGAATTCCTTTCTACTGGATAGATCTTAAGTCCAGTGTCCAGTTAGACAATGTTTAGTTACCCCTATGATACAAGTATCACTATTGTGTTCTTGGGGCCGTTCCAGTAAGTGTGGTTTGTAGATTTTACAGCTTGGTTGGACTATGGAGTTTTCTCCCTTGGAAACTTGTTTAGTTCTTTTGGATGTTATAAGAGATAGTACTTAGGGAGGAGGCCTCCAGGTAAGCTCCTAATTCACTTAGTTCTTAGGCCAGTGTACATTTTCTTCAGAAATAGAGTCTTAATGTTATACCCTTTAGACAATGAAGAGCAATGGCAACAGCCTACATTATGTTGGGAGTTACTTTGAGACCCTTAACCAATAACTTGAGTGAAGTTTTCCACTCCTGGCATTGAGCTTTTCTACATGCTCTACCATGTTACCATAAGTGGCACAACATACATATATATATGCACACTAAACATATAAATCATTTATTTTTATGTAAGTATAAAATAATGTCTCCCCACTCTTTACGTGCTGCCCATTGTTGGGTTTTGTTCCTCGGTATTTGTCAACATTAAAGGCGTTTGTTCCTCCACATTTTTCAACAGCAAATGGCTGAAGCAGATATCACAGGAGCAGGATAAGATGTTATTTCCTATTATTATAACTGTTATGCAGGCCAAGAGTTTGGGACATGGAAGGCTTTTCCTTCTAAATCAGTAAAGCAATGTTCCCTCTCTTAGTATCATAACTAAAGACACAACAGTCTTTTTGGATTGATTTTAAGAGGCTGTACATTACAGTTTAGAGCACTGTATTAGAGCACATCTGGAGTTAACCTTAAGTCAGCCATCTCTTCATTGGTTATCATTCTATAAGAGTCTTTTTGCTATGTGCTTATTGATTATTTGGTTTTGCTCTTATTGATTATTATTCTATATGTTTTCCTTCATTTGTACTTCAGTTCTGCCTCTTATGCTAACCAATGATTATCCAAGATGGGCAATCCCAAGTAAGATCCCTAGAACTCCAAACTTCTGTGGAGCACTCTTTGTAGAAAAAAGGTACTAATCTTTCAAAAAAAAAAAAAAAACCCACAAATTCCTATGGGCAGTTTTCGAAAGTGAGCATCTATCCATGGAGCCTCAACTGACTTTTTCTGAGCGATTTGTGGTTAACTACTTGGATACACATCTACTCAAGAGATGACAAGATGTCCAATTGGGAAAGTATTCATCTTTTAAGCACATAAACCTGAGTCAAGACCAAATCTCACATATGAAAGCTGACTCCAGTGGCATATGAATCCCACCACTAGGGAAGAGAAGACAGAGAGGATGCCTGAGACTCACTGGCCACACATCTTTACCTACCAACGATGTCAAAAGTGTCTATTTATTTGCATTATAGTACTTGAGGTGCATACATACGGACAAACAGTCATATACACATGCACACAAACTTTCATCCAGGCATTAGACCAACTCCTCTAATAACCTAGTATGAGTAGTGGGATGCAACATATATGAAAAACCAAGCCCAGGTAGCGCTTGAAATGATAGTCCAACCACAGAAGCAAGCTACCTACTTTACTATTGTGTCAATTAGTACTCTGCTATTGGCTTTTTTTTTCAAGCTACACTTAGAGCCTTGCATGGGACTCTTTATAGATCTTGGCAAGAGAAATAAAAATCTCACCCCTGCCTGTTTCATAAAACTCCATATGTTTGGCTATTGTAAAATTTGCTGTTTACTATTATAGTGACTATATGGATATTCCTGGTGAGTCCTGGAGAAGCTTCATTGTAATTTCTGGTGTTATTTGTTGGCAAGAGGAATAGAGGGGTTGTCCAAGTGTTTTTGTGACCCTGGGTTCTGTGACCTGGTTTCTGATCATGCTTTTTCTGCATGAGTGCTTCCAAAGATGGTAGCTTCGGATCAAGCATTTAGTAGTTATATTTATATATTTCTATAGATTTATTTATATGTTTGCCATGGTGGTATAGTTTTGTGAGTAATCCTATCATTAATTTTACAATATTTTATGGTTCTTAGAAAATAATAATGACAAAATTTTAAGATGATGTATGCTATCTAGAAGCGCAGCAACTAGACTGCATGCAGAATGTTTTGACATTTTTGCTTCTTTACTTGGGAGATTATGAGGACATTTTTGTTGTAAACTGTGTAGCCCTCAACCTCTTGAAGGAAACCTCTCTTTGCAGCAACTAGAGAGCCATTACAGAAAGCCACAATCAATTAAAATTTATAGCCATCGAGCTTACAACTAGAATTAATATATCATCACAACAACCCCTGCATCTAAGACTCAGAGAATATTGCACATGATCAAGGATCCTTGATCCTAGAGAATCAAGGAGTTTTCTGTGCAGTTGTGTCTCTTAGAAACATCAGAAGCAAAACCAATAAAGTTTCACTAATGTAACTGTCTAGGCATAACTTTAACAAGGATGACACCAAAAATATGTCGAAGTGGAAGACAGCAAGTCTGTGAGACCTCAACCATACATAAGAAACTAGAAGCAACTATGTAATGCTGACAGTGGGAGACTTAATCATACGAGGGAAGAGCATACCAATTGGTTATCCAGTACCAAGTGGTCATCCTTGAAAAGATATATTAAAATAACATTATTCAGACTTAGCATGTTGTATTTCCAGAATACAGATGCAAATACATATCTCTCATATACATGCACATACACATACATATACAACAGCAATTGATTAAAAAGAGACTGAATTTGGTAGAGATAAAGGAGAGGTATACTGGAGGGTTTGGATGAAGTAAAAGGGAAGACAGAAATTATTTAATTGTATTATAATCTCAATAGTATTCTAAAAACAATAAAACAAACCAAAGACATCTCAAAACAATAAAAATTAAACAAAATTCTTTCTCAAGTTGAAGGATGGAGATAGAAAAGATACAGATAAAAAGAAAAGAAAAGATACAGATACATAGATAGATAGATAGATAGATAGATAGATAGATAGATAGATAGATAGATAGATAGAAAGAAAGAAATAGTGTACGAAAGATAGCTCCGTGGGCAAAAAGGCTTGTGGTAATGCCTGATGACCTGAATTTAATCCTTTAGACCTGCATAGTGAGAGGAAAGAATTAAAGAGATTTAAGCTGCACAAACAAGTTTTCCTTTGACCTTCAGACACAGGCCATTGTTTAGACACACACACACACACACACACACTATTTAAAAAAGATAGCTGGATCTTATTTTAAAACTACATTTGCAGGGAGGACTGTGTGTTAAATGATGCTATATGATGACAAAATATAAAAAAATATTTTGTGGAGATTTGGCAGGAAATCAAAGAAATGCTTGTTTTTTTATGTCAACATGTAAATGTTATTAAATACATGCTAACCCATAGAAAGTAAAAATTAAGAATTTGTTCTGTGGTATATTCTTATCATAGCTTCTGTAATACACAGCCTTCGAAAATTACTAAACCGTGGCCAATTAGATGCTTCACTTCAGGATATTTAATAATGTAAAATCCTACTGTTTGAAGACCGCTTGGCATATGTTCTGGCCTGCAGGTTTCAGCAACTAAGCATAAGAGTAGAGCAAGGTGTCCAAGGATGGTGTCCTCAGACAATGGCTTATAGTGGGGTTGCTGTTCAAGGTTCCAAGAAAAGGGGACTCCATGACATAACTTAATTTCTTTTTAGCCTTTCTTTCCATTCTTTCTTCACTTCCTCTTCTTTCTTTCTTATCCCTCTCCCTCTTTTCCTCTCTCATTCATTCTCTCCCTCCTTCTCATTACCCCCCTATCCCCAATCCTGGGGATTGAACCAATGGCCTCCTCAAACACTGGGGGCAAGAACTCTACCACTGAGCTTCATCCTCAGGGTGAAGTGTCTTTAATTCTAGGTTTACTAACCAACTATCAAGTATATAGAAGGACAAACCTTGCATGAAATTTAGGAAATGTTTACAACCTGGAGAGAAAAGTGCTTGAGAATTCTGCTGTTTTCTGCTCCACTTTCTGTCTTCAATACAAGTCACCTACATTTCAGTGTGCATGGTGTGTGTGTGTGTGTGTGTGTGTGTGTGTGTGTGTGTGTGTGTGTGTGTGAATGTTTATATGTTCATCTAAAAAAAATTAAATGTATAGTCTCGTCTTGGTGAGATTTATTTACTATATGCTATAAGAAAATATTCATTTTGTTTTGTTCAAGCCCCTTGAGGATGGGAGTTGGAGCATTCTCTACTCTCATTTTCCTCAATTACTTCCCATAATATGACTGAAATCTTTCACTGCTTAATTTGCAATGACTTATGCTTTAACCTTAAGCTGAATTCCTTCGTTCAAAAACCACCACCACCACCACTGCTACTATTAATTACAGTGATGTTATATATCAGTGCTGGCTCAATCGCTAAACCATAAATCTTGAGTGTCTGCATTTATTTCTAGTTATCAGAGCATTTTAATTATAAAATGTAATTTTTCACTAGTGTAATGTTGACAATTTCCCGTACCAAATACTAACACAGAGGTGGGAACATGCTGCTGAGTATGTGTAAACTTGCTTTTATGTCTTCCTTAATTTTGAAAATTTTTGTTCAGGTATTTTAAATAAGATTTTGGATGGCTTAAATATTAAACAATATATCAAGTTCATGTTTTTGTGTTTTAATTTTTTCTTTTAGATGTTTTTCTGTATTACAATAGCTTCAGATTTAAAAATTTTTGTGTTAATATGTTTTCTGTTTTTGTTATTTTTCTTTTTTAATCATCTAAGGCAAATGTAACATTTTGAGTCACATGGTATGCTAATAATATTTATTTTCCAGTGGAAACTATGTCCATATATATTTATTGTGCTTAATATGAATCCACTGTCATGACACATGTTTTGTAATCATTTCCTGATATCTTTTATTTAATCATTCTATTGCTTTGTATTTCAATTTTTTTCCTTGAGAATAGTTGCTTCATTATTTATGTATTTATCTCAATATTGGAGTGTTCAACTCATTTAGAGTTCATCAATGAATTTAGCCGTACTGGTCAATGGGCATCACTTCCTGACTTCTCTACCACAGCTCTGGGAAGACAACTGAGTCATCTCCATAGACAAAATTTTCTTTTACGGAATGTTGCTTTCATGTATTCCATTTAACCATTTAGTGAAAGAATGAAATTAACTATAACTTAAAAATATTTAAAAATAAAATGGGACACATTTTACATATAAGCAAGAATAACCTAAATTGATATAACATGGATTGTAGAAAGCCTTACTTAGCATCAACTTAGCAGCATTTTTAACCAATGTATTTTGTGTGTACATGCATAGGGGCACTGAAATTAATGGTCCTACACTAGTGCCACTTTTGGCCCAGGCAGGGATTAAACTCAAATCACCAGAATTGTTGGGAAGTGCTTTTACCCGTTGAGCCATTTTACTGTTCCAAATTTGCTTACATTTTAATGAATTACCTGTCTTCATTTCCAGTTTCTAACAGCAAGTGAAGAAAATGGACAGGAATGTAGTAGGCAAATTAGTGACTCACTGAAAGATCATATATATATTAACAAAACCTTTCTAAGTTAGATATCTGATTTAAAAAAAATAACAAGCTAATATTTTGTCTCCTTAATGTAGATTCCCAAAAGATGTTTATCTCATCTGTTTTGGCTTTGCACTGATAACAAATAACCTTAACTTATTAGATAATTATAGTTTTTAATTTATGGACATGAAATTAAAAAGAAAGCATTTCTATTTGTTTATGATTTATATATTAGACATCCTAATGACTATTCATTTGAGCAAATAGTAACCCATATCTCTGTGACAGAAATCCCTTAGAGTGTTTCTTTTATCATATGAATAAATAGCATTCATTCTTCATGTAGCATGGGAATATCCTGCAGTATAAATGAACTTTCTATGGATAATTTGTAACTTCTCTGAGTCCCTGTCAAAATATGAACAAGATGCATATTGCAAATCTACCCAGATATTTGCTAAACAGAAAAACTAATTACATTTGTGGTAATCATAATGTAGAATACATATGAATTTAATCAGAGCACAGAATCTTTTTATGGTCTTGTTCAAGTTCTGTTACTTGAAGAAGGACCTATCTGATATTTCACAGACTTCTATAACATCAAGGAGTTAAGCACTGTGATAAAAAGGGGGTTGCATATAATTTCAGCCATGCAGAATATGAAAACACACAGCACATGAAATTCAAGAAGAAGAAAGGGGGGTGGAGAGGATAGGGGAAGGAGGTTTTCAGAGGGCAAACTAGAAAAGATGATAACATTTGAAATGTAAATAAAAAATATCTAATAAAATAAGAGAAAAGAAAGAGATTTTCTCTATAGTAGATGAATCTGGTTATTCAATGACATTATTTTTAATTCACAAAAACCTGCAACAAAAAAATCTATAAAAACTAATTCATGAATATGGTTTCAGAAAAATGGGAGAAATTTTATGCATAAGGCATAGACAATATTTCCAATAAATATCATAGGTAAAAGTGTGTCAAATTTATGGAAACTGTTTGGTCAATGAGTACCTGACTACATTATTTGAGTCCCATGTTTTGAGATAGTTTCACAGTTACTTCAGATTTTTTCTGTGTTTTTTATTGGATATTTTCTTTATTTACATTTTAAATGTTGTCAGTTCAGATTTTAAGCACTCTCATGCAAAGAATAATAGTAATAGGAAGTGTTCTTTTGAGAGATAATAAACAATTTTCAGGTACAGAATACAAAACATACAGTACAAGAATAGAAAGTCTTTTAATGAAAGTGTTTTAATGAAAAGGTTAACTGATTCTGAGAAAAGAAAATGTACTGAGAGGAGTAAGAGAGAAAAATCACATCCCATGTTCAAGCACTCAAGATTGATTTTCCTATGGAAACTTTAAAACCAAAATGACATGAAAGGAAGTATTTTTTGGAAATGAATTTTCTCTTTTTTATGTAGCTAAACTGGATCAATGTAATATTTTACACAAAGTATAAATACTCCTTCATTTATTGAGTAATATTGATTTTATTTTCTATGTAAATTTACTGATATTTTTATGGCATAACCTATCTTAATTATTAGTTAAATTATAATGACCTAAAACTGATCTACACATAGTCAGATTTACCTGTCATTTCTACAGATATCATAAAATTTATTTATTTTGTCCAGACGGAGGTGGCACATGAGCACTTTTATGTTTAGAATTTTATTTCAAGCAATATTCTAACTTTATTAAAATTATTAAAATGTTAAGGTAAGATGGGGGAGGATACTGCAGAATGTACCAGAGACCTGGAAAGTAAGAGACTCTCAGGACTCAAAGGGAGAGACCCTAGATGAAACAAATGCCCTACATTGGGGAGAGGGAACTTACAGAGCCCTCATCCAGCAGAAAGACAGGGCATCAAATGAGGAATGGGGTTGCTTTCCCACAGTCAAAACTCTGACCTATAATTGTTCCCGTATGGAAGAACTGCAGGGATGGAAATAGAGAGAAGCCTGAGGAAAAGAAGATCCAGTGACAGGCCCAAAGTGGAATCCAGCTCAAGGGGAGGCCTCAAGACCTGACACTATAACTGAGGCTATGGAGTGCTCACAAAAAGGGACCTATCATCCTATCATTTTCGAAGGACTCCCCTTCGAACGACACAACAAGCAGCTGAAAGAGTCAGATGCAGATATTTGCTCCCAACCAATGAAAAGAATCTGATGACCCCTGTGGTTTTATTAGGGAAAGGTTGGAAGAAGCTGAGGAGGGTGACCCTGTAGGAGGACCAGCAGTCTCAATTAACCTTGAGATCTCACAGACACTGGAACACCAACCAGACAGCATACATCAGCTTATATGAGGCCCCCAACACATATACCGCAGAGGACTGTCAGGTCTGGGTTTAGATAGAGAAGATGCACCTAACCCTCAAAAGACTGGAGGCCCCAGGGTGTTTAGAGGTCTGGTGGGGTGGGGGTGAGGGGTGGAGACATACTTGTAGAGACAGGGGAATGGGGAGGAGGTATGGGATGAGGAACATTCAGAGGGTGGACCAGGGGGGATCTAAATCTGGAGTTCAAATAAATAAGTAAATAAGTAAGTAAGTAAATAAATAAATAAATAAATAAATACATGAGTCAAAGTGTTCTGTAAGAGGAATGAGGTATTGCCCTATTTAGATTGTTATGTATATCACATGTACTCCACCACTCCTCTCTCTCACATACACACCAATAAATTTGTAAACTACGGAATACCAAATCATTTATTAATCCTCAAAGAACTCTGCATATTACTATTGCTCTTTGCACGAGAGTCCTTAAAATCCAAAGTGATTGGAAAACTAGGTGAACTCAGGGGGAATCAAATAATGTACTCATGTCTCTACTAACCAAGCAGTTTCATTTGGTTAAAATATTTTGTAAAAGTTCTCATTTGGGATTTTTGAGCCTACAAACAGCTTTAGGTAAATGCAGGGGTGCGCACACGGGACACACATACACACAGGCACACTGGATTTTGTAGAAAATAGAGTATTTGCATCTGATCATATTCCTAGAAGGACAGCTTAATGTTTTCATATTTAAATGACTTTTATCACTGCTATATAAGAGATAAATACTGGTATGAAATACATCATTGCCTTTAATATTTAAGGAAAATTATGAGTAATAACCATATGTCCTTTTACAAGTGTTATCATAAACAATATTTCCCACATTTCTCCTACTTCTGAGAGAGATGGCCATTTTCCTTAGTGTACTTGTTAAATTTTCAGTGGATCTTTAGATAAGTGAAGGAACTTTTTGATATTGACTTTCAATGGGAGACTAATTCTTAACGATTGTGTTCTTTGTTTTATGGAAGAAGAAAAATCAGTGTTGGAATGTGTGTGTGTGTGTGTGTGTATTTGTATGTATGGTGTATGTGTATTTGTCTATAAAATGTGCCTCCATGATCTGTGTGAGCACATGTTAGGAGCCAACCCAAATTAATATTTATTATAAACAGAAAACTATTCTGCCTCAGGAAAGTTGAGTATCTCCTTTCCCGTTGCATGCACTATCAGTAAGCTGCTTTACTGGTCTCTAACTTTAGTCTTTTAATTGTATAAAATACACAAGGTGAAGTTATATATAAATTATACATTTGAAGTGGATTTGGAGTGGATCTGTTCTTTGATGCTGAGATTTATATTCCTTCAATACATAGCATATAAATGGTTGAAATAAATACATAGTTCACTTTTTTATTTGTTGTGATGTTAGATCTGGAACATAAGCCTCATGAACACTAGACAAGTGTTCTACCACAGGACTATAACTTCCACACAAACTGGGTAATATAGTTTTCCATTCATTATTTGTTTATACTAATTTCAAAGTATATTCTAGACATTTGGGGGATAGATTAAAATAAGTTATTTTAAGTATAAAATAAATGTTCTTGAAATATGTGCATTATTTCTATTTTTACCTAGATTGTAATTATATTTTAATAACTTATTCCTAGCTCAATATTCTGCACATAATATTCTGGTTTATGAAAACTTAGATTTGAAGGAGTCAAATTTAAGTGTGGTTTAGGTATTATGATGTGCATAATTTTTATACCTATGCTACCATGTAGCTTCTATCCAAATCTAGAGCATTGCAATAAAACCCAGAATGATATTATATGGCTGGAGAGAGAAGGCATTGATTGAAATGTCAGTCCCAGAACAACAAACACTGAATGGTCTCCACAATACTGAGATCTAAAATGTTGATTGCATGGAAGCCAAGTGTAGAATACTGATTGGAAGACTCTGCAGACAATGAAGGATCTGGGGGAAGCAGAACTGCAGGTAACTCCTATTTTTCACAGACAACATTTCTGATGCTCTGTGGCACTGAGAATATAATCAGAAATACTCTATTATACCTCTCCAGTAGTGTACTCACCATAAAGAAAGGAACAAAATTTAAATATATTGGTGTTCATTGCTCTGATGTGGCCAATCTACACTGTAAGCATCAATTATATAACATCTTGTTTCATACACAACTTTTGTGTTTTAAACAGAAGGAAATGTAACATTTATGCTTCTTATTTATATTTACTTTTTGAAATTTTCATAATGAGTATTTATATTATTTCCACATCTCTCCCATCCTTGACTTCTCCAATGTACATTTCCCCACTCCCTTTTAAAATCATAAACATTTTATCATTATTATTTTTACACATATAAACTTACACATATATAAACACACACACACACACATATATATATATATATATATATATATATATATATATATACACACATGTGTACATATACTCATATGTTTGTGTGTGTGTTTGTGTGTGTATGTATTTAGTGTTGTTTATATATACACGTGTTTAGGTGTGGCCACTGTGATTAAAACACATATGGTCCCTGACACTGGAAAAACTATATTCTCCTCCTCTCAGCAGCCATATTTGCCTGTGGATCTTCACCTAGTGGCAGGGACTTGTGAAATCTACTCCCTCCATCCATGTTGGCATATACTGTCATTGTCATTATGCAAGTCTTGTTTGGGCAAATGTATTTTTGAGATTTCATCAGGGCATCTTCCTTGTCAGGTCTAGAAGATACTTTATAGCAACAGTCATCCTGTCCTCAGGCTCTTACAATTATTCCTCCCCAAGCTTCCATGATTCTTGCCTGAGGCTTAATTGTAGTAGTTGTGTTGTAGATATATCAAAGAGCCAGGGACCCCATGCCACTTCCTTATTACACTTAGAAGACACTACATTGAAAATTACAGCTTTTTTTCTTCACCTGAGTACACATATATGAATGCTTTCACTTTAAACATTTTTTGTCAGTATTGAAACTGAAATTCTTTTGGCTTCCAGATGGATCTTCTTGAATATTCTGTGAGTATTTATAATTCAGTAAGTCAGTCTTCTCTCTGGCTCAACTTCCCTTCTACATTATTTTGTTTGAGTGAAAAGCCAATATGTGTTTTGGAACAGCAAACATATGCACAAGGCTGTTTTTATTATTTGCACATTTTGCCATTTTATTTAGGGAACAGAACCTTCCTAAAATCTGAAGAGATGGTTCATGCATATCTCTGAAGGCTCAGCATTCAGTTTGCAAATTTTAATGACACTTGTGCTCAAACAGTTTTGGAGCACTTTGTCATAACATGCTAACTGCTTTCAAATTCAGCATAATGAAGCACGAGACATTCCCTTGTGGAAATAGTTTTGGAATGAATCTACAATATGATGAATAAAAGCTTCCCAAAAGATTATAGTGAGGATTATTGTACAAAAGCACACAGCACCCTTATGCTGTTTCAGGAGCCATGGGGAGTTGCATGTTAAAAACATAGAAAAGTCATAATTTACTCTTCCCGGAACATCTCATTACATTCTAAAGCAAATAGTCGAGTGGAATAATATTTTATTTTGGTCAAAATGTAGAGTAAATGTAAGTTATCTTAGCTCCTTTCTCTTAATTTTTTGTCTTCATTGAAGAACTATTTATAATAACGTTCTCTATCCAAAAAATCCATTTGTTACTCATCAAGAAAAGCATATGGTAGTTTAGACAGCTTTAGTTAACCAGAATATAATTTTGTCCTATATTCTCTCTCGAACCATACTTACTATGTTAAAGAAATATATTTTAGACATTGTACACTAAAATAGAATTATTTGGTACAGTTGCAATTTTTCCCATTTATTTAAAATAGAATTTTCTCTCATATAACACATGCCAACAACAGTTTCCCTCCCCCCTTTCACTCATCTAAGCTTTTCCCACCTCTATTTTCTCCAGATACACTTCCCTCTTTCCTCTTCAGAAAAAAGCAGGCTTCCAATAGAAAACAGCCAAATAGGACAAAACAAATACAATAGAACAAGGCAGAAGCCCTCATATGGAGACTGGATATAGCAATTCAATAGAAGGAAAAGCTGGTCTGCTTTACACACACAACAGTGTTTCCTTATAGTCTTTTAAGATAGTTTTACATTTCTAAATGTGCTTGTGTGTATGTGTGTGTGTATGTGTGTGTGTGATGTACACATGAGTGCAGTGGCCCTAGAATCCTGAAGAGAGTCTCTGATCCCCAGAGTTGGAATTATAGAGTGTTGTGAACAGTCTATAATTTGCAGTAGCTGACTGTGAACCAAACTCACAAACTCTTGGATGAAAAGATAGTGCTCTTAAGTGCTAAACCATCTCTCCAGACAGTTTTTGTTTAACATTACTTTTCCTGAATGGGTCAACAATCATCCAGTTTCTGAGAACCAGTTTTTTTTCCTTTTTATTATATTTTTAATCATTTAAAGCACTTTATAAATTTAAATATTTTAAATTTAAATATTAAATATATATAATATATATATATATTTTCTCCTCCTCCAAATCTTTTGAGATATTCTACCCCTCTCTATTCACCCAACTTTAAATTCTTTCTCAAAAAACAAACAAAAAAAAAAAACCAAGAAAACAAAATGAAACACAAACAAAAAAATAAAACAAATAAAACCCACTAAATTATAACTAAATACACAACCAAAAAGTAGAGTCTATTATTTGGTATTCAGCTAAACCTGCTTTGGAGTGGTTGACATACCCAGCAGGCTGTCACTGGGTGTGGGGGGGGGGGGTGGCCTTTGAGGCCGATGTCCAGGCTCTGCCCAGTGTGAAAGGGAGCCCCCTTCTGGTCGTCTTCAGATGAAGATGTATAACTCTCAGCTCCTCCAGCTTGCACAGTGTTAATGCTTTCCACTATGATGATAATGGGCTGAACATCTGAAAACTTAAATCACTCTCAATTAAATGTTTACCTTTATATCAGTTGCCTTGGTCACAGTGTCTCTTCATAACAATAAAACCTCAACTAAGACAAGGTCCAGTAATAGGGAAAAGAATCTGAGACCCATTAGTTCACACACTCAGGAATACTCTAAAAACATTAAACAGGAAGACATCTTTTTCCAAGAAGGCCAGACCAGGCAATCCTCTGCTATATATGTATGAGGGGCTTTGAACCAGCCTTTATATGCTGCCTTGTTGGTGGCTCAGTTTCTGAGACCTCCTAGGAGTCCCAGTTAGTTGAGACTGCTGGGTTTTCGATGGGGTTACCCTCCTATTCAGATCCTTCAATCTTTCCATTAATTCCTTCATAGGGGTTCTCCACTTCAGCCCAATGGTTGGGTGTAAATATCTGCATCTGTCAGCTGCTGGTAGGTCCTCTTAGAGGACAGTCATGCTAGGCTCCTGTCTGTAAGTACAACATAGCATCAGTAATAGTGTCTAGACTTGGTACACCCCCATGACATGGATGCTAACTTGGGCCAGTTACTGAACAGTCATTCCTTCAGTCTCTCTCCATTTTTGTTCCTACAGTTCTATTAGACAGGAAAAATTCTGGGTCAAAAATTATGACTATGAGTTGGTAACATCATCCCTCCACTTGGAGCCCTGTCTATCTAGTAGAGGTAGATTTGTTGAGTTCCTTCTTCCCACTGTTGGGCATTTTGGCTTAGGTCGCCCCAACTGTGTCCAAAGTCTCTAACATTCCAGGTTTCTTGGACTTTTTAGAGAGTCTCCCCTCCTATCCCTAGAAGCTTTATATTTCCATCCATTCGCCTGGCCTTCTGAGCTTCTCTCCTACCCACCATACCTAGTCCCCTTCCCCCTTTCTCCTTCCCCTCCTCTCATCCATCCAGGTCATGCCCTCCTCTGCTTCTTGTGATGATTTTGTTACTCCTTCTAAGTGGGATTGAGTCATTCTCACTTTGACCTTCCTTCTTGTTAAACTTATTATAGTCCATGGGTTGTATCCTGGATATTCCGTACTTTTTGGCTAATATTCACTTCTCAGTGAGTGCAAACCATGTACATCCCTTGGGGTCGGTGTTGCCTCATCTGGGATTACATTTTCTAGTCCCATCAAGGAAACAACACCCTTCACAATAGCTGCAAATAATATAAAACATACTGGTGTAATGTTTACAAAGCAAGTGAAAAATCTGTATGAAAATAAAATTTCAAATCAATGAAGAAAGAAATGGGAGAAGACTTCAGAAGATGGAAAGATCTCACAGGCTCATGGATCAGTAGAATTAACATAGTGAAAATGGCCTTATCAAAAGCAATCTACAGATTCAATGCCATTCCCATCAAAATTCCAATGTAAATCACAGACATGGAAAGATCAATTCTCATCTTCATATAGAAAATAAGAAATCCAGGAGAGCTAAAACAATTCTCAACAATAAAAGATCTTCTGAAGGAATCACCATTCCTGATTGCAAGCTATTCTACAAAGCAATAGTGATAAGGACCACACAGTATTGGTACAGAGAGAAACAGGTCAATCAATAGAATAGAATAGAATAGAATAGAATAGAATAGAATAGAATAGAATAGAATAGAATAGAAGACACAAAATTAAACCCACACACCTATGTATACTTGATCTTTGTCAAAGAAGTGAAAAACATAATGGAAAAAAGAAAGCATCTTCAATAAATGGGGCTGGTCTAATTGGCAGTCTGCATGTAGAAGAATGAAAATAGATCCATATTTACCACCAAGTATAAAGCTTATGTCCAAGTAGATCAAGAATCTCTACATAAAACCAGATGCATTGAATGTAATAGAAGAGAAAGTGGGAAAGACCCTTGAACTTATTGGCACATGGGGCAACTTCCTGAACAGAGCATCAATGGTTCAGGCTCTAAGATCAATAATTGATAAATGGGACCTCAAGAAACTAAGAAGATTCTGTAATGCAAGGAACACTGTCAAAAGGACAAATTGGCAACCTTCAGATTGGAAGAAAAGTCATCACCACCCTACATCAGACAGAGGACTAATATCCAAAATTTATAAAGAAGTTAAGCTCCACCAAAAATAATCCTTATTTTAAATTTGAAGTTACATTCTATAAGAGGAATTTGGAATTTTTGGACCTGATGAAACAAGATTACTTTTATCATAAACATAAGTCTGAGGGTTCAAAATATAGCTCATCAACTCAGATTGCTTGCTGGTCTTTCTGAGGACCTGAGTTCAGTTGCTAGCACCTTTATGGTTTACTCACATTTGCCTGCAATTCTAGTGTTAAGTATCTGATACCATCTTCTGGTTCCTGAAAGAATTTGCATGCACATGGTGCATATACATACACTTAGTCACAAACCAGCTATATAAAAATAAATGAGGAAGATATTTGAAAATGTAAGTCTGAAAAAATATAAAATGTATTATTTTGAAAGTAAAATTAACTAATTCTCTTCCGGAATGGTTTTCCAGAAATTGGTACATATAACTAGAGTTAGAATAGCCTTCTTTTTTTACTTTACTTTTTTAAAACCTATTTTAGATTTGAAGAGTGTCAAAAAGAAAACAATAAAATTTATTTCCTTCCATTTATTTTTTTTCTTTATTTTCAACTTTTGGATTTAATAGTAGAGTTTATTAGAATACAGAAGCTCTAACACTTTATAAAAGACTATTCTTCATTTTCACAACTCAAAGGATAAATAACAAAAAAAAGAAAAATGAGTTGCCTGCCCTTTATGTGGATGGCTCAGGCTGCCCGCACTGCATGAGTAATTGTTCACTGTGTCATAGAAACTTTACATGAGAAACTTCCTAGATATGCTTATTAAATACTCTTCCGTGATATTATAACCTCAAAACTTAAACCTTAAAATCAATTGAACTATTTTTGTTATCTAAATACAAACTTTTCTCTATTTCTAAAGTTAAAATTATTTTAATTAGAATATCAATAAGTTCATGAAAACCTATAATATACATATCACTAAGAATAATGGGGTATAAAACTAAACTGAGAATTCACAACAGAGGAATCTCGAACAGCTGAGAAGCACCTAAAGAAATGTTCAATGTCCTTAGTGATCAGAGAAATGAAAATTAAAATGACCCTGAAATTCTACCTCACACCAATCAGAATGGCTAAGATCAAAACATCAGGTGACAACACATTTTGGCAAGGATGTGGGGTAAGAGGAACACTTCTCCAACACAGGTAGGATTGCAAAACCATTACAACTGCTCTGGAAATCAATCTGGAGGTTCCTCCAAAAATTGGGAAGATCTTCCTGAAGACCCAGAGATATCATTCTTAGGAAAATACCCAAAAGATACCTCTCCAGCTATAGGGACACATGTTCCACTATGTTCATAGCAGTCTTATTTGTTATAGCCTGAAGCTGTAAACAACCTAGATGTCCAATGACAGAAGAATGAATACAGAAAATGTGGTTCATTTACACAATGGAATACTACTTAGCTATTAAGAATGAGGATATCCCGAGTTTTGAGGAAAATGGATTGAAGTAGAAAATATCATCATGAGTGAGGTAATTCAGACCCAAAAGCATATGCATGGTATGTACTCACTAATAGGTTGATATTAGAAAAAAAAAGTACAGAATACCCAAGATAAAGTCCAGAGAATTCAAAAAGGTCAACAAGCTGAAGGGCCAAGTGGGGAAGCATCAGTCTCACTTGGAAGGGAGAAGAAAGCAACCACAAGGAGGGAGGGAAGGACCTGGGAGGGAAAGGAGTCAAAAGGGGTGGGGTGAAAGGGGAACATGATCTGGTATTGGGTGGAGGAAAGGGGCTGAAGCCCTGAGACCCAGCAGAAAGAACAGAAACAGTCAACCTAGGGAGGTAGGAGGTTGGGGGGACCCTCCAGAATGTATCAGAGACCTGAGAGGTAAGAGAATATCAAGACTCAAAGCAAGGAACCTTAGATGAAATGCCCTACAATGGGGAGAGGGAACTTGTAGAGCCCACCTCCAGCAAAAAGACAGGGCATCAAGTGAGGGATGGGGTTGTTTTCTCATAGTCAAAACTCTGACCCATAAATGTTCCTGTCTGAAGGAATTACAGGGATAGAAATGAAGAGGAGCCTGTGGAAAAGAGGTCCAGCAACAGTCCCAAAGAGGGATCCAGCTCAAGGGGAGGCCCAAGGCCTGACACTATTACTGAGGCTATGGAACACTCACAAAAAAGGACCTATCATGACTGCCTTCCAAAAGACCCAACAAGCAGCTGAAAGAATCAGATGCAGATATTTGCACCCAACCAATGGACAGAAGCTGCTGATCTTTGTGGCTGAATTAGAGAAAAGCTGAAAGAAGCGGTAGAGGAGGGCAACTCTGAAGGAGGAGCAGCAGTTTCAGCTAATCTGGACCCCTGAGATCTCTCAAACACTGGACCAGCAATCAGGCAGCAAATACCAGCTGACATGAGGCCCTCAAAACATATACAGCAGAGGACTGCTGGGTCTGGGTTCAGTCAGAGAAGATGCACCGAACCCTCAAGAATCTAGAGGCCCTAGGGAGTTTAGAGTTCTGGTGGGTTGGGGGTGGGGTGGAGACATCCTCGTGGATACAGGGAAGTGGGGAGGAGGTATGGGATGTAGAATAGTTGGAGGGTGGACTTGAAGGGGACTAAAACCTGGAGTGCAAAGAAATATATAAAAAATAAAATAAAAAATTGTGGGATAGAAATGGTGGCCTGAGTGTGTCCCACCACTGGGCTAGGGGAGAAACTCATGGGGGCAGAATGAGGGAAGCTTGACTGCGCACACCCCATGCCACTGGTAGCTAGTTATCTGTCTGTAAGAAGCTGTAGGACCCAGCTTGAGGGGGGTTGGCATAGTCTGAGGTCCCTGGAATTGCCAGAGTTGTGTTTGGGGTCCCTGAGCCTGCATGGAGGCCAAGGACAACAGGTTCTAGCTCTTGGATACCACAGGTACCGCTGGATGTTGCGGAAGAGCTGAGAATGTAGTGGAGCCTATTGGTGCTTGCTCTGGCCCAAGGCCAAAGGGCAGAAGGAGGGCACTCTAGCTGGTTCCTGCTGAGAGGAGCTTCTTTAGCTTGCTTGGTCAGAGGCTTGGATTGGTGGAAGCCATGGCTGGGAATGTAGATAGGTTTCCTGTGGAAGATTAGACGAGTGGCTCTTTACAGGAAGACCTGCTCCATTGCTCCATCGTGGTGGTCCCAATGAGAGGAGGCAGTCCATGGTTTTAAGGCATTTATTGTGGAAAGGCAGAGAGAGGGAGAGAGTAGAGCAGTGGAGGCTGGCATGTGGAGAGAGGGGGATGGGAGTGCAGAGAGAGAGGGAGCAATAGAGCAAGAGAGAAGCAATCAGGAAGCAAGAGTAAGAGAGGGAAGAGGGAGCAAACAACCCCTTTTATAGTGGGCTAGGCCTACCTGTTGCCAGGTAACAGTGGGAAGGAGCATACCTGGTTGTTGCCTAACTGTAGGGGTAGAATCCAGACAGAATACCAGGAGCTTGGGGCGGGGCATTGCCCTATGAGACTGATGGGCATAGAATTATGGAGCTGTGGCCTCAGGTCAGAAGCCTAGTGTCTGGGAGCCTGGCAAACAGGCCTGTCCCTTGCAGGAACACCTACTGTTTCTCCAGAGTTTAAACCTAGCTTGACCAGAAAACAGGCTGCCTTTCATGGTCTTAGTAATAATAATAATAATAATAATAATAATAATAATAATGATAATAATAATGATGATAATAATAATGATGATAATAATAATGATGATGATGATGGTGATAGAAAAGAAAAATATAATCTGAGGTTCATGTCATTGAGACACTGGAAACCTAA
Organism: Mus musculus; assembly: GCF_000001635.26. NCBI lineage: Eukaryota > Metazoa > Chordata > Mammalia > Rodentia > Muridae > Mus > Mus musculus. The sequence continues at coordinate 92,047,872 of NC_000077.6, forward strand.
AGGTGATGCTGCAGGAACAGCCTGATATGGGATGTAGTTATATGAAAGCCAGGCATGGCAATATGCTCTTTACAGAGAAAGAAAATTCAAAGTCATCGTCAGTGAAATAGCTTGAGGCTAGCCTGGGCTGCATAAGGTTCTGTCTCAAAAACATCCAAATACACACACACACACACACACACACACACCCCATACCATCCACACAAATGAAAACATGATAATGCATGAGGCATTTATATTAAAATTTATCTGGGATACAAATTCATTTTTTGATTTAAAAAGATATAGCAATTATATTGAATTTGTATGTAGCAAAGTCATCAGAAGGCAAATAGTAATCCTTATTTATAACTTTTAAAATATCAACAAAGTACTGAAACCTATCTTTTACTATTTATTGACACTTTTTTGTTTTGTCCGAGACAATACATTTGAAAGTAGATTGTATGCACTGGATGTTAATTTAGAATGTATTAAATAAGGTAATACCTGGTATAAATAGATGTAACTGTATTTTTCAAATGAAATTAGTCCGAGACAAGTGGGCGTGGTTCTCTGAAAGTGATACTACTGTAAAAATCTATGAGATGCTCCTTATTATGAAGAGATGCTCTCAGACTATGTTTGAGAGGAGAGGAGAGAAGTAGATTATTTTGTGGGATCATTTCCACAAATTTATCATGACAGAATATTTGCAAGCTTGAATTAGCACTATTAGAATGCTACTTACTAAAAATATGTTTATTGGTATGACAGTTCTGCTTAATGGTACAACTCTTTTATGACTCTCTATATATATTCATCTATCTGTATCTGTATCTGTATCTAAATCTATTATCATCTATATCATATATAGCTATATATACCTTTATATTTACATCTATCTCTGTCTCTATCTCTATAAATCTTTATATCTATCTCTGTCTCTATCTCTATCAATCTATCAGTCTATCTATCTATCTATCTACCTATCTATCTGTTTAGATTATATATAAATAACATATCAATTTTCCATTATCAGTAGACTCACATATTTTTTAAAATTCCCTTCTCATTTTTGAAGTTGGTAAATGTAAGCTGAAAAAAAGTTCTATGCAACAACATTTATTGATTTTACCAATAGCTTCATGCAAAATCATTTTCTATGTACCTTGTACATACAAAGAATATCTACATGCAAGAATTATTAAAATAGACAAGGAATAGACTTGAGGAGCATGCATTGTAGATGGGATTAGGTCTTGAATGATGAAATAAACATGTAATCATAGAGTAAATAAGATCACTTCAGAAATAAGGAGCTAGATCAATGTGTTTTAGGACAGATGTACTTTTTTAGGACCTATTTCTTTCATTAATGTGGGCTTCTTGTACTGTATTATATTTCATAATCAGAAAAATCAGTATTTCTGTTATTTAATTGGAAAATGATTTTATGTATAGTTATTGATAGAGTGAAATTTTGATACAGACATATACAATTTTGTGCAATGAATTTAATTAATTAATTAATTAATTAATTAACTCATATCATTGACTGTGGCTGCATATGTGCATGTGCTATGACTTGGACATTTGTTCTGTGCACTATCCATGAATATTAAAGCCTAAGAATATATGGATGTGAACTTGGCTAGACTGAGAAGAATTTGCTTGTCTAATAAAAAGCACATTACTGCATATATCTGTGAGAGTGCTTCTAGAAAGGGTTCACTAACAACGTAACAATCGACCTGAACATGGAGCTCACAGTATTATTGAGTGGGGACCTAGTTAGAGTAACATTGGGAAATGGACAAAGCTCGCTAGTGCACTATCTGCTGCGTCATGATCACTGTGGTGTTGAAGACTCAGGTTTGCTAAGGATTTCCTGACATGGTGGCTGAAGACTGATACAATGTGGTCCTTTAGTCCCCTTTTATTAATTATTTTTGATACTTTAAAATAATTTGTTATTTGTTGATACCATTGTTCTTTCTATGGTGTTGCAATCCCCTTGAACTCCTTCAGTTCCTCCCCTAACTCTTTCATAGGTATCCCTGGGCTCTGTCAAATGGTTGGCTGTAAGTATCTGCATCTGTCTCTGTCAAGTGCTTATAGAGCCTCTCAGAGGACAGCCATTCCAGGCTCCTGTCTGAAAGCACAGCATAGCATCATCGGATATGGTGCCTGCACATGGAATGGATTCTAAGTTGGGTACATTTACCGATGGTCTTTTCTTTAGTCTCTGCTCCATTATTGTCCCTGAATTTCCTTTAGATAGAAACAATTCTGGGTCAAAATTTTTGAGATGCGTGGATGGTCCCATACCTTAACTGGAGGCCATGTCTATCTACTGGAGGTGGTCTCTTCAGGTTCCATCTCCCCACTGTTGGGCATTTTGATTAAGATCATCTCCATTGGGTCCTGGGGGCATCTCATATCCCTGGAGAGGTTCTCCCTGTCCCCCACTCAATATTGCTGCATATTTCCATTAATTTTCCTGGCCTTCTGGGCTTCGCTTCTGTCTCTGCCCCCATACCTGATTCTGTCCCCCTTTTTTCCTACCCCTCCCCTCTCCCATCCAGATTATTCCCTTCCTCCTTCCTCAGTTGAGAATTCCCTGTATAGCTGTGTAGCGCATCTTCTTAAATTGGGTCAATTGGTTTTCTGGAATCTAAGTTTTGAGTACTTTGTATATTTTGGATATTAGCCCTCTATTGGATATAGGATGAGTCAAGATCTTTTCCCAATCTGTAGGCTGCCATAGAACCTTTCAGTACCCTGTTTAATCAACATCTATTCAATGACTCTCTCTATACATATACATATACATATACATATACATATACATATACATATACATATACATATACATACACATACACATACACATACATACACATACACATACACATACACATACACATACACATACACATACACATACACATATACATATACATATATACATGAAATATATATAAATATATATATATTTCAGTAAATATTTGGAATAAAATTTATCTTTAAAAATGTTAAGCCTTTTGTAAATTTTTAAATCAAGTGCACTTAATCTTTGTTTTCCCTCTATTACAGAGAGTAGATTGTTTTCTCCGACAATATATCCTGATTATAGTTTCCCTTCCCTTTACCACTCCCAGTTCCAACCTACCTCCCCACCCAACAAAACATAACAAATCCAGTAAGATAAAACAAGAGCCATAACATGAGTTGGACAAAGGAAACCAATGGAAGAAAAAGAGCCAAAGTGAAGCCACAATAATTAAAGACCCACACATTCACATATTCAGCATTTCACAAAATTACTAAAACTTTGTAAATTTTTAATATAGATTTTTTTCTTTTACAAGGTATCTAAATTGGGTTCCTATCACCCATTCTGGGCAGCTGAAAACTGCCTGTAGCAGCAGCTCATGGGACTCTAAACAGCTCTAGTCCTTTAGGTAACTATACTTAAGTTCTCACACAGATGCCCACTACATATAATTAAAAAAAATAAACAGAAATTTAATTGACTTCATCTATTTAGAGCATATAAGCCGTGTCTGCACTAATGAATGAATCATATTGAACAAATGAATCAATCTTAAGCACTAAATTACTTTCAGAGTAGTCAAGAGAATTTTCAAGAAAAATAAATTCATTAATAAATAAATAAAAGGGGGAAACAACTTAAAAATATACAGTGTCAGCAATTGCCTAGTCTAAAGCCTTGTTTTATTTGTCAAATTATGTGTGAGTTAAATGAAAAACTGTCTTCATCAGCAGGGGAAAAAAGTGATTTTAGTGACAGGCATTCAATATTTATAAGAATAGTAAAGTAAGAAATTTAAGCATCCCTTAGATGTTACTGGGAATCTCATTGTACACTGTCAGTCAAGGTAACTGACATAAAGAAAAAATAAAATCTATTGTAATAAAACGCTGAAAGTCAACGTTAATAACACATGGCAGGGAAGTTCTGAGTCTCTGCAATGCTCTAAATGCAAGGCCCACTCCTCCTGTTCGTAGTTCAGGGGTCCATGTCTGACACTGTTTTCCTACAGGACTCTTACAGGGGATTAAATGCGCTAAGAATTAAAAAGCACCAGAGTTCTAAGCACTGCTTTGGAAAGATCACAGTGATATACTATCCCATGAGCCTCAAGGCCCTTCTTCATCCTTGTGCTAAGCTATGATTTTACTTAATACAGAGAGAGCAGCAATCTGAGGATGCTGCAGGGCTTTGCAGAGTTGTATACTCGCCTGTGTCCCTATCAATACTGCTGCTTATCTATAGTAATGGTTTGTTTGATTGTTTCAAAACATTTTTTATATGCACAGAAATCTTGGCTGCTGAAATGGAGATCTATGATCATCTCTTTCTATAAAAAAAAACAAACAAACAAGGTTTCTGCTTTATGTCACATCGATATTTTCAAATAAATCCTTTATTAGATTCATTTTTATACAATCAAGATATCCCTCTTGAACGCAGTACTTACCCATTCTGCTAATCTCACTAGCCAGCTTGCTCTGAGGAAGCCCTGAATCTATTTCCCACATGTTGGGAATATAATCTGACCCTCACACTCACCTGGCATTTAGCCCTGACCATCGCGTGCTCTCTGTTGAGTCTTCTCCCCTATTCCCTGTCATATCATCTTGAATTTATTCTCTAGAACTGCTATGATCTCTTGCTCTTTACATTCTACTAAGCAGTGTTTCTGAGTATATTAAAGCAGTTGCAGCAGAATCTCCCTGTACTTTGTATCGCTGCATACAACTTATGGATTTCACAGTCAACATTGGCCACTGTTCTCTCACATAAGAAACCAGAATTTTTGCTGGCTCTCGGGGCTTCAGTCCTTTTCCCTCACCACATACCAGATCCCCTCTACCTCCCACTGCCCCTCCCTGTCCACATTCCCTCCCAAGTCCTTCCCTCCCTCCCCCCCTACTTGTGATTGCTCACAAAAAGGGATCTATCATGATTACCCTCTGAAAGACCCAACAAGCAGCTGAAAGAGTCAGATGCAGTTATTTGCACCCAACCAATGGACAGAGGCAGCTGACCCCTGCTGTTGAATTAGGGAAAAGCTGAAAGAAGCTGAGAAGAAGGGCGACTATGTAGGAGGACCAGCAGTCTCAATTAATCTGGACCCCTGTGATCTCTCAAACACTGGACCACCAAATAGACAGCATACACCAGTTGATATGAGGCCCCCAACACACATACAGTAGAGGACTTTCAGGTCCGTGTTCATTCAGAGGTGAACCACCTAACCCTTAAGAGACTGGAGGCCCTAGGGAGTTTAGAGGTCAGGTGGAGTGGGGATGGGGGCATCCACTTGGAGATGGGGAGGGGTTAGGAATGGAATATTGAGTGTAAAAAATGAATTACAAATTAAATTAAATTTAAAAAGAAAAAGAAAAGAAATTCAGAATTTTGCACTGGTGTTTTACTGTTCCATAATGGTTACTCTGTTTTCAATGTCATTTCAACCTCCCCTCCATCAATTTAAAAACAACAACAACAAAACAGATTTCCACAGCAATAGTGTTACTTGCATCTTCAGTATTGATTAAATTAAGCACACTTACTCCTTCAAACGTCATTTGAATGTCTTAATTTCTTTTAAAAACATTAGTCAACATGATGATTAGAACTTCAGATAAAATATACAAGCATGAAGTAGTCTAGAGTTTTAATTCACAGTGTCTTGAAGACTTTCTGACATTTGCTTCCCTTTTCTTAAATTTTATGGATGCCTGCATATTCCTTGAGTTGGATTTTCATAATTCATATATTCAGTTCTTCACAAGAACCTAATCCTAGTTAGATTCTCTATACTTGATTTTTATGATAAGAAGGATTTGTCTTTACTTGTGGAAATGGTATTGGCTAGGAGAGAATTCATGCTTTAGTTTAATTTCAGACTGATGTGATGAAGCTGTAGCTAGGGTAATTGGAGTAGTGTGACTGGTAGAATCATAGGAATGAGTTCTTTGCACTGACTTGATTTCACTGCTTTGGTTCCACATTGCAGAATGCACTCCTGAAACAAACAGTCCTTCAACATTTGCAAGGTCACGGCTCTCTCTCTCTCTCTCTCTCTCACTCACTCTTATTCTGTGTGTGTGTGTGTGTGTGTGTGTGCGCGCGCGCGCGCGCGCGACGCATGTGTGCCTATTTCTCTCTGTTTCATTCCCCCCACTACCACTTCTTAAATAAAACAATTAAGTATAAGCAATTCTAAAGAAGTTCAAAGATAAAACAAAGAATGAATTATTGGTCTTGACTTTAGCATTTAATATCTAGTTTTTCTTATATTGATTGTTTATCAAACTGGTTTTCCACAGTGACCAATATACTAGTGCTGGAGAGAGACTCAGTGGGAAAGAGCACTTCTGTGTTTGCTTCTCAGCATCCATACTAGGGACTCAAAACTAGATCTGTAACTCCAGCTCTTTGGGATCCAAAATTTTGGTCCTCTACAAACACCTATATACTTGGCATGCACACACACACACACACACACACACACACACACACACACACACTCAAACATTTTTTATTGTACAGAAATTTCCCATTAGTTTGAAAGGGAGAAAACAGAATAGAGGTGATATGAAGAAGAAAATGGAAACATGGGAAAAGGGACTTGAATTAAGGAGAGAATAGCTCAACACAGAAGGAAAAGGAGAGAGGCAGAATAAATAATCCCAAGGTTGATCAAGAAGGTTTTAAATAGTCATATAATTTGATATTATATTTATCTTACATTTTAATTTTTTTATTTCGCATATATGTGTGTATGCACATCACATCATGGTATAGTGCTGGAGGTCGAGGGAGTCAGTTTTCTTATGCCTCCTTGAATTGTTGCCAGGGATCCAATTCATGTCCTTAGGTTTGGCAACAGATACTTCACCTCATTGACCCATCTCTCTTACCTGGGAGTTTGTTTTAACTTTTGTGTCATTAACATGACCTACCTTGAATCAACTATGAGTAGTCTACATGTTCAGCCATTCTGGGATATAAACAACTACAGAAGCGTTATCTTCCATTTCTATTACTTTTCTTTTTTTTTTTTTTTTTTTTTTCATCAATACAGCCTCCATAGGTGTCGGCACACAAAAATACATGTATTTAAAATATTACTGGAATTAATTCATTATTATTATTATTATTTATTTAGGTGTTATTCTAGGTCATGATTTGACTGTGCAAATTGTTATATTTAAGATGTAACAGTTTCCAGATTACTGGATAAAATAGTTGATATTTCTGCTGTGCTTCATAAATATTCTTAGCTTATTCATTCTGGGTCATTCTTAGAATAATGTCCGGAAAATATACTTGTAACATTTGGGCTCTGCTATTGAACACTAAAATCAGCATAAACATATTGCACATTCTTAAAATAATTCAACTTTTATGTAGAAACTGTTAATCCTTGATGTCAAGCAATGCTAATTTTCCCTTAAGTAATTTAAAATATAATTTCCCTGTGGATTATAAAAGCACTGAGGTAGACCATATTGAATAAAATAAACTTTACTTGGGCAAATGAATGACATCCTTCATATAGCCTGAGAACAAATTGCCATGGACTAATGGAGTTTCCCTTATAATCTATTACAGTTCAACCTTTATGTGAAACATTTCTAAACCTGAAGTTAATTAGAACACGGAATCTAGCAGATGTAAAAGCATTAGATGGTATTCATAAAGTGCTAAAAATTGTCTTCAAAATGAAAAATATAGTGAAAGAAATAATTAACAGTTATTATTTGTATTTTTCAGAGAAACATTGTCATTGATTTGCCACTTTTATGGAATCATAATACCAGAACCCATCAGAGGCTATCTGCTGAGTTAGATTGATGGACACTACAGCAGTAGCCCTTACAGATAGGCATATTCCTTGCATTTACTTAAAACAAAATGATGTTACATTGGGGACTCCAGTTCATTTCTACCTGTTTACATTTCAAATGGTCCTGTATGTGGAATCCACTTGGAGTTTTATAATACTCTTGCTGGTAGTCATATTAATATAGAGCACTTAGCAGTGTTTAAATTGTGAAATGAACAGCAGAGTCAAGTAACCTCAGAGGAGTATGCAATGACAAAGGACAGCACAAGTGTTGCAAGACATTTAAGATTATATATAAGTTTTATTTATATAAATGCACATACACAGACATGCATGCATATACATGTACACTCCTGTTTCATGAAACTACAAGACTGCATATTAGCTAAGAATATGAGATGCTTTCAAGTATTGGTCTTGATGCTTGGTTAATACTTTTCTGGAATATTATCATTTCTCTATACCACAAAGGTATGAACAAATGACTTACTACAACAAATGATGTAATTGAATAAAACAAACAATTTTCTGCTCAAAAAACTAATAGCTCCTATCGCCATGACCACCATCATCAATATGTCCTTTGCTGTTAAAGAACTTTATACCCATTCTAACATATTACAAATTTATAAAAATTAGGAAAATATCACAAAATGAAAACTATATAACCATAAGACCATAATTCAGTCAGAGAAATTGGATGATAGAAATATTTCAGTGTTCTAGAAATTTCTCTGAAACTCCTTTCAGGCATTACCTTCTTCCTTCTGTGGAAGATAGGCATCATCCAAACAATCAGATGAATGTATTCAGCTTTCTCTGTTTTTGATATTGAAATTATTCCTTAAAATATAATTTACCTTTAGTTATTTGAAAGTGTGTGAGTATTTTGCCTGCATCAATGTTCATACATACAACATACGTGTGCCAATGTCCACAGAGGTCAGATGAAGGAGTTATGTACCCTGGAACTGAAGTTATAGATAGTTAATAACAACCACATGAGTGTTGAGAACCAAATTCAGATCATCTGCAAGAGTAGCAAGTGCCCTTAACAACTCAGCCTCCTCTCCAGACCCTTTACCAAGTTCATGTTGGTAATTTTTTGCACAATTGGTCTTGAAGTTTTTTAAACTAAAAAGTTATAAAAAGACACAAATTTAGGTAGGTATGGAAAGAATCTATGGGAAAAGTTGAAAGGTGAATATGATCAAAATATGTTGCATGGATTTTCTTTTTTTTTTATTAGGTATTTTCCTCATTTACATTTTCAATGCTATCCCAAAGGTCCCCCATACCCACCCACCCCCAATCCCCTACCCACCCACTCCCCCTTTTTGGCCCTGGCGTTCCCCTGTACTGGGGCATATAAAGTTTGCAAGTCCAATGGGCCTCTCTTTGCAGTGATGGCCGACTAGGCCATCTTTTGATACATATGCAGCTAAAGACAAGAGCTCCCGGGTACTGGTTAGTTCATATTGTTGTTCGTTTTCTTAAGTATGGATGAAGTAAACTCAAATGTAGTTTTATAAATGTATGTGTGTATGCTTTTACTCAACATTATGCCTATAAGGAGAATTTATGTTATTCTTAATGGTGTGTGTTTGTGTACACAGTGTGAAGTTTATATGTATGCTTATGTAATTGTGTGTGTGTGTGTGTGTGTGTGTTTGTGTGTGCGCGTGCACTCCGTAGGAGCATAAAAATATGTGTGCTTGTGTAGCTCGTTAGTTAATATCAACTATCTTATACCATTTTGCACCTTACATTCTGAGGCAGGGTCTCCCACTAAGCATGAAGCTTGCTGACTGTCATAGGTTATCTGGCTAGAAAGACCTAGTGATCTTCCTGTACCACTGAGTTACAGACATGAATTGTCATGCCCAGTTTTTAATGTGGCTGCTGGAGATCTCAACAGTGTCTTCACGCTTACATGACAAGTATTTTACTTAATGAGACACATCTTCATTCTCTTATTGACCAGGTTAGAACAGAACATTTATAGCAATATTATCTGTTGCTAGGTGATCCTGGCTATAATCCAAGTATCTTAATCATTACACTTTGATTTCTTATCATGCTAATATGGAGGAAATAAAATGACAATTGTTGATTGCCATAGTTCCAAATGAAGGTTCTTTTCACAATGCTTATGTGGAAGCCTTCTTCCTGTATTCACATGTCTAGTCATGAGTGTTCTTAAGTCTTCTTCTTCCTTCTCTTCCTCCTTTGTATCTTCTTCCTGCCTTTAATCTCATCATGTGACATCTGCAATTAGCTTATGTAGCCCACATTACTTCTCAAACATCCCACTTCCATATAACATCACAATGGGGTCAAACTTTTTACACATAAATGTTGGAAGAATACAATTTCTTAGCCAATAACAATCATATTTTGTTTGACTACTGATGGACATTTTTAATTTTTAATGCTCTATAAATGTGTGCATTGCTGTTGCTCTCTGCTTCTTAATTACATTTGATTTCATTCATATTCATTAGATAATGCTACTGTTTCAAGAAATTGTTCTGGCATGGTCTTTTATACCTGTTATTCCAGAACTTAGAAAATGAATCCATAAGTATTAGATGATCAATGGCTTCCCCAGATTCAGAGCAGGTATGAGGTCAGCATGGGCTACAACAAATCCTATTTCAATAAATAAATAAATATCCATTTATATTGTTGAACAAATTTTCACCTAAATGGCAGACTATGGAACTCTTTTCATTTTATGTCATAGTTTTTTTTATAGCCAAGGTAGAGTGTGACTAATAGCTTTCCTTTGTGGTTTGAATTTGCAGTTATTACAGGTTGAACAATTTTTTTCTATTTCACTTGAATTGTCATTTGTGAACTGTTTGGTGTTGCTTGGGGTTGTTTTGACTGTCGTTGATTTCTTCAATACTGTAGCATTTGCTTTAATATCATAGATATGTCTGTGCTGATTTTATCGATTCAAAATTCCTATATCCTTGTTTTGTTTTCTTAAGAAATTGTATAGCGTTACCTACTTTTCTAAATCTATGTCTCACTATTTGTCTATCTGTCTCTGCCTCATCTCTGTCTTTCTCTGTCTGTCTTTGTCTATGTATCTATGTAATGTATTATATATATATATTACCCATTACATTTCTGCATATTTTATATGAATTTCTAGTATATTATATGAATTTCAATATGAAATTTATAATTTAATATATATGTTCCTTAAGGCAACTATATTACAATACTGTTTAAATTAAATAAAATACATACATATTGTGTGACTTCAAATAGGATAATAAACTTAGTTTCTTAAATCTAAACATAGCATGGAAATTTTTTATCACCAGAATATTCACTCATGATTTTGCAGTCTTCTCTGCTGCTATCTTATTCATACACTATTACTCTAGGTTTCCATTGATCTGATTCTTATCACCAATTAATCATTATGTTTATCGGCCTGATCAGAGGCACAAGTCCCTTCCGGTCCCGCCAGCACCGGGGTAGCTGAGGCACAGAGTCGGCTGACACCTGCAAGCTACCCACAAGACCCTCCATGGGGTCTTTTTCTTTCTTTTTTTTAAAAAAATTATTTATTACATATTTTCCTCAATTACATTTCCAATGCTATCCCAAAAGTCCCCCATACCCTCCCCCCCCCACTTCCCTATGCACCCATTCCCATTTTTTTTGGCCCTGGCGTTCCCCTGTACTGGGGCATATAAAGTTTGTGTGTCCAATGGGCCTCTCTTTCCAGTGATGGCCGACTAGGCCATCTTTTGATACATATACATACATATACATACATGTAGCTAGAGTCAAGAGCTCCGGGGTACTGGTTAGTTCATAATGTATTACCCGCGCTCACGACCGGCCAGGAAGAATGCAACAAACCAGAATCTTCTGTGGCAAAAGCTTTATTGCTTACATCTTCAGGAGCAAGAGAGAGAATGGCAAAACCCTGTCCCTTTTAAGGAGAATTATCCTCCGCCTAGGACGTGTTGCTCCCTGATTGGCTGGAGCCCATTGGCCGAGTTGTCGTCACAGGGAAGGCAGAGCACATGGAGTGAAGAACTACCTTTGGCACATGCGCAGATTATTTGTTTACCACTTGGAACACAGGATGTCAGCGCCATCTTGTAACAGCGAATGTAAGGGCGGCTCCCCACAATAATGTTGTTCCATCTATAGGGTTGCAGGTCCCTTTAGCTCCTTGGGTACTTTCTCTAGCTCCTCCATTGGGAGCCCTGTGATCCATCCAATAGCTGACTGTGAGCATCCACTTCTGTGTTTCCTAGACCCCGGCATAGTCTCTCAAGAGACAGCTATATCTGGGTCCTTTCAGCAAAATCTTGCTAGTGTATGCAATGGTGTCAGCGTTTGGAAGCTGATTATGGGGTGGATCCCTAGGTGAGTGGAACACAGCTGCTTCTCCAATCCAATCGCACGGGACCTGAGACTACATTAATTAGGGAAGCAGAAAACCCAGCCTGATCAGGGGCACAAGTCCTTTCCATTCCACACCAGCACAGGGGTACCTTGGGCGTGGAGTGTGAGGACACCAGTAAGGTATACACAGGACCCTCCAGGGTATCTTAAGACCTCTGTGAGTGGATCACAACTTCTGCCAGGAGGCAGGTTCGAACACCATATATCTGGGCACCTTCCCTGCAAGAGGAGAGCCTACCTGCAGAGAGTACTCTGAACACTGAAACTCAGGATAGACCTAGTTTCCCAGGTCTGCTGATAGAGGCTAACATAAACACCTGAGGAACAAGATCTAACCAGAGACAATTACAGCAACTAACTCCAGGGATTACCAGATGGCCAAAGGCAAACATAAGAATCTTACTAACAGAAAGCAAGACCACTCACCATCATCAGAACGCAGCACTCCCACCCCACCCAATCCTGGGCACCCCAAAACACCCGAAAAACTAGACCCGGATTTAAAAGCATATTTCATGATGATGGTAGAGGACATCAAGAAGGAATTTAAACACTCACTTAAAGAAATACAGGAGACAACTGCTAGACAGGTAGAAGACCTTAAAGAGGAAGCACAAAAATCACTTAAAGTATTGCAAGAAAACACAACCAAACAGGTGATGGAATTGAATAAAACCATCCAAGACATAAAAAGGGAAATAGACATAATAATGAAAACACAAAGTGAGGCAACGCTGGAGATAGAAAACCTAGAAAAGAAATCTGGAACCATAGATGCAAGCATCAGCAACAGAATACAAGAGATGGAAGAGAGAATCTCAGGTGCAGAAGATTCCATAGAGAACATCGGCACAACAATCAAAGATAATACAAAATGCAAAAAGATCCTAACTCAAAATATCCAGGAAATCCAGGACACAATGAGGAGACCAAACCTACGGATAATAGGAGTAGATGAGAATGAAGATTTTCAACTTAAAGGACCAGCAAATAACTTCAACAAAATTATAGAAGAAAACTTCCCAAACCTAAAGAAAGAGATGCACATGAACATACAAGAAGCCTACAGAACTCCCAATAGACTGGACCACAAAAGAAATTCCTCCAGACATATAATAATCAGAACAACAAATGCACTAAATAAAGATAGAATATTAAAAGCAATAAGGGAAAATGGTCAAGTAACATATAAAGGCAGGCCTATCAGAATTACACCAGACTTTTCACCAGAGACTATGAAAGCCAGAAGATCCTGAACAGATGTTATACAGACCCTAAGAGAACACAAATGCCAGCCCAGGCTACTATACCCAGCCAAACTCTCAATTACCATAGATGGAGAAACCAAAGTTTTCCACGAAAAATCCAAATTCACACATTATCTTTCCACAAATTCAGCCTTTCAAAGGATAATAACAGAAAAAACCAATACAAGGATGGAAACCACGCGCTAGAAAAAAACAAGAACGTAATCCCTCAAAAAAAAAAAAAAAAAAAAAAAAAAAGACAGCCACAAAAACAGAATGTCAACTCTCAAAACAAAAATAATAGGAAGCAACAATTCCTTTTCCTTACTATCTCTTAATTTCAATGGACACAATTCCCAAAATAAAAGACATAGACTAAAAGACTGGCTACACAAACAGGACCCAACATTCTGCTACTTACAGGAAACCCATCTCAGGGAAAAAGACAGACACTACCTCAGAGTGAAAGGCTGAAAAACAATTTTCCAAGCAAATGGTCTGAAGAAAGAAGCTGGAGTAGCCATTCTAATATCTGGTAAAATCGACTTCTAACCCAAAGTTATCAAAAAAGACAAGGAGGGACACTTCATACTCATCAAAGGTAAAATCCCCCAAGAGGAACTCTCAATTCTGAATATCTATGCTCCAAATACAAGGGCAGACACATTCATTAAAGAAACTTTAGCTCAATGCACATATTGTACCTCACACAACAATAGTAGGAGACTTCAACACACCACTTTCATCAATGGACAGATCATGGAAACAGAAACTAAACAGGGACATAGTGAAATTAACAGAAGTGATGAAACAAATGGACTTAACAGATATCTATAGAACATTTTATCCTAAAACAAAAGGATATACCTTCTTCTCAGCACCTCATGGTACCTTCTCCAAAAATGACCATATAATTGGTCAAAAAACAGGCCTCAACAGATACAAAAATATTGAAATTGCCCCATGCATACTATCAGACCACCATGGACTAAGGTTGATTTTCAACAACAACATAAATAATGGAAAGCCAAAATTCATGTGGAAAATGAACAACACTCTTCTCAATGATACCTTCGTCAAGGAAGAAATAAAGAAAGAAATTAAGGGCTTTTTAGAGTTTAATGAAAATGAACCCACAACATACCCAAACTTATGGGACACTATGAAATCATTTATAAGAGGGAAACTCATAGCTCTAAGTGCCTCCAAAAAGAAACTAGAGAGAGCACACACTAGCAGCTTTACAACACACCTAAAAGCTCTAGAAGAAAAAGAAGCAAATTCACCCAAGAGGAGTAGACTGCAGGAAATAATCAGGTCAGGGGCGAAATCAACCAAGTGGAAACAAGAAGAACTATTCAAAGAATCAACCAAAGGAGGAGCTAGTTCTTTGAGAAAATCAACAAGATAGATAAACCCGTAGCCTGGCTCACTAGAGCGCACAGGGACAGCATCCTAACTAACAAAACCAGAAATGAAAAGGGAGACATAACAACAAACCCTGAAGAAATCCAAAACACTATCAGATCCTTCTACAAAAGGCTATACTCAACAAAACTGGAAAACCTAGATGAAATGGACATATTTCTAAACAAATACCAGGTATCAAAGTTAAATCAAGATCAGGTTAATGATCTAAACAGTCCCATATCCCCTAAAGAAATAGAAGCAATCATTAATGGTCTCCCAACCAAAAAAAGCCCAGGACCAGATGGGTTTAGTGCAGAGTTCTATCAGACCTTCAAAGAAGATCTTATTCCAGTTCTGCCCAAACTATTCCACAAAATAGAAGTAGAAGGTACTCTACCCAACTCATTCTATGAAGCCACAATTACTCTGATACCTAAACCACAGAAAGATCCAACAAAGATAGAGAACTTCAGACCAACTTTCCTTATGAATATCGATGCAAAAATACTCAATAAAATTATCGCTAACCGAATCCAAGAACATATTAAAACAATCATCCTTTCTGACCAAGCATGTTTTATTCCAGTGATGCAGGGATGGTTTAATATATGGAAATCCATCAATGTAATCCATTATATAAACAAACTCAAAGACAGAAACCACATGATCATCTTGTTGGATGCAGAGAAAGCATTTGACAAAATCGAACACCCATTCATGATAAAAGTCTTGGAAAGATCAGGAATTCAAGGCTCATACCTAAACATGATAAAAGCAATCTACAGCAAACCAGTAGCCAACATCAAAGTAAATGGTGAGAAGCTGGTAGCAATCCCACTAACATCAGGAACCAGACAATGGTGTCCACTTTCTCCCTACCTATTCAACATAGTACTTGAAGTCCTAGCCAGAGCAATTCGACAACAAAAGGAAATCAAGGGGATACAAATTGGAAAAGAAAAAGTCAAAATATCAATTTTTGCAGATGATATGATAGTATATATAAGTGACCCTAAAAATTCCACAAGAGAAATCCTAAACCTGATAAACAGCTTCAGTGAAGTAGCTGGATATAAAATTAACTCAAACAAGTCAATGGCCTTTCTCTACACAAAGAATAAACAGGATGAGAAAGAAATTAGGGTAGCAACACCCTTCTCAATAGTCACAAATAATATAAAATACCTTGGCGTGACTGTAACTAAAGAAGTGAAAGATCTGTATGATAAGAACTTCAAGTCTCTGAAGAAAGAAATTAAAGAAAATCTCAGAAGATGGAAAGATCTCCCATGCTCATGGATTGGCAGGATCAACATTGTAAAAATGGCTATCTTGCCAAAAGCAATCTACAGATTCAATGCAATCCCCATCAAAATTCCAACTCAATTCTTCAATGAATTAGAAAGAACAATCTGCAAATTCATCTGGAATAAAAAAAAAAAAAGAAAAAAAAACGTAGGATAGCAAAAAATCTTCTCAAGGATAAAAGAATCTCTGGTGGAATCACAATGCCTGACTTAAAGTTTTACTACAGAGCAATTGTGATAAAAACGACATGGTACTGTTATGATGACAGAAAAGTAGACCAATGTAATAGAATTGAAGTCCCAGAAATGAACCCACACACCTCTGGTCACTTGATCTTTGACAAGGGAGCTAAAACCATCCAGTGGAAAAAAGACAGCATTTTCAACAAATGGTGCTGGCACAACTGGTGGTTATCATGTAGAAGAATTCTAATTGATCCATTCCTATCTCCTTGTATTAAGGTCAAATCTAAGTGGATCAAGGAGCTCCACATAAAACGAGAGACAGTGAACTTGTAGAGGAGAAAGTGGGGAAAAGCCTTGAAGATATTGGCACAGGTGAAAAATTCCTGAATAGAACTGCAGTGGCTTGTGCTGTAAGATCGAGAATTTACAAATGGGACCTCATGAAACTGCAAAGTTCTGTAAGGCAAAAGACACTGTCAATAAGACAAAAAGACCACCAACAGATTAGGAAAGGATCTTTACCTATCCTAAATCAGATAGAAGACGAATATCCAATATATATAAAGAACTCAAGAAGGCAGACTCCATAAAATCAAATAACCCCATTAAAAAATGGGGCTCAGAGCTAAACAAAGAATTCTCACCTGAAGAATACCTAATGGCTAAGAAACACCTTAAAAATGTTCAGCATCCTTAATCATCAGGGAAATGCAAATCAAAACAACCCTGAGATTCCATCTCACACCAGTCAGAATGGTTAAGATAAAAAATTCAGGTGACAGCAGATGCTGGCGAGGATGTGGAGAAAGAGGAACACTCCTCCACTGTTGGTGGGACTGCAGGCTTGTACAACCACTCTGGAAATCAGTCTGGCGGTTTCTCAGAAAATTGGACATGGTACTACCAGAGGATCCCACAAAACCTCTCCTGGGCATATATCTAGATGTTCCAACTAGTAAGAAAGAAACATGCTCCACTATGTTCATAGCAGCCTTATTTATAATAGCCAGAAGCTGGAAAGAACCAAGATGCCCCTCAACAGGTAATGGGTAAAACAAAAATGTGGTACATTTACACAATGGAGTACTACTCAGCTATTAAATAGAATGAATATGAAATTCCTAGACAAATGGTTGGATCTGGAGGGCATTATCCTGAGTGAGGTAACCCAATCACAAAAGAACTCAAATGATATGTACTCACTGATAAGTGGATATTAGCTCAGAAACTTAGAATACTCAAGATATAAGTTACAATTTGCAAAACACATGAAACTCAAGAAGAATGAAGACCAAAGTGTGGACACTTTGCCCCTTCTTAGAATTGGGAACAAAACACCCATGGAAGGAGTTACAGAGACATATTTGGAGCTGAGACAAAAGGATGGACCATCTAGAGACTGACATATCCAGGGATCCATCCCATAATCAGCCAAATGCTGATACCATTGCATACACTAGCAAGATTTTGCTGATAGGACCCTGATATAGCTGTCTCTTGAGAGACTATGCCAGGGCCTTGCAAACACATAAGTGGATACTCACAGTCAGCTATTGGATGGATCACAGGGGCCCCAATGGAGGAGCTAGAGAAAGTACCCAAGGAGATAAAGGGATCTGCAACCCTATAGGTGGAACAACATTATGAACTAACCAGTACCCCGGAGCTCTTGAGTCTAGCTGCATATGTATCAAAAGATGGCCTAGTCGGCCATCACTGGAAAGAGAGGCCCATTGGACTTGCAACCTTTATATGCCCCAGTACAGGGGAACACCAGGCCCAAAAAGTGGGAGTGTGTGGGTAGGGGAGTGGGGGGGAGGGTATGGGGGATTTTTGGGATAGCATTGGAAATGTAAATGAGGAAAATACCTAATAAAAATTAATAAAAAAAGGAAAAATGTCATTATATTTCCAGTTTCATGATGTTAAATTAGTTTATTTTGGACCATGTTGATGTGGTTTTCCTTTTCCCTTCTACTTAACTTCGATATTTTCTTACCAATTCAATTACATCTTTTAAGACTCATATAATTTAGTACTTGAAAAGTCTAATTATTCCATCCCTGTAAAATTTCAAATATTGAGAGTCATTATACTTAGGCTGTATTCCTATGTTGACCTATGTAATAATATTGAGATTCATCAACATTGTTCACGGGTTTTGCAAAATCAGATTTAGCAGATGTTTCATTTGTGAGGACAGTCTGTTACCCCTTATGAAAGAAAAATGCCCTTTGAAGATATTCCACAAATTATTCTTTTTCAGAGTAAACAAGTACGAGGGAGACTATTAGGCATCAGTTGAATAGCAGCATGGTCGTACTTAAATTTTCATGAACACATTATTTGTTTTTGTGAGTAAGTGGGGTACTAAAATAATCATTGCCAGATTTGTGTATTTGGAAAGATTATTAGAAAGAACCAGGGAAAAATAAATTTTAGTTTCAGGGTAGTATAACATTATATATGCCAGTAAAAACATATTTTAAACATGGTATTTCTTTTTTCAATCCTTTTTATTATTTTTCAGATTATAGTAAAATTAAATTTCTCCCTTGCCTTTCATGCCCTCCCTTGCTCCAAACCCCAAAAGATATATTTTTCTCCATTTTGGCCTTTATAGCCATATCTATTTATCTATCTATCTATCTATCTATCTATATATATATATATATATATATATATATATATATATATTATATAGATATATTATTCGACATAATCTGCTCATTCTGTAAAGTGTTACTTAGATGTATTTTCTTCAAGGCTGACCATTTAATATAGGATGAGTAACTGGTGTGCTCTTCCCTCGATAAGACAATTTAAACCATTCTCTGCACTCTTTGTTGCCTGTATTTATAGTAATTCTTTGATAATTTCAATACATTTTGAACATATTCACCCTCCCCTACAACTCCTCTCAGATCATCCATTTTTCAAAACCTGCCCAAATTTATGTTCTTAAAAAAAATCATCAAGTACAATGTGTGTTGCCCCATATACTCTTGAATTAGACATTTATTGCAGACATTAAACAGAACAACAAAACAATGATCAGTTTGCTTTAAAAACTTCTGTGAAACTATAATAAATACCCAGTGCACAGATAATGTCAAATTTATTTCATAACAGAAGAGCTTTATAGTCTGGACAATACATGATGAGTCTCTGACTAAGGCTCTGAAATAGTTATTTTTGAAAGTCATATTAAGGAAAGATAGACTAAAAATCCATTCACAGCATTCATTATTGTGTAAGCCTGTGTGTATCTCTGTAAGTCCAATTTTGATTGGTTAAATCCAGTCATTGTGTGACTCCTTGAATTTGGTGAGATTCTAGACATTTATTTCATTTCCAAGACATGAGGAAATTTCTACTAGAAAGTAGAAATCGAATTCAGTCATTTTCAATAGTTGATTCAGGAAGAAGAATAAGAAGAAGAGGAGGAGGAGGAAGAGGAGAAAGGATAAGGAGGAGGGAGGAGGAAAAAAAGGAAAGAGGAGGAGGACAAGAAGGTGGAAGGTGAAGAAAAGGATAGAAAGAGAGACTTATATGAAATAGAATAAAAGAAGTTTTATTTTAGGATTTATTTCTACCCAAACATGAAAAATTCAGAGCGATTCATGGTTTAAAATTTAAAAGGCTACAAAAGAGGAATGTTTTAAAAAAAAAGGTTAAGATGGTAGAAAAGCAGACTACGCATATATAACTTCATGATTCACACCAAAGTTAGTATTTCCTTGCAACTACATCAATCAAGACAACTTGACAGTTGTTAAAGAGGGAAGAAGATGCACAGAAACCATTCTAACAGGGCAGTGAGTTCAGAAAGCCCCTTGCAAATATGATCAACTGGTGTTTTATTAAAGGACAAAATTAAATGCAATGAGGCAGGGCCAACTATTTTAAAGAGCAGGCCAGGAAAATATAACAGCTAGGGCAATTTAACCTATATTTAATAAAAAATAACTTGTACACTTACAAAGCATCCTCAGGGAATACAGAAGCAAATTGATGTCAACTACTAGTTTGTAATAAGGTTGTAAATACAATATTCAGAATGTGGTTGATTGAGCTGGGAGGTAGTTCAGAGATATGTGCTCTCCTAGCATACCTGAGATTCCTGACATAATCACTAGCACAAACAAATAAGAGCCTTTTACTTTACAATATATATTGTTATAGAGAGAGTACCAATTTATAAATCCCATCAGCACATAATCAGATGGGAGAATGGTGCCTGCTAAGAGACTAAAATGGATAAGCAAGTCCCTTGCCTATTTTTCCATTTCCATAAAATGGCTATTTTGTGACAAAACAGAGATAGACTCTACCCTCCGAGTCAGCCACATCCCAAATAGGGTCTACATGCCCCAGGAAGATATTTTTTCCCTTTTGTTAATACACTTGTTTATTTCATAATAATCATTTCTAAATTCTGAATTCTTCATCAGTTTATTTCTTCAATAAAAATTCCTCAAATTTTTAATCTATCCTGTCAGCTTCAATCACTTTTTCTCCTGCCTGTAATTTTTTTATAAAAGTATACATGTACATGTTTAGGCCACTATCACAATACCACTTGCCTCTCTCTCTCTCTCTCTCTCTCTCTCTCTCTCTCTCTCTCTCTCTCTCTCTCTGTGTGTGTGTGTGTGTGTGTGTGTGTGTATCTATCTATCTATCTATCTATCTATCTATCTATCTATCTACCTATCTATCCAAAGATATAGATACATAAATATAGGTTACAGTCTCTTCATCGAGGGTTGTAAGATATAAAAGGATTACCATTTGAATGCTTCCCTTTTCATCCTTTCAGACTCTCTCTGTCAGAATCTTAACAGCAGCCAGAGATCATCAATAGTCTCATCTTTCAGGCAGAGCTGACAGCCCCTCTTTGATCCTGTGCTGCATGTTTCTTCCTTCTCACCTCAGGCTTTCTTATTGTCATGACACCACTCTCCGGTGGAAACCTACTTAGTACAAAAACATTTGCAACCAAGAAGTGTTGGAGGAATATCACTGCTGAGGCCCTTTGATCACTGAGGGGTGAAACTTAACTTTATAGCTTGCTCTGTCCCTTTATTGAATAAACAAAATTATACTTCATAAGAAGCCACTATAAATCTTGGAAGATCAAATGCCAATAAAGATAATACTGTATTTTTAACCTTTAATAGACTTCTTTTGATTTTATTATAAATCTTTCATTTTTTTTTGTTCCATAAATTTACTCTTTCTAGTTCTTTGCCCCTGGTTCAGATATCTAGGAAATCCATGCTAAATACATCATGATCACATCTTGTTCATTACCCTCTTCTTGATTATAATTTTATACTCAAAGCTTACTCAACTGAACTTAATAATTTTATCTTAATATAGTCTTTTAAACTTTAACCTATTGTTTGTGTTTTATTGACAAGGAACAGTATGATTCAGTATTTTATGAGAGTTGGAATTTTCTCATTAGTAACCACTTCTAGATTCCTATCCTCACCTCCAATGCCAATGATGTTTTTGGAGCAGATACTTGATGAAATAAAGTTCACATTGTGGTTATTTTGGTGGCTGAGTAAAGCATGATGTTTGGGAGATTTAATGTTTGTTTATTACTGTCTTTAATTCTGTTATAATTCTTCAACTTACCACCTTTTAAAGGAATTTTTCTCATCAGGTTCATTCTTTTAGTGAAAAAGTGAAACATAAAAACATAAAAACTAGGTCTTTAGGCCCTGGCTTGAGAATGTGACCTTTGTGACTCAATGCTCCAAGGCATGCTAATCATAAAACAGATAGCAACATTCCTCCACCCACCCACTTTCTGGGTTCAGGGAGTGTTTGTTCAAAAAGGACCACCCTGATCATTCATGGAACCTGCTATGCAAATGTACTATTGTTAGGGGCTCATAGAAACTATCTTGAGAAATAACCCGCACCATTACCAGGTATTCCTTGTGACTCTTGTGACTTTACACTTCCTCGTGACTTTTAACTGGTATTTTTGGTATTTTCCAACAATGCCCTCCCCACCCCTTGAGTTGTGGTTTCTTCCTTTAAATACCCTTTTACCCAGCTACTCAAGGGGCCATGGTCCTCTACCCCTGTGTGGTGTATGACTGTGAGTGCTCTTGAAATAAAAGTCCTCTTGCAATTTGCATCAAGACCATTTCTCTTGAGTGATTTGGGGTGTTGCCTCTCCTGAGTCAGAACGTAGAGGAGTCCTCACATTGTAGGTCTTTCATTAGCATGTAGGATATAATTTCAGTATTCACTGGTCCCTGGGATTGACTCTTCTGCTGTGGTGACTTTTGGACACAAAAGTAATACCCCCAAATCTCAGGGTTGTGAAAGACCTCCGTGGGGATACCCCCGCCTGAGTCACAAGATAATGTGCACCCAAAGAATCACGAGAGAGCATCTTGATGCAAACACACAAGGTAGTTCAATGATGGAGCTTGGGGCAGACATGTATCTCACACAGGAGACAGAGGTGTCAACCCTGAGGCTCAGAAGCTAGGGGTTTATATAGTAAAAGAGTGGGGGTAGGGGGAGAATTGACATGGCTACACACAATTGGACAGTTTAAACATCAGCAAACTGTACGTGCAGATGGTGGTAACAACAGAGCATCTGGTTAACATTTAACCCATGTCAGAAGGGTGGGAGATAGGGAGGCGCCGGGCCAGTCTGGACATTCTTGTATGTCTTCCCTAACTTTATGGCTAGTTGGTTCCTGGGATGACTTTACAGCCTTTGTTCTCTGTCTTAGGCCCAAAAAGCCCTCCTAACTAGCAAGCGGCATGAGTCATGGACCTTAAATTTTAATTTTCTTTCAGTTGCACAGCATGTATTCATGAATCATATGGTCACAAATGAACTTCAGTCACTCCCATACAATATTCTTTTCATTATTTAGAAATTATCTCTATTTGCAATGAAGAGAATAATGAATACTATTTACATCTACAGAATAAGACTCTTTGCATTTACATATTACTTGAATCTAGGGTACCATTCTTTGGTGACTCATAGACCATTTCATTTGGGGGCTTGTCCAGGATTCACTAGAGATTCCTTACCCAATAGTGAAGAGTTGTTTTTGTTTGTTTGTTTGTTTGTTTGTTTTTATGGGTAAGTCTTGGTGTCGGGTTGCCTTTTGTTATGTCCATCTCTGTGTTTTTGTTTTGAGTTTAATCTGGAGGCCTAGAAGGACAAAGCAAAAGCACATTTTGCCACCCATCCAGGAGCAATATAGGGAGGGTGCTCCTGACTCCCTACCAGAAACAGGATAACTTATGAGTTCTCATTGTAATTCTGAACCAGCTGTGGGTCTATGGGCAGCCCATGTGCAGGGAGGAAGACCACTGTCTAAGACAGCCTTTTCATTTTACTTTTATTTTCCCAAGAATGTCCTTCTGTGTCTTTCTGTGTGTATTCTGTTTTTTGTCCTCTCATACAATTTTTTCTTTGATTCCTAGGATGAGAAAGACACAGAGCACCCCACAGGACTTGGTCCTAAACCATTTTGAGGACTTTTGTTGAGTAACAGAAGACTCTGGTCTGGTTATTCATCCCAGTAAATTAAATATCTTTTGCAGGAATGAATGCCCCACTTATAAAGTAAGATTCTCTGAGGAAAGGACTTTCCAACTCCCCATTTATATGAAATATTAAATATATATAATATTTCCTCCCCTTATCCTTTGTGGATTTTACACCATGCACCACTATTCCACTCATTTCCCAGTACCTTCTTCATATTTTCCCTCTTTCCCTGCAACTTCCCTAATGAAAGAAAACAAAACAAATAAAAATAGAAATAAAACAAGACCAACTATATCACCATGGAAGTTACGGTATGTCACAATGTGTCACACAGTATACCCTCCTGCCCAAAGAGCCTTACTTGCAAATGTTATTGCAATGAGTCATGGCTCTGGTTCACCTGGAGCCTTAGTTTCTCTTTTTGAAAAGTGGAGGAGGCATTTTCCTGACAATATAACAGCACAGCTGTAGTAGCACCATTTGTCTCCCACCTCATTCTACTAGTATCCATTCTAAGGAATTCTGTTGGCATACCTACATCTCAACATTGCTAATGCTTTGGTAAATGGTTTTCACACACAAAAAACCTCTGAGGCCACCATTCAGGAACTTATTGAGAGATAGATCCTAAACCCACTCCAAGTCATCTATGGGAAAAAATGTTTTGGATAAAGCTATCTTAGGCCATGAAAAAGGACAGGAGCATAGATCTCTTATTTCAATTTAGAATTAACTCCTAGGATCAATTTTTGGTTAGGATAGGAAGTTGATTAATTTCATTATTCCTATCCAGTTGCTTCAGACTTCCATATGTTTCTCATTGTTTAAACAAACAAGTTCCCCACTAAAATGTTGCATTAAATGAAAGCAGTATAGGAGAACATATATGTTGCCTGACTGAGCACTGGCTGAGGAAGAGGATGTTTCAAAAACATCTATAAACAGAACCAATATCAGAAGCCATAAAACCTTACTTCCTGGCACAGTGCTACTTTTTTGCTTCAATTTACCACGTAGGGCTCCTGAGTGGGAACTCAATTCTAAGGAGAAAGGTGTGAGGAAGAGGAAGAGTCTTTCCCTTGTAAAACTGTGTGTGTGTGAATTTTGTATAGAAGGGATGAAAAAGCATCTATCTTGAGGGTGTCACCTCTAATTAATTTGTAAATATATATATATATATATATATATATATATATATATATATATATATATATATATACACACACTTCTTAATGTATATTGCCTGAGTCTTAGATTTTTCAACAATGACAATGACAGAAATAGGCTTTTGAAGATATATCAGATTATAGTCAAGCACCTGAAAGTTGTAATGCATGTTCACACTTAATATTATAGGTTTCATTTGCGTAAAAGGCCAGCTGAAGTAATGTTAAATGCCACTATATATTGCTTTGAAGGGGAAATATTTAATCATGTATGTGTTTTTGATATGCAATTTCTTCTAATTACAGCAAATAAGAAATGAAATAAATTGAGAAGTAGCTTCATTAATGACAGACAAACAAATAGAGTCAGAGAATAGAATTAAAATGTATTTTTATACTTGCTTACTTGTATGGGAGTTACATAAGCAAATAACTTTAAAGATCTCAGATGTATATTTGTAATAGGTACAAAATTAATATCTCCATAAGGTTTGTTTTTATTTAAGTTATATTTACCTCCCAGAGTTGTGTGATAATTAAATGAAATCTTATTAATTATAATATTCTGTAAGTTCCATAGATTTAAAAGTTGTTAATTGATATGCTAAAAATGCTATCATCTTGTCCTCCTTACATATTTATAGAATAGATGAATTCATAAGACTAAGTCATACATATGAAATAAGTTCATTTTCCCAGTTAATTGTCATTTTGTTCTGTCATAAATATGAAGGCAGTTCTTAGTTTGTAGAAAATGAAGCATCAGTTGGAATTCAAGAAGCTAGTTAATTGGTTGACTTCTGTCCTAGATTAATTATTAAAAACCAAACTAATTTTTTCTGGTTGGCTGTTATTTACTTGTACAAATTTACTCAAATTAATTTTACCACATTAAAAATTCATTTAGTGCACAGTTGTTGAAATGTATATCTGTTTCATTACAGTGTATTATAAAAGAAACCTTAGATTGAAACTCCCAGTGGTACCAGGGATAAATCGACTGTTCTTCCATTTTCTTTCAGCCAAAATGATATAATGTTTATATCTTTGTATATACAATTATATCCATATTACTACAGAGATACTTGCTTAACTGTGTTCATTTCTATTCTATTCATAATTGTCAGAAATTGGAAACAACCCAGACATCTATCAAAAAATGAGTGGATAAAGAAAATGTTATGCTTATATAATGGAATATCATTCAGCCATGAAAAAAAAATGAAATTCCCAGCTAAAATTATGGAACTGAAAAAACCTAATCTGTGTGTTGTATCTCACACACATGAATACATATATGGTATATATTCACTTATATGTGGGCGCTAAGTGTTTAGTCATTAATAATCAAGCTACAGTTATATAACTGTAGAGGATAGAGAGTATTGTACCAAGGGAGAAGGCTAGATATCCTTATGACGGGGAAATATAATAGGATAGATAGATGATAGATAGATAGATAGATAGATAGATAGATAGATAGATAGATAGATAGATGGATAGATACATAGATAGTTGGATAGGTGATAGATACATAGATACATAGATATGAATGGAATGTGAAGAAGGAAACTGGAATTGGAGAATCAAATTTGTAGGAGGAATGGAGAAGGGTATGAAAGAGGAAATAAATGAAGGACAGCTAAAAGCTAAATTAAAGAGCCATTTGAGGAATCATATAGAAACCTAATAAAATAGAAGCTTCCTATAATACATACATATATGAAGATGATGTAAATGAAATGAAAATTTACGGGGAAGTTGGGGGGGGGGGATACAGAACTCCATTTAGATATCTCTCACCATGAAATAAAACTTTCAGGACCAGAATTCGTTGCTTCTAGTCAGGTTTTTGGCCAGAGGGATCATATGGGAAACACAAAATAAGGCAGGCTATTGCTAATGCTATTGGTACCTCTTTACAAAGTGACAGGAAGGGCCCTATGGCTGAAGTCAATACCTACATAACTTACTGACCACAGAGAAGTCAAGCTAGTGCTTACATAGAGCCTTTACCCCTTTGGAGTAGTATTCATGATTAAATGGCATTAAGAACACTACCAAAGGAGACCAATCCACATACAAATCCTTCAAGCTATGAGTGACCCTGTTTGCAAGATACACCAGTGCAATAGTAGCACAAATTTTATGGAAATATCTGTGGGGCAATGGGCTATGCACAGACAGTTGGTCTCCAGTCAAGCTGAGGTCTGAATCCTGGTAGAACCTGGGGGTGATAACTCACCTACATGGGATGGTAGGTGTTCCCTCATGTCTCCTGGACACCTGGCTCCTGTCAAAGTTACCACCCCCACAACCCCCACAGGAGAAACATGGCTAGTAGTCATGTAGACAATGTCTCAAGCTTCTGACCTTCAGGCTAGACTCCTCCCAGTTACCTAGCAACAACAAGATAACAGCCCACTGTTATCTTGACCCCTCCTCACTCTCTTACTCTCTCTCTAACCTCTTACTCTCTAGCCTTTCCTCTTTCTCTCTCTTTTTCCCTTCCTTCCTCTTGGGCATGGCCAGTCTCTCTCTCTCTCTCTCTCTCTCTCTCTCTCTCTCTCTCTCTCTCTCATTCTCTTTCTCCCCACCTTCTCTCCTTTCTTCCTGCCTTCCTACAATAAAGCTCTAAAACCATAGATTGTCTCTGTTAATCAAGGCCAGCTGTGCTTGGATGATGAGATAGGCTTTCTCCTAATGGACTGACTGGACTAAGGACTCTCGCTTGCATGGGAACCTCTCTCCCTCTGCTCTCTCTCTCATAACTTCGGGCTGAGGTTGTCACTCCGGGGCCCCTGGTGTTGGGGGTTGCCCCTTGTCCACCCCTGGCCGAGTGGGGTCAGTAGCTTCACACAGCCAGATGCCCACCCGGGGCCGAGTGGAAAGTGTACAGCAGACCTCCCATATCTGCCTGCCCAGAACACAGGAACTCTGGCTGAATGTGAGCTCTCTCCTTCTCCCCATGCCCCACAAATATCCAACCAATATCTGGTTTGATTTTAGGCCCATTCCATTATAAGTAACCCACACCTAATTCTTATTGGATGGCCAAGAACCTGAAACTAGCTAGACCTGGGGTAGACCTAGGGGAATACCCAGTACTATTGTTCTAATAAAGAAATGTAGTAATAAAATGGCAACTAATAACATTCTGCTACAGTCATGCAAAATTGAGAAAATGAGTCAAGAAATATTGAAAGCCACAGGCTAGGAAAATGGTATAAGCAATCTTTCCTCTTGTTCTGATCAAACAAACTAATTTTGCCAACTCTGGTATGCTGCTTGCCAAGATGCTCCATGAGTAGAGACATGATTCTTTCTGTTTGTCAACACACACACACAAAATCATCTGCTGGAAAATATACCAAGAAAAAAAGAGAACTGTATTGATAATAGTACGTTTCTTTGGAAAGACAAAAGTGAATAGAAGTGATTTTAATGCAACATCACTATAATGAAAGTGCCATTTGCTATCACAAAGTGTACAAAAAAATTACACAAACCAAGGAGCATACACTGGCAGGCTAGAGGTCCCTGGCACATGTGTGTCAGAGGACTGCCTTGTGTGACCTCAGTGGGAGAGGACACAGTGATCCTGTAGAATCTTGATGCTCCAGTGAAGGGGCATGCTTGGGGACACTGGGAACACCATCTCAGAGATGAAGGGGAGGAGGAATGGGGTGAAGAACTCCAGGGGCAGGAGATAGGGACAGACAAAATTTGGAATGGAAATAAATAAAATAATTAATTTTTAAGACAGACAAAAACACTTATATGTATGAGAACACTAAATAGACTAGGCTATTCATACTTATATACAATGCACACACATACATATATACACATGTGTAACAGTAAGAATTATAAAATAATATGTAATGAAATAATACAAGAGGAGCTGAAGGAAGAGCATGGTGCATATTAGGTAAATACAGGCCTCATGTATGAGAATCTCCTATATATATGAGATTAACCATTTATTTATTATATTTAATGGTTTAAACAACAAAAAGCCAATTTGCATTGGATAGTTCATTTAATTTGTTGGAAAGATGAATGTCAATTAGTGATGGCCAAAGCTTCCCTCAATTTACCTAAAACCTGAAATATATCAAAATGTCTGAAGAGCAAATGTTGTTGGTCTGATCCTAATCTGTTTGAAAGCTGAAGCTATGTCCTGTTAGCATGGAAAGTCATTTTAGATTGATATCTGGGCTTAAGAGTGCTATATTGTTTACTGGAGACACCAATTTATTTGGGGGTTGCTATCCAGACTTTCTTCTACCTTTCCATACATTCTGTGTCCTGGAGAGAGATCAAATTCAAATAAAAGCACTTGGTGCTTTTTTATTCCTGAAAAGGAAAAAAAAATGCCATTACCATAACAAACTATGTAAGATTGGCTTCTATAAAATGGACAGTGATCAGGGTAGAGAAAGGCCCCTTCTCCCATGTCATCAGGGAACAGTGTCCCAGAAAGTTACCGGGGAGTTGTACATATTGCAGAGGACAGCACCATCCTGAACTGAAGCACTTCACACTGCCCCAACTTAGAAAGCCAGCCACCATTGGTATTCCAGTCTTGGACACAAGGTCAAATGTCTTTGTTGGTGTAGTATTCACTGAAGAATAGTCTGTGTTATGTTTTCTACTCAGTCACTGCAGCGAGCTTAAGGGTTTTGAAAACAAGACCAACATTTGCTTTATATACGGGCCACTATCCCAACACTTGATATAACTGTGCTCTCTTTGTTAGGCTTCACCAATGCAGAGAGAGCCCCCTTAGGATGATGCTGAACTTTGCATATTTTACTCTTCTAACTTCTAACACAAAAGCTATGCTGAAATGTGTACTTGCATTACTGTGAGGAAATTAAATGTCAGTGTGTAACACTGCATCCTCCGATAGATTTGCTTGATTGTGTTCTTCAGTTAACTGGTTATGGAGACTCTAGGAGTCCTGGGGTATCCTCTTATAGTCCAGTAATTACCAGTTTCATATCTCCACTGTTTTCTACATTGCTAATGTCATGAAGAACATTGTTTACTATTAAAATATCAATGCATACATCATTGGTTATCTATATATCATTGTTCATAGTATAAACAACTAGAAAATGAAGAGTTCCCTTTTTGTTTGTGTGTGTGTTCATTGTTGTTGTTGTTTTTCCCAGAAATAACTAAATCCAAGATGTGATATTCATCCTAAGTGAAATATGCAATGGATAATCAATGTTGTATTTTTCTTCAATGCCTCATTCATTTTCTTCCTAAAGGAACATGACACATTTGCTACAGAATTGAAACACATAAACCAGAATACTAATGCAAATGCAGATTACTGTTTGAAGATTATTCATTTAAAAATTGCTAAGTTTCAACTGATTGACCATAGAGTAATAAGCTGTAAAATCTTTTACTCAGGGATTGGAGAGATACCTCAGAAATTAAGAGCATCATGTGTTGCTCTTGCAGAGAATTAGAATTCAATTACTGAATAAACTCTGAGTTGCTCACACTAGCCTGTAACTCTACTTACAAGGGATTCAATGTACTAGTCTGGTCTATGTATACACACATACACACACACACACACATACACACACACACACACACACACACACACAAATACTTTTAAAATCAATTATTCATGATTAATTTTCTTTAATAACTAAAATCAATAAAAAATACACCTATGAGATGAAAACATTATAATTATTGTTAGTACATGAGGAATGTATGCTTATAATTTTGTTTCTATGAAAAATCAATTAGGAATTTTCTCTAGCCAGATTTCTTTATTGGGCAATAATCTGGGAACACAGTATATAAAATTTGAAATATTCCTTTTGCAAATATAACAGGGATGAATGTATCAATTATTCTGTAACCATATTTCTCAATTCATGATGAACAACATCTGAATCATATGGAGTTTTTTTGTTTTTGTTTTTGCTTTTTTTTTTTTTTTTAACTATTTACAACTTGCTCCATTTTGAAACGCCCCATCTGGATTTGTCTTTATTTTAGCAATTAATTTTGAATTAGAAACCAAAATAAGCCCTACCAAGTTTGTCTAATTGCATGACAATTACTCAGTGTGGAAGTTAAGATTAGTAATGCCTGGAGAGATGAAACATGGAGGGAGACCTTGAAAGGATGAAAGGGTAGACATTTAAAGGGATATTATATTTTATTCGGTTTTGTGGTAGTACTGGTACTGCTAGTGGTAGTTAGGGTGGTACTGGGGAGTACTGGCACTGCTGGTGGTGGTGGTTGTGTTGATGTTGGTGTGTGTGTATGTGTGTGTGTGTTTGTGTGTTTATGCAGTTTTGAGTGTGTTTTATGTGTATACACATGTGTAGGCAAGAAGACATTACGTGAAATTTCTCAAACACCACACACAACTTTGTTGTTGTTTGTTTGTTTTATTTAAAGAATGGAGAAAATTTGTTAAGTGAGAGACGCAGTCAGATCTTCAGGGGTCCCATGCATCACAAGTGCAGAAGGAGGGAAAGCAGGATGAAAGTGAGATTCTTGGTGAACATTTATGAGTCATTAATAATACTAGCCTCTCTTGAAATAATATAGCACAAGATTTCCAAACATGGTCTCTTGGATGAATAAACTTTAGGTAGACTGAAGGTGGCCAGTCTTTTTTGTGTTGGTTCCTCTCCTATGTTAATCTCCGGAATTTCCTCTTTGGCTGTTTTCTTGCTTTAATTAATCCCTAATAGCTATGGTGCTAAAATTTTTCTTGGGGTTCAGAAGGATAGCAAATAATCATAGTCTATAATTATTTCCATGACAATAATAAATGTAGACCTTGAGTGAGAAAGACCAAAAGACTTTTCTTATTTTATCTATTATTCAGAGTGGAGGCGTTGGATTTCCAATTGTAGAAATTGGCTAGAATCCCCGTGTTATAGGGAGTTTGGTTTGAAATTATTATAATCCGGTAACATACACATTTTCCAGAAATAAAATACAATGTTTAGCTAAGACAAATATAATTATGTTAATCGCTTAAACCTGTGGCCATGTATCTTTCAGGAGAGTCATTCTTTCTAGGTTGTCCTGGCGATTGTGATCCTATGGAATGTTAAATATTCTAATTACTGGCACCCAAGTACGGCATTGCAATATTGAGCTATAACAGCTTGTTTTTGTAAAATATGGATTCTTGTAATAAAATTTAGTGCATAACCACTTTAGTCATCTACCCAGTCCAGAAGTTCTGATAGATGAGAGACTGATAGGTATATATATATATATATATATATATATATATATATATATATAGGCATATAGGTAGATATGTAGATAGATAGATGTTAAATTAAGAAACGGAATTTTTTGAGGTAGTAAATTCATGAACATATAAAATACTAAACCATCCAAAGATTTATGTATATCAATCATTAATGTGTAACAATAGTTTCTTTGTCAAATAAAAAATATTTGACTGGCACATCATTAAGCACATGGAGATATGCCCTTATTTGATAAACATAAAAAGAAATCAAGAATGTAAAACCTGATGAAACATAACTCTGTCATTCTAACTTAACAATATATCCAAGTCCATTTGTTTGGATTGGACAGAAATGCACAAAGTATATCACAAACTGTTTTCTATTCTCTTGACTGTATCCTAACATTATGTCAAGTCCATGTTTAATGGAAAATGAACTTTGGCCATGGAAAAAAATCAAGAGTCAATTTATAAATCAGATGTGTATTGAATTACTTAGTGACATGCTTTATATGAATATAATTAAAGACTGGCTTCTCTGATCACAGCCAAGGATTAACATCTACAACATTCCTATCTTGTCAATAGTTTGATCTCCAATTTATTTTCTTCTAATTTCTGTCATTAAATAGTTGTACACTCTGGCAGAAAAGATGGCTCAGCCCCAAAAGGCTAAGATGACAATCAATAAACAAGAAAGTTGTACATGCTATGAAGTAAGCTTCATAGATGGCAATGGTTTTGGGGAAAAATCATCCAACTGCCCTTCTTGTTCTTTGCCATTTCAAGCAGATTTTATATCCTCTTGCTATCAAATGCCTCTCTTCTATCAGTGTTCTAGTCAATGTCCAGACTATGAGAACTTTAAAAGAGTAATCTGCCCTAATCTCTGCACAGATATACACATTCTGTCTGTGGACACTCTTAAACTTTAAATAAATAGTAGAACATCTTATACAAATGCTGATGACATTTCTCTTACTGAATATGTTGTGAAAATCAAACACAACGTGTATGCTTACACCCACAGACTTATTACTTAAAAATCAATAAGCTGTTCACTCATACATTGAACAATGATTGGCCTCTGTATTAGCCTGATCCATGAGGGGCCAAACAGATCGACTGTAAAGGGCAGATGGTGATTATTTCAGAAGTTCTATAAAATATCCAAACATAGAACAAATGAATAGCAAACATGAAAGAAGATATCCAGATCCTTATGAATAAGAATGCTTCACTAACAAAGAATTTACAGCTGAGGAAAAAAGTATCCAAAGAAATCTTGAAGGGCTGAGGCTACAGCTCAGCTGTAGACTGCTTACCAAGCATGAGAAATATCTTAAATCTTATCTCAAGAAGCATCACTAACGACACAGTGTAAAACACCAATATTCAGTTGGAAACAGGGCTAATGTGTGGCCTTAATGGAAACACCAGATATTGTATTTGATGTCTTGTTAATATTATAAAAATTTAGACAAATAGGGATGGATTACTGAATCTACTCTTAAAACAAAAGCATTTTATATCCATAATCTTACATTGGTAGAGAACTTTACATTTTGATACAGAAGTGAGGCTATATTTTTTGTTACATTAGTACGGAATTTTGTATATTGATATGAGTTTATAGTTTTCATGGTAGAAATCATTGTATATTGATGCAAAATTTAAGATTAATTCTGTTACAATATAACTTATGTGTATTTTAACTACCGTATAGGTATTATGCCTATACAATTCATATAAGAGTACAAGGGTTAGCCCCAGTCCTTTTAATGGCTTCTATTACAAATTGCTTAAGATTAATTAATTCAAGTTAATAGACAGTCAAAGTCATGATCATAACAGATATTAGTCTAGATCATCAATAACATATTCATCCTGGGTTGAACACATAATAGGTATTTGGAGATAAGCAGTGTTTGTTTGTTCAGATAAGCTATAAATAGATTGTCTTCAAAAGAACCTGAGATCCAAAGAATATGATACTTTAAATTATTTAACTATGATAAAAATTTTAAACTATGAAAGAAGTCTGTTCCTGACAGTACACCAATTCCACTTCAAAGAAGATGCTGGGCTTCAATAACCTCTTTATGGAATTGTGGCAAGCTAGCTACTGAGCAGAAACAATGCTCATGCTTCAACTGCAGACTCAATATCTTGTGTATTGTATGGATGCATTACTTGTCAAATAAAAAGCTTATGGCCTATGACTTAGGTAGGAAATAGAAAGTTGAACACATGGGAGGAGAAAGGATTCTGGTGAGGGGTTCTCCAGCAAGAGATGACAACAAAGGAGCTCAGTAATGGAACACAAGGAACCAGTCATGTGGCAGAATGTATGCTAGAATAAATGTGGTATCTTTAGTTATATCGAGATAGAGCTGAGTGAAACTATATGGCCAAGGTATTTGTAAATATATTTTGAGTTTCAGTCTTATTTCTGGGAGCATGGGACTAGGAGGAAGACCTAGGTCTTACATCTTGCACAGATTGTGGTACAAGGCAGTTATTCACAAGAGGTCCCCCCTGGTTATATTATGTCATTTAAATCTCTCCTATTCCCCCTCCCTGCCAGTTCTCTTCTTCTATCTGGCTCTTATGAGAATTTTATTCCCTGTTCTAAGAGAAATTCAAGATCCCTTGCGTGAGTCTTCTTTCTTGTTTAGCTTCTTTGGGTCTGTAATGTGGCATTATACTTGCATTTTATAACTAATATCCACTTATAAGTGAGTGCATACTATGCATGTCCTTTGGGAACTGGGTTACCTCCCTCAGGATGCTATTGTCAATTTTCATCCCTTTGCCTGCAAAATTCATGATGTCTTCCTTTTTAATAGCTGTGTAGATGTACCACAATCTCTTTATCCATTTTCAGTCGTTTCTAGTTTTTGGCTATTATAAATAAAGCTGTTAGGAGCATAGTTAAGCAAATGTGTTTGTGGGATGTTGGAGCATCTTTTGAATATATGCATTGAAGTAGTATAACTGGGTCTTGTGGTCTTACTTCAAAAGCCTGTACTCTACAAATTGGAAAATCTTAAAGAAATAAACTATTTTCTAGATAGTCACCACTAATATAAGTTAAATCAAGATCAGGTAAACTATTTAAGCAGCCCCATAAGCCCTGAACAAATAGAAGAAGTCATTAAAATCACCCCCCCCCACACACACATACACAAAAGCTTATGACCAAACTGTTTTAGTGCAGTAATCTATCAGACTTTCAAAGAAGAACTAATTCTAATACTCCTCAAACTATTCCACAAAATAGAAAAGGAAGAAACACTAAAAAACTCATTTGATGAGGTCACAGCCACCCTAGAACCTAAACCATACAAAGATTCAATAAAGAAAGAGAATTTCAGGCTAATTTCTCTTGTGAATATTGATGCAAAAATACTCAATAAAATAATCACAATCTGAATCTAGGAACACATCAAAGACATCATTCATCAAGATCTAGTAGGCTTCATCCCAGGGATGCAAAGATGGTTCAATATATGAAAATTTATCAATGTAATCTAAACAATATAAATCATAAGAAAAAAATCTCATTAGATGCTCAGAAAGTCTTAGATAAAAATCTAACACCCCTTTATTTTAAAGGTATTAGAGAAATCAGGGATAAAGGGCATATACCTAAACATAATTAAAGCAATATATAGCAAGCCAATAGCCAACATCAAATTAATTGGAGAAAAACTAAAATCAGGAACAAGAAAGACAAGACAATGCACTCTCTCCCTATCTAGTCAATATATTATTTGAAGCTCTAGCCTAGTTGATGTCTAGCAAATAAGACAGCTAAAAGAAATCAAGGGGATACAAATTGGAAAGAAAGAAGTCATAGGATCACTTTTGCAGATGATATGATAATATACAAAATTTAACCCACAAATTCTACCACAAAACTCCTACAGCTGATAAACACCTTCAGCAAAGTGGCTAGGTACAAAACTAGCTCAAACAAGCCACTAACCCTTCTATATACAAATGATAAACTTCCCAAGAAAGAAATTAGAGAAAGAGTACCCTTTAAAATAGTAGCCATAAATAACATAAAATATCTTGATATAATTCTAAGTAGGTAAAAAATCTATATGAAAAGAACTCCATATCCCTGAAGAAGGAAATTGAAGAGTATATTAGAGGATGGAAAGATCTCCCATGCTCATGGATAGGTGGTTTTAACATAGCAAAATGTCCTTCTTACCAAAAGCAATCTATAGATTCAATGCAATTCTCATCGAAATTTCCACTGAAGTTCCTGTAGACCTAGAAAGAGCCATTCTCAAATTCACATGGAAAAATGAAAAACTCAGGATAGCCAAAACACTCCTGAGTAATAAAAGAAGTTCAGGAGTAATCACCACCCCTCAGCGAGAGCTGTGCTACAGAAAGAACCACAGTGTTAAAAACTGCTTGGTATGGGTTCAGAAACAGACATGGTGGTCAATGGAATTGAATGAAAGGCACAAAAATTAAACCAATACATCTATTCTCACTTTATTTTTATAAAGAAACCAAAACTAAACAATAGCAAAATGAAAGTATCTTTAACAGATGGTGCTGGACTGACTGAATGCCTACATATAGAAGAACAAAAATAGATCCACACTTACAACCCAGCGTAAAACTCAAGTGCAAGTGGGTGTAGGTTCCTTTCTGATGTAGCTCGTTCCCATGAGCACAAAACACTGCTCCTCACCAGTTATGTTTTATAAAGTTCTGAACTGTACTCAGCAACAAGCAGTACACATCCCACAAAGCAAAGATAAGCAATTAGGCTTTTTCTAGCAAGATGATTCTCAATAGTAGGACAGAATGCTGAGTGTATAATTCAGATAAATGAGGGTAAAAAGGAGAGAGAGAGAGAGAGAGAGAGAGAGAGAGAGAGAGAGAGAGAGAGAGAGAGAGAGATTGATTGATTGATTCATGGTCTATACCTTACTGCTAACTCCACTCTCTAGAAAAGAGAATTGCATAGCTCTGAAAGAAATTACTTCTGCCTCTTCTACATGGATACAGTATAAAGTGGGGAGGGTGGTGGCAAGGGATGACCTTTGCTTTGGAAAAAATAACAGAATAGCCTAAAAATTTAAGAAATTCTAAAGGATAAGAGTAATATGACATGAAAGATTAGTAATCAACTGAATGACTCAAAAGCTTTTTATGAGAAAAATAAATCAATTATATTCCTGAAGACTTAAATATTTTGATGTCTATATTCCAAACACCTATGTGGATGCTGTATATTATTGTATATTATATTATTGCTGTGAGTTTAATAACTAAACAAGAGGCAGTTCAATGAAGTTTCACAGAAGCAGATTGTACCTGAAAAGGAACAGATAATTTTCAGTGTCTTAGCATGGGAGCCATAATAGCCTCAGGCTCGGTGCTATAGCTTCAGAAAATAAGTACCTGATCACTCACTTCAAAAAATACAATAACCCTAATGATCAGAAAGTTAAACAATTTCAAAACAGGCTGTACAAATATGTTTGTAAACTAAAAAAGAGAGGAAGAAATACAGTAAGAGATATATGTTTGCCACTAAAGTTACCACATCATTGATGAAATACAAAGGTGAAGTTTGGAGATAGTATGGCACAGCAAGCAATGCAGTGGAGAGCATTTTTTTGCTTGGACTGAAGGCCCACTCCATGAGATAGAACTGATAATATTAAGGAGGCCAAGAACCTTAGAATACATAGGACACTGGCTACTGCCTTTATTCTGCAAAATGAAGATAGCAATAAAATGACTGCTAATGACATATTGCTGTTCACAGAGGTCTATGCATCACTCAGTCTTCATCCTAAAAGTGTATAGTAGATGATAATTAAAAAGAAAGTCACAATTGGACAACAGAAAGAGAATGAGAGATTTCAAAGCATTCAGCACTGAAGTGGATATCTTTATCACACCTCTCCTACCAAGACTAAGAATTTATTCAGAGGAGAAAGCAGAATGGTTACCAGATTCAAAGGAAGTGGATGACTTCATGGGAAAAAAAAAAAACATTTCCCAGAAACAACAGTGGTGCACATGTGGTCTAGTGGAGACTAACAACATGCACAAAAGTTATACACATTAAATCAGACAGAAATCCTTGCATTATGCCCACCCTTAGCCAAGAAGACATTTTAAATTAAAGCTTCTTGGAGAAGAAAGTCTTTGTCAATGGACTGACAGTGTGTTTTCCAACCAGTGTGTTTCCATATTTGTGCAAATTGTAACCCAGCATAACAATTTTCTTTGATACAAATGGTCAATACCAGGTGATAAGCTGGTGAGAGCAAAAACATTTTATGTTGATAAAATACCATTACTAGCCTCAAGTGTTATAAATGATTAGTGTAGCTAGTTTAACTTTACTGCTTTTACTCATGTGCATATATAGCATTTAAATGTGTGTATTTGAGTGTGTGTTTGTATGTGTGCAGCTATAGGAAGATGTGTCCTGTGACTCGAGTATACCATTGTTGAAGTCTTAATGGTTTGACTTAACACGTAAACATTATCAGCTATCTTTGGAGAATAGACATTTTTACATATGTTCCAAATCAGGTGGCAAAGCTGAGATCAAGAGAAGAGAGCAAGACATGAATGGAGTTCAGAAGCATATTGGGCTCTTAAGCTTAGATGACTTTAACTTAGCCTCATCTTCCTTAAAATATATTAGTGATATTTAAGGGAGCTTCTAAATTTTCACCATCAGAATAATAATGTGTGTCTGTGCCTCTGCATATGTGTCTATCTTTTTCTCTGTGTTTTCCAACAGATAAGTAAAATATTGCATCAAATTTTGGACATAGATAACCAATTTTGAGGTGTACAACTACAGAAATTTAAAATTATCTCCAAATTAATTTGCTAATTCATAGACATATACATACATTTATATGTGTGTGTATTTATGTGTGAGTGGACTACCTAGATGTTTGAGATCTATAGTAATATTTTTAAATTTTCCATTTCTATGCATACCTCTATTAAAATAAAATTTTAATAAAACTTTATTTGAAAAATGAATATAACATGTGACAAATATAAACAACTAAATATTAGTTGCTGCTTGAAACAAACTAATTAAGCTTGTGCTTCTAGGCACTTACCATTAGGCATTCACACTAGCACTAACATAACATGCTGCAATGGATGAAAATGTCAACTTTAATATCTCTCTGAGTTATTTTTAAAGTTTTCTGAGAGTTAGGTAAGACTGCCTGGTAAGTACAACAATTTATCAAATAAATTTATATATTAATTGAGTTGTTGACTAGGATTATGGTACCTGGAATGAGTTGAATCAGAAAATGTTAGTTGCTTTAATAGTAGTCATACCACTACTGTATTGTTTATCATGTATTTGCTAGACATGACTTAAAGGAAGCCTCAGGGACTCACAGTTGGGTATAATTATTGAAGAATTTACCTGCCCATTAGCCTACATAGTCACTTCTGATACTAGGAGAGCTTGATAGTAGGAAAGAAACTTGCATGTAAGTTCTAGAGTGATAGATTTCTCTCTCCTGAAAACAAAGTGTGTTCTCTTTTCTCTGGTTTATGTCCCATGAACACAGGGTATTATATAACCTTGCTTCAAAAGTGTATTCATATATAATACCTACAGGATGAACATGCCTCTAGAACATTTATCTGCAACTATTGATGAAAAAAAAAAAGGTTCATAATATTAGTAAATTAGTTTTGCACATACTTTAAGTTAAATAATATTTATGTTTTTTCATTTCACTAATATATTCATTTAAGCTATATTCTTATAAATATTTGAATGTATTGCAAGTATATAGAAAGATATTCAATAGCAACACAACACACACACACACACACACACACACACCACTTTCCTTGCTTTGAGATTAGTTTTCTATAGGAAATAGCAACACGCACAACAGCAATAAAAAAAATACAAGTAAAAAGAGTATTTCAGTGCAGTGCTTCAAGGCAAATTGGCAAGTCACAGGTTCATCATATTAAATAATGGCTTCTGAGCCTTGATACTTAGAGTTTCATAAAAATAAATTGCTTTTCAATACTTAGTGCTAAAGTATTCATTAAGAGAAAGAATTCTAGATTCAAGACTTGCACAAGATTATTTTTAGGGTACATGAAATAAAGCCAAACATTTAACTACCTGACTTGATTTTGAACAATCTTTGAAAGAGTCTCGGGGAAAAGTACTGTGCTGAAAACAGTTAGAAGAATAAAATACGGTCATTTGATGATTTCAATTTGCCTTGATCCTACCAGCAGTACCTGTATAGCTTTGAGCTACTAGATTTCAAGAAGTGCTCTACAACAGAATTAGACCCAAGGTGAGGACAATATTTATAAAGGACATAAATGCTAAAATGACCAATACTGGAAGTTAGTCACAAGCAAAAAAAAGTGTTGAAAAGGGGTCATTTACCATGCTTTAAAAGATGGACGCTATTTACTGCGGTAAGTCAAAGCTGGTATAATTCATGTGACAGTTCTATTTTAATGTGACTTTGGAGAGCTGCAGATCTTGTGAATTTTTTTTTAAACTTTAAAAGCATGGCAGTGGTGGCATTCGAAGGGACAATTTTTAAAATTGTCGTTCAGTTACCAGTTACATAGTTAGAAAGAGACCTTCATCCTTTCTTTGGATACACTGCAATATTTATCATTTACCCTTACTCTCTAGAGAAATGCAAAAATCTCCACAATGGGCTATCAGTAATCCCACTGACCTAGCTAGGGTATTACAAGAAATTCTTCATCACACTTTGAAGGGTAGGAGAATGCTATTGTGTTCAGAGCTTGGGCATTACAAAGAGCCCAGAGCACTTATATTACACCTTTTAAAGACTAGAAAACAGTGTTAGTGTTTTTTCACTAAGATTGGTATGGTTGTTCACAAAGCCCTGGCTTCCGTGTACATGCCACTGTCAGCCTTCTGCGAATTAAGTGTGAAACCCAGATCCTTGGTTTCAAGTTCTCCCCAGTAGTAAAAATGTTTCTCTCTACCATTGCCCTCTCCATGTCTGCAGTGCTTTCCTTCCTTTGTAGCAGGTTCTGTGCCTATTGCAATGAGTATTAAATGGCTAAGCAATATAGGAGGAAGGGCAGAAAACATCATCTTGTCCTTGTAGACAAATAGCCAATCTATTCATCAGGACACCTGAGAGGTAGATATCCCCATTCAAAGCATGAAATTAATTCTATCTCACATTTGAAGACATTGGGATAAAAGATGACATATGAACATAAATTGAATCCAATTTATCATTGTAGCTATGCATTTTATTGCCATGGTAAGAAAATGAATGTTTCAAACTCTGATTAGAATGTTTTACACTGTGCCCTATGATCATTTCATTTCCCTTTACAAAACAGGAAAAAAGATGGGTGGTGGTGGGCGTGGGGACATCCTTTTGGAAATGGGGGGAGGAACAGTCAGAGGGTAGACTGGGAGGAGAATAACAGCTGTACTGTAAAAAATATTTAAAGAATAAGAAGAAT
The DNA here is from genome assembly GCF_000001635.26 of Mus musculus. Lineage (NCBI taxonomy): Eukaryota > Metazoa > Chordata > Mammalia > Rodentia > Muridae > Mus > Mus musculus. Next base: position 92,089,830 of record NC_000077.6, read on the forward strand.
AAAATATTAAAAATTAAATGGAAAAAGAGAGAAAAGAGCATTCATATATATTCATCTTTTGTTAATTTTACTAGGATGTGTTCCGAGGCAGTTAACGTCCATTGTTTTAGATTCATTGCAGGACATGGTATTATACATTCAAATATAGGGATTAACCTTACTTTTTTTAGGTGACTTTAGTTTCTTTTGATGAAATAAAAGAAACCCACCATAACAACAAAACCATGCAAACAAATAGCAACAAATATGAAACAGTAGAAAACAGAGAAAGTAAACTAACCAGGATCACAAAATTTATCAAGTTTGTTGCTGTAGAAATATTTATTGCTGTATTATATTTTATAAAAAATAAGAAAAATCAAATTCCATAGTTAATGATAGTTATTCTTCAAAGTATAGTGGGAATGATGGTAGAAAGATTCTGCATCATTCCATTATGGCTTTCTCTAAACCTTTTAGCCCAGTAAACCTGTACCCATTTTCTATTTTCTATTTTAACTGCAATGTGTTAACTACCTGGGGTATATTGTCTTTGGTGGAATTTCTCCCACAGATGTTGATCCTTGTATTAGAGGCTGGGCACTTCTTTGTGTTTACCAGACATTCATGACTAAGCATCCCGTGGTTTTATGAAGATCATGTTCCAGTGGCCCTGATGTGACCTTCAGCTTGTATTATGGTTTTCACAGTGCTATAGACCATTTTGAAAACAAGATCTTGTTTTGGAAAATCAGTGTTTACGCATTTAAATATGGATATATGGTGCTGGATGAAAAACTGGTCATGAATACTGCACATCTCTAAGTGGTGAGACTTCTGCTCTATTCATCAGGGAAGCCAATCATGCTTATTACAGTTCCATCTTGTGCATTTCTATTCATTTAACTTGTAGTTACTTGAGGTGTTGGGCATTTTATCTTACAAGTCCTAGTTTATCTTAACATTTGTTTAAAAAAAAAACCTATGGTTTTACTTTACTAAAAATGAAAATAGATTCTGCTGCTTGATTCTTCAAATTATGTGTCTATTACAGTAGGAATGAATGTATCTCTCCTAGAAAAACCTCATATACACCGTGTATATGATTCAAAACCAGTAAGTCATAATGCTAGGTGATGGCTGAAGCTTGAGTCTAAACTCTAAAATACACGTCCCTTGTGACTCTGGTCACCTTTGCAACTGGAACAGTATCACCTGCTTTATCTGTGATGTGGGAAAAATATTATAATGGAGGTATGTAACACAAATGTCTGTGTGCATTTAGTAGCTCCATATTTCTGTGTTGTATACATGAAGATTCAATTGATTACAGATAAAAATTATTAACAGAAAAAGGAGTGGTCCTTGTCCAGACAACATGTACTTACTAGTCTTTCCATTTTTACTCAAGGAATAAGTATGGCAACTATTAAGTGTTATAGGTAAAGTGGTGAGAGATGAGTTGCCGTATAGGAGAGTACAGACACAAGATATATAACAACTTATATAAGAGACTTGATCAATGTAGATTTTTATTTATTTGCTGATAACATGGTGGTATAACATTGGATACTTCATTACAAGGATATAGAGATAAAAATCTCTATATTTCCCACACTACTCTAAGAACTCTGATTATCTACATCTCATTTACTCCTTGAAATTAACATGTGGGTTTAGAGTCACATGTGTCACCAACACTGAGATGAGGATGTGAGGTCATCATTTTCTCTTGAATGGTTAATTTTCAAGAGAAATGGTTAGTTAATCATTTCTTCAAGAATGGTTAATTGTCACTATCATCCCTACTAGAATTAAAATCACCTAGGAGACACAACACTGGAAGTATATACAGCATTGTTTTCAGGGAGAATTAACTAATGAGGGAAGGCTCAGTTCAAAGACATCTTGGACTGAATAACATGGGAATAGTGTTCCCTGGGCAATGGTATTCTTTTTGCTATCTCACCTTTTGCACAAATGTGAGGAATCCTAGCTGTATGTTCCTTCTGCCATGAGCACTGTCATGTCTTCCCCTCTATGGAAGACTGCATCTATTTAAATATAAGCCAAAACCAAGTCCTTCTTCCCATATGTTCCTGTGTATTGGATATATAATTATGCAATGAGTAAAATTACTTATACAAACTTATATTATGTTTACAAGTTATTCTACAAGATACTTAATAGATCCTAAACACATTTACCCTCCTGGGGAATAGAGATTAATTATCTTTTTAAAAATACACTAAGTAACCTTTCAATGCCAAAATACCTAGACTGATCAATAAGGTGATAACTTTTATAGCAATGCCTGCAAATGTTGCAGGATTTTCTCTGTCCAATCACATTAGGGCAGTGGAAGACCTGTGATTTGACAGGAAAAGGGAGGCAAAACTAGGAGTTGGGGGCACACAGAGAGAGGTCTCAGGTGGAGAGAAGTCAGCATGGAGTCAGCCAGAGAGGAAGAAGATCCTGATTATGAGTGGTTTTGAGCATCCACAAGTAGCTAAGATTTTCACAAGGTTAGAATAATTGGGTTAAAGATTTATCATTATCAATTGGCTCTGAAATTATTGTATTGGCATCTTGTAAATTGTGATCTTATTGTTACATAAATCTAACTTGATAATTGAGCCTTAAGAGTCATGTTTCTACTAGGCTGATCTTGAGGTGTGTGGGGCTTTTCATGGAAGGGAGATGAACTCAGGTCCCCTGCTGGAGAGATGACTAGCAGAGGGACTACTGAGGGAGATGGCTCAGCAGGAGCCCTGTGGTCCACTTGTTGGGTTACAGGAGCAAGGGAGCATGGTCTGAACTCGAAGAGAGTTGGCAGGCTCACTTTTGTAATATTTCCCACAACCTATAGCACCCAATATGGGGCAGGAACACACTATCCTGAGATTAATAGTCTCATGCTCTACCGACTTCTCACAACATGTACATTCATCAAGAAAGGGAAGGAGGCACACCTTGGAAGATATCAGGATTAGGAGCCCCATTAAATAGAAGAGCTGGTAAAATGTTCAGGCAATTAAACACTATGAACTACTCTGAAATTTATTTTGACAGCATTCTGAGACCAAGACCCTACCTATGTGACAAGTCTAAGATGTCACTTACTATTTTTAACATTAAATATAATTTATTTTATTATAACATTTTGAGATAATGTAATTATTTCAATTCCCATTCCTTTCCTCCCTTCAATTCTCCAAAGCACATTTTCACATTCTATTTCAAATTCAAGATCTCTTTATCCAATTGTTGTTAAATGTTTATGTGCATATATATATATATATATATATATATATATATATATATACACACACATATGCATGTATACATATACTACACACATATAATTGCAAACATACACTCACAAACACACACGTACACATATTCTTGTCAATCCATGTATTACTTGCATTTACATATCTGTGATTTCCATTTGTTATTGGATAACCAGTTGCTGTGTTTTTCCTAAGGAGGATTATGTCTCCAACTCTCAGCATCCCTTCAATTTGGAATGATGCATTATGAGTGTTCCCTTTCCATATGTCTATTGCCTTGATCATTGTTCCAGTCACACTTAGGCATCTATGTAAGTGAGACTTATGAATGTAGTCTCTGGCATTTCTATGAGGGATAATATCAAAGAAATCTCCTTTATCACTCCCTCTTCCTACAGTGATTTCTTAGTTTTAGATGCAAGTGTCATGTTGTAAAGGTTCCAATTAAGACTGTATTCTCCAACTTTGCAGTTTTATTGGTTATAGTTTTCTGTAAAGGTCTCTGTCTGTTGCAGAAAGAAGTATTCTTGATTATGGTCATGGAACACACTTATCTGTGAATAATAGTATAAAAATTTAGAATGTCTATGTGGTTAGCAAAGTGGCAATTGTGGGCTCTCTTAAAAATCAAGGCTAGGTTTTCAGTATAAGACATGCTTCCTCTCTTGTTTAGCAGGAGTTAGAGTCAATAAGAAAGCTGCTGGCTACTACTAAGTTATGTGTGCCACTATTACAGCCTTATGGTTATTATGCCATTCTGGTCTGTTCTGGATCAAAGTTCAGTAAAACTATTGCTTTCTTCTCTGTTTTGAAAGTGTGTATGGTACCCTTTGGGCATTACAGGTAGTCCTTGGGGAGTAGGCTTTCATATAACATCTAGCTTACAGACTTCAGGCCTCGTGTCTGAAGTGTGTGGTGTCCTCAGCAATGGGAACTCACTTCCACCACAGTGGGCAACTTAGGGCAGCTTCCATAGTGTTTGAGAGTCAATCTGACATCACTGATTAAAAACACAATAGTGGCATCTTGGCACATCTACACAATGGAGTACTACTCAGCTATTAAAAAGAATGAATTTATGAAATTCCTAGCCAAATGGATGGACCTGGAGGGCATCATCCTGAGTGAGGTAACACATTCACAAAGAAACTCACACAATATGTATTCACTGATAAGTGGATATTAGCCCAAAACCTAGGATACCCAAGATATAAGATATAATTTGCTAAACACATGAAACTCAAGAAGAATGAAGACTGAAATGTGGACACCATGCCCCTCCTTAGAATTGGGAACAAAACACCCATGGAAGGAGTTACAGAGACAAAGTTTGAAGCTGAGACGAAAGGATGGACCATCTAGAGACTGCCATATCCAGGGATCCATCCCATAATTAGCCTCCAAACGCTGACACTATTGCATACACTAGCAAGATTTTATTGAAAGGACCCAGATGTAGCTGTCTCTTGTGAGACTATGCCGGGGCCTAGCAAACACAGAAGTGGATGCTCACAGTCAGCTAATGGATGGATCATAGGGCTCCCAATGGAGGAGCTAGAGAAAGTAGCCAAGGAGCTAAAGGGATCTGCAACCCTATAGGTGGAACAACATTATGAACTAACCAATACCCCGGAGCTCTTGACTCTAGCTGCATATATATCAAAAGATGGCCTAGTCGGCCATCACTGCAAAGAGAGGCCCATTGGACTTGCAAACTTTATATGCCCCAGTACAGGGGAACACCAGGGCCAAAAAGGGGGAGTGGGTGGGCAGGGGAGTGGGGGTGGGTGGATATGGGGGACTTTTGGTATAGCATTGGAAATGTAAATGAGTTAAATACCTAATAAAAAATGGAAAAAAAAGAAAAAAAAAAAGGAAGGGAAAAAAAAACCACAATAGTGAACTTCTCATGTCTGGTGTTGGGATTTTTGTTAGATCATCTATGGCTCTTGGAGGCAACATAGTCATCTAGATAGGAAATATAAATTGTATGAGTATATGTCTACATAGACTTAGGTAAATTGTTAATTGTGTGATTCTTCCATGACATTTTCAGACATCTGCACTCTCTCCATCTTCTGTACTTATCTTCCTCCTCATCCTTCCTAATTAAAGCCCCCTCCCATTGTTCCTACTTTGCTTTTCAGGTCATGTGTACCCTATTAACTGCAGAAAAAATATTCAAGAGAAACAATGAAGGCTGGACCAGAATCAATAAAGCACTGATCTGTAAAAGTGTTCAACTTTGAAACTGACAAATTCTAGACAGTGTTGGTCTTCCACGAGTCAAACAGCTAGCCTGCTTTACACTCTCCTTATGTTGAGCCTGTAGCTTAAGCAAAGTAAGAAGTGCTTTGCAAACACTATAATGATTTCATGAAAATGGAATGCCACTAAAAGCTCCATTCTGCATAGATGATAGATGGATAGATAGATAGATAGATAGATAGATAGATAGATAGATAGATAGAGTCCATTTATTAACTGAATTCATAAATATAATGGTATGTCTATAACTCCTTCATGTCTTCACAATGCCTGCTTGAATATTGAATAAAGTTCTAGACAACCTTGGTTAAAACTATCCAGTTTAAGAACTCCATGTGTGTGCAATCTAAAAATTCTTTTATTACTACTTTTTACTAGGCTGATTACAGTAATAATGAAAATCCTTAAGGCAAAGAACTTACCTAGGAAAAGCAACCCAGGGTATACTCCTTTCTACACATGACCAAATCTTAGATTTTTTTTTGTTTCCTCTTTTTATTCTGTTTTATGTCATGCTACTAAAAAGTAGGCAAACCAATAGACACAGGAATCTCATACCCAGAAGACAATAAAACCATGAAAATAGATACAACAGCATAATCCCCCCTTTTTAGATATGTTCTTTATTTACATTTCAAATGTTATCCCCTTTCCTAATTTCCCCTCCAAAAAATCACCTATTCCCCCCAACCTCCCCCTGCTCCCTAGCCCACCCATTCCCATTCCTGGTCCTGACATTCCCCTATACTGGGGCATAGAGCCTTCACAGGACCAAGGGTCTCTCTTCCCATTGATGACTGACTAGGACATCCTCTGCTACATATATAGTTAGAGCCACAAGTTCCACCATGTGTTTTTTTTTTTTTTTATTGGTGGTATAGTTCCAAGGAGCTCTGGGGATACTGGTTAGTTCATATTGAAGTCCCTCCTATGGGGCTTCAGACCCCTTCAGTTCCCTGGGTACTTTCTCTGGCTCCTTCATTGAGGACCTTTTGCTCTGTCCAACTATATCAGGCTCCTGTCAGCAGGCTCTTGTTGGCATCTGCCTAGGGTCTGGGTTTGGAAGAAATCAGTTTGGCAGTTCCTCAGAAAATTGGACATAGTACTACTGGAAGATCCAGCAATTCCTCTCCTGGGCATACACCCAGAAGATGTTCCAACTTGTAATAAGGACACATGCTCCACTATGTCCATAGCAGCCTTATTTATAATAGCCAGAAGCTGGAAAGAACCCAGATGTCCCTCAACAGGAATGGATACAGAAAATGTGGTGCATTTACACAATGGAGTACTACTCAGCTTTAAAAAACAATGAATTTATGAAATTCTTAGGCAAATGGATGGATCTGGAGGATATCATCCTGTGTGAGGTAAACCAATCACAAAAGAACACACATGATATGCACTCAATGATAAATGGATATTAGCCCAGAAGCTTGGAATACCCAGGGTACAATTTGTAAAACACATGAAACTCAAGAAGAAGGAAAACCAAAGTGTGGATACTTCATTCCTTCTTAGAATGGTGATCAAAATACCCATGGAAGGAGTTACAGAGACAAAGTTTGGAGCAGAGCCTGAAGAAACGACCATCCATAGACTGCCCCACTTGGGGATCTATCCCATAAACAACCACCAAACCCAGACACTAAGCATAACCCTTTTTAAATAATCGATGCCATGATAAATGTCATCTGTATATTATCAAAGAGATTTACATATTTGTGGTTGAACATGACGTTCTGTCTCCATAGACACATGTGTGAAGATTTGATCACTATTTGGTAAAATTGTTTGTGAATGAGATGGATTCTATAACGGATGTGTTTTATTACAAGAAGTGTGTCACTGCATGCAAACACTGAAAGTGTATGTCTGAGACTAACTTCTGTTCCTTCTCAAATTCCTGGATGCCAATACCAAGTGAGCAGCAAACCTCTTGTTCTTGTTACCATGCTTTCCTGCTACTGCCAGACTTTCTCACCATCATGAAAAATAATCTTATAGAACTGTAAGACAAAAGTCAACCCTTTCTCTCTTAAGTTGTTTTTGTGAAAATATTTTATCACAATAAACTATGAAACTCATTTAAGCTTTCATATAGAAGAAGAGATTGAGCCCTATAAAGAAAATACACCATACTTAGAACATCTTTTATGAGACATGGACAAGATAGTTAGTCTACTTTTTAACTTGACTTCAGGCTCTCAACCATAACTCACATAATTACAGACTTTTTATTGGTTTTATTTTTTATTGGTTTATATTTTTTATTTTATTTATTTACATTTCAGTTATCCCCTTTCCCAGTTAAACCCCCTACCCCTTCCCCCTGTCCCCACTGCTTCTCTGAGGGTGCTCACCCACCTATCCACCCAAGCACCCACTCCTGACTCAACGTTCTAGTATTCCCCTATTCTGGGACATCGAGTATCCAAGGATCAAGGGGCTCCCCTCTCATTTGATGCCGGCTAAGGCAATCCTCTGGTATATATACAGCTGGAGTCATGGGTCCCTCCATGTTTATTCTTTGGTCAATAGTTTTGTCCCTGGGAGCTTTGGGGGGATGGGGTCTAAGTTGGTTGATATTGTTGTTCTTTCTGTGGGATTACAAACTCCTTTAGCTCCTTCAGTCCTTCCCCTAACCCCATCCATTGGGATCCTCATGCTTAGTCGATGGTTGACTTTGTGCATCTGCATCTGTATTGGTCAGGCTCTGGCACAGTCTATCAGGGGACAGCTATACCAGTCTCCTGTCATCAAGTACTTCTTGACATCAACAAAAGTGTCCAAGTTTGGTATTGGCAGATGGAATGGATCCCTAGGTGTGACAGTCTCTGAATGGCCTTTCCTTCAGTCTCTGCTCCACTCTTTGTCCCCACATTGCCTTCTGAAACAAGAAATTCTGGAGTAATATTTTTTGAGATAGGTGGTGGCCCCATTCCTCAACTGGGGACATGCCTATCCACTAGATATGGTCTCTAGAGATTCTCTGTCCATGCTTTTCGGTATTTTGGTTAATGTTATTCCTGTTGTTTCCTGGGATCCTCTTGGGTTCCTGCCATCTTACAGATTTTTAAAAAATTTTTACCCTACTGTCTCCCAACATATTTAGAAGAAGATTTATTTTCTTTCTTTCTTTCTTTCTTTCTTTCTTTCTTTCTTTCTTTCTTTCTTTCTTTCTTTCTTTCTTTTTTGGTTTTTGGTTTTTCAAAACAGGGTTTCTTTGTATAGCCCTGACTGTCCTGGAACTCACTCTGTAGACAAGGCTGGCCTCGTCTACACTCAGAAATCCACCTGCCTCTACCTCCCAAGTGTAGAAGAATTTTGATGAGCCCAAAGAAATTAATGATCATGCCAGTTAGGGGAAAAAAATGATACAAAGCCCTGAATGCCTCTGTAAAGCTCAATCTGTGTGTGATTTTCCATCTTGTAGTTGGTTTAAAAGCCTTTTAATCTGATCTATGACATCATCCCACAACCCTACAGGCAGTGCATTTACTATAAATCATTGGAATGACATATTCTAAGTGAGAAGTCCCAGGGAAGAAGTAGGAGTAAACATGGATTTCAAGACAATTGAGAGCCTTCCTCTTCAAAAGGGAGAATACTTGATATTCCTCATAGTTTGGACAGCATTCATAAAAACATATATGTAGGATAGAACAGGGGTGTTGGGAGCCGCCCCCACATTCGCCGTTACAAGATGGCGCTGACATCCTGTGTTCTAAGTGGTAAACAAATAATCTGCGCATGTGCCAAGGGTATCTTATGACTACTTGTGCTCTGCCTTCCCCGTGACGTCAACTCGGCCGATGGGCTGCAGCCAATCAGGGAGTGACACGTCCGAGGCGAAGGAGAATGCTCCTTAAGAGGGACGGGGTTTCGTTTTTCTCTCTCTCTTGCTTCTTGCTCTCTTGCTTCTTGCTCTCTTGCTTCTTGCTCTCTTGCTTCTTGCACTCCTGCTCCTGAAGATGTAAGCAATAAAGTTTTGCCGCAGAAGATTCTGGTCTGTGGTGTTCTTCCTGGCCGGTCGTGAGAACGCGTCTAATAACAATTGGTGCCGAATTCCGGGACGAGAAAAAACTCGGGACTGGCGCAAGGAAGATCCCTCATTCCAGAACCAGAACTGCGGGTCGCGGTAATAAAGGTTCCCGTAAAGCAGACTGTTAAGAAGGATTCAACTGTATGAATTCAGAACTTTTCAGCTGGGGAACGAGAGTACCAGTGAGTACAGCTTTACGAGGTAAGTCTGATCTTGAACTTTCTAAGGAAATTCAAGACAGTCTATCAGAAGTAAAGTGGAATATGTTTGGCCTTGAATTTTTTCTGGTGTTAGGAGCCCTTTTGTTCCTTTTCACATGTTATCAAGTGATTAAGATAGGGCTGAAAATTCTAGAGGAAATTCAGGACAAGCTATCAGAAGTAAAGCGGGGAGAGAGAGTAGGAACAAAGAGGAAATATGGTACACAAAATAAGTATACAGGCCTTTCCAAGGGTCTTGAACCCGAGGAAAAGTTAAGGTTAGGTAGGAATACCTGGAGAGAGATTAGAAGAAAAAGAGGAAAAAGGGAAAAGAAGAAAGATCAATTAGCGGAGGTCTCTAGGAAAAGGAGCCTGTGCTCATCGCTGGATGGGCTCGGGGAGCCAGCTCTTAGTAGCTCTGAAGCAGGTGAAGAATCCTCCTCTGAAGAAACAGACTGGGAGGAAGAAGCAGCTCATTATGAGAAAAAAGGGTACCAGCCAGGTAAAGTGCTAGCTAATCAGTTAAGGAAGCCAAAAGCGGCTGGCGAAGGCCAGTTTGCTGATTGGCCTCAGGGCAGTCGGCTTCAAGGTCCGCCCTATGCGGAGTCCCCGCCCTGCGTAGTGCGTCAGTCCTGCGCAGAGAGGCAGTGCGCAGAGAGGCAGTGCGCAGACTCATTCATTCCCAGAGAGGAACAAAGGAAAATACAACAGGCATTTCCGGTCTTTGAAGGAGCCGAGGGTGGGCGTGTCCACGCTCCGGTAGAATACTTACAGATTAAAGAGCTTGCCGAGTCGGTCCGTAAATACGGAACCAATGCTAATTTTACCTTGGTGCAGTTAGACAGGCTCGCTGGCATGGCACTAACTCCTGCTGACTGGCAAACGGTTGTAAAAGCCGCTCTCCCTAGTATGGGCAAATATATGGAATGGAGAGCGCTTTGGCACGAAGCTGCACAAGCGCAGGCCCGAGCAAACGCAGCTGCTTTGACTCCAGAGCAGAGAGATTGGACTTTTGACTTGTTAACGGGTCAGGGAGCTTATTCTGCTGATCAGACAAACTACCATTGGGGAGCTTATGCCCAGATTTCTTCCACGGCTATTAGGGCCTGGAAGGCGCTCTCTCGAGCAGGTGAAACCACTGGTCAGTTAACAAAGATAATCCAGGGACCTCAGGAATCCTTCTCAGATTTTGTGGCCAGAATGACAGAGGCAGCAGAGCGTATTTTTGGAGAGTCAGAGCAAGCTGCGCCTCTGATAGAACAGCTAATCTATGAGCAAGCCACAAAGGAGTGCAGAGCGGCCATAGCCCCAAGAAAGAACAAAGGCTTACAAGACTGGCTCAGGGTCTGTCGAGAGCTTGGGGGACCTCTCAGCAATGCAGGTTTAGCGGCTGCCATCCTTCAATCCCAAAACCGCTCCATGGGCAGAAATAATCAGAGGACATGTTTTAATTGCGGAAAGCCTGGGCATTTTAAGAAAGATTGCAGAGCTCCAGATAAACAGGGAGGGACTCTCACTCTTTGCTCTAAGTGTGGCAAGGGTTATCATAGAGCTGACCAGTGTCGCTCTGTGAGGGATATAAAGGGCAGAATCCTTCCCCCACCTGATAGTCAATCAACTGATGTGCCAAAAAACGGGTCATCGGGCCCTCGGTCCCAGGGCCCTCAAAGATATGGGAACCGGTTTGTCAGGACCCAGGAAGCAGTCAGAGAGGCGACCCAGGAAGACCCACAAGGGTGGACCTGCGTGCCGCCTCCGACTTCCTATTAATGCCTCAAATGAGTATTCAGCCGGTGCCAGTGGAGCCTATACCATCCTTGCCCCCGGGAACCATGGGCCTTATTCTCGGCCGGGGTTCACTCACCTTGCAGGGCTTAGTAGTCCACCCTGGAGTTATGGATTGTCAACATTCCCCTGAAATACAGGTCCTGTGCTCAAGCCCTAAAGGCGTTTTTTCTATTAGTAAAGGAGATAGGATAGCTCAGCTGCTGCTCCTCCCTGATAATACCAGGGAGAAATTTGCAGGACCTGAGATAAAGAAAATGGGCTCCTCAGGAAATGATTCTGCCTATTTGGTTGTATCTTTAAATGATAGACCTAAGCTCCGCCTTAAGATTAACGGAAAAGAGTTTGAAGGCATCCTTGATACCGGAGCAGATAAAAGTATAATTTCTACACATTGGTGGCCCAAAGCATGGCCCACCACAGAGTCATCTCATTCATTACAGGGCCTAGGATATCAATCATGTCCCACTATAAGCTCCATTGCCTTGACGTGGGAATCCTCTGAAGGGCAGCAAGGGAAATTCATACCTTATGTGCTCCCACTCCCGGTTAACCTCTGGGGAAGGGATATTATGCAGCATTTGGGCCTTATTTTGTCCAATGAAAACACCCCATCAGGAGGGTATTCAGCTAAAGCAAAAAATATCATGGCAAAGATGGGTTATAAAGAAGGAAAAGGGTTAGGACATCAAGAACAGGGAAGGATAGAGCCCATCTCACCTAATGGAAACCAAGACAGACAGGGTCTGGGTTTTCCTTAGCGGCCATTGGGGCAGCACGACCCATACCATGGAAAACAGGGGACCCAGTGTGGGTTCCTCAATGGCACCTATCCTCTGAAAAACTAGAAGCTGTGATTCAACTGGTAGAGGAACAATTAAAATTAGGCCATATTGAACCCTCTACCTCACCTTGGAATACTCCAATTTTTGTAATTAAGAAAAAGTCAGGAAAGTGGAGACTGCTCCATGACCTCAGAGCCATTAATGAGCAAATGAACTTATTTGGCCCAGTACAGAGGGGTCTCCCTGTACTTTCCGCCTTACCACGTGGCTGGAATTTAATTATTATAGATATTAAAGATTGTTTCTTTTCTATACCTTTGTGTCCAAGAGATAGGCCCAGATTTGCCTTTACCATCCCCTCTATTAATCACATGGAACCTGATAAGAGGTATCAATGGAAGGTCTTACCACAGGGAATGTCCAATAGTCCTACAATGTGCCAACTTTATGTGCAAGAAGCTCTTTTGCCAGTGAGGGAACAATTCCCCTCTTTAATTTTGCTCCTTTACATGGATGACATCCTCCTGTGCCATAAAGACCTTACCATGCTACAAAAGGCATATCCTTTTCTACTTAAAACTTTAAGTCAGTGGGGTTTACAGATAGCCACAGAAAAGGTCCAAATTTCTGATACAGGACAATTCTTGGGCTCTGTGGTGTCCCCAGATAAGATTGTGCCCCAAAAGGTAGAGATAAGAAGAGATCACCTCCATACCTTAAATGATTTTCAAAAGCTGTTGGGAGATATTAATTGGCTTAGACCTTTTTTAAAGATTCCTTCCGCTGAGTTAAGGCCTTTGTTTAGTATTTTAGAAGGAGATCCTCATATCTCCTCCCCTAGGACTCTTACTCTAGCTGCTAACCAGGCCTTACAAAAAGTGGAAAATGCCTTACAGAATGCACAATTACAACGTATTGAGGATTCGCAACCTTTCAGTTTGTGTGTCTTTAAGACAGCACAATTGCCAACTGCAGTTTTGTGGCAGAATGGGCCATTGTTGTGGATCCATCCAAACGTATCCCCAGCTAAAATAATAGATTGGTATCCTGATGCAATTGCACAGCTTGCCCTTAAAGGTCTAAAAGCAGCAATCACCCACTTTGGGCAAAGTCCATATCTTTTAATTGTACCTTATACCGCTGCACAGGTTCAAACCTTGGCAGCCACATCTAATGATTGGGCAGTTTTAGTTACCTCCTTTTCAGGAAAAATAGATAACCATTATCCAAAACATCCAATCTTACAGTTTGCCCAAAATCAATCTGTTGTGTTTCCACAAATAACAGTAAGAAACCCACTTAAAAATGGGATTGTGGTATATACTGATGGATCAAAAACTGGCATAGGTGCCTATGTGGCTAATGGTAAAGTGGTATCCAAACAATATAATGAAAATTCACCTCAAGTGGTAGAATGTTTAGTGGTCTTAGAAGTTTTAAAAACCTTTTTAGAACCCCTTAATATTGTGTCAGATTCCTGTTATGTGGTTAATGCAGTAAATCTTTTAGAAGTGGCTGGAGTGATTAAGCCTTCCAGTAGAGTTGCCAATATTTTTCAGCAAATACAATTAGTTTTGTTATCTAGAAGATTTCCTGTTTATATTACTCATGTTAGAGCCCATTCAGGCCTACCTGGCCCCATGGCTCTGGGAAATGATTTGGCAGATAAGGCCACTAAAGTGGTGGCTGCTGCCCTATCATCCCCGGTAGAGGCTGCAAGAAATTTTCATAACAATTTTCATGTGACGGCTGAAACATTACGCAGTCGTTTCTCCCTGACAAGAAAAGAAGCCCGTGACATTGTTACTCAATGTCAAAGCTGCTGTGAGTTCTTGCCAGTTCCTCATGTGGGAATTAACCCACGCGGTATTCGACCTCTACAGGTCTGGCAAATGGATGTTACACATGTTTCTTCCTTTGAAAAACTTCAATATCTCCATGTGTCCATTGACACATGTTCTGACATCATGTTTGCCTCTCCGTTAACCGGAGAAAAAGCCTCACATGTGATTCAACATTGTCTTGAGGCATGGAGTGCTTGGGGGAAACCCAGACTCCTTAAGACTGATAATGGACCAGCTTATACGTCTCAAAAATTCCAGCAGTTCTGCCGTCAGATGGACGTAACCCACCTGACTGGACTTCCATACAACCCTCAAGGACAGGGTATTGTTGAGCGTGCGCATCGCACCCTCAAAGCCTATCTTATAAAACAGAAGAGGGGAACTTTTGAGGAGACTGTACCCCGAGCACCAAGAGTGTCTGTGTCTTTGGCACTCTTTACACTCAATTTTTTAAATATTGATGCTCATGGCCATACTGCGGCTGAACGTCATTGTACAGAGCCAGATAGGCCCAATGAGATGGTTAAATGGAAAAATGTCCTTGATAATAAATGGTATGGCCCGGATCCTATTTTGATAAGATCCAGGGGAGCTATCTGTGTTTTCCCACAGAATGAAGACAACCCATTTTGGGTACCAGAAAGACTCACCCGAAAAATCCAGACTGACCAAGGGAATACTAATGTCCCTCGTCTTGGTGATGTCCAGGGCGTCAATAATAAAGAGAGAGCAGCGTTGGGGGATAATGTCGACATTTCCACTCCCAATGACGGTGATGTATAATGCTCAAGTATTCTCCTGCTTTTTTACCACTAACTGGGAACTGGGTTTAGCCTTAATTCAGACAGCCTTGGCTCTGTCTGGACAGGTCCAGATGACTGACACCATTAACACTTTGTCAGCCTCAGTGACTACAGTCATAGATGAACAGGCCTCAGCTAATGTCAAGATACAGAGAGGTCTCATGCTGGTTAATCAACTCATAGATCTTGTCCAGATACAACTAGATGTATTATGACAAATAGCTCAGCTGGGGTGTGAACAAAAGTTTCCGGGATTGTGTGTTATTTCCATTCAGTATGTTAAATTTACTAGGGCAGCTAATTTGTCAAAAAGTCTTTTTCAGTATATGTTACAGAATTAGATGGCTGAATTTGAACAGATCCTTCGGGAATTGAGACTTCAGGTCAACTCCACGCGCTTGGACCTGTCGCTGACCAAAGGATTACCCAATTGGATCTCCTCAGCATTTTCTTTCTTTAAAAAATGGGTGGGATTAATATTATTTGGAGATACACTTTGCTGTGGATTAGTGTTGCTTCTTTGATTGGTCTGTAAGCTTAAGGCCCAAACTAGGAGAGACAAGGTGGTTATTGCCCAGGCGCTTGCAGGACTAGAACATGGAGCTTCCCCTGATATATGATATATCTATGCTTAGGCAATAGGTCGCTGGCCACTCAGCTCTTATATCCCATGAGGCTAGACTCATTGCACGGGATAGAGTGAGTGTGCTTCAGCAGCCCGAGAGAGTTGCAAGGCTAAGCACTGCAATGGAAAGGCTCTGCGGCATATATGAGCCTATTCTAGGGAGACATGTCATCTTTCATGAAGGTTCAGTGTCCTAGTTCCCTTCCCCCAGGCAAAACGACACGGGAGCAGGTCAGGGTTGCTCTGGGTAAAAGCCTGTAAGCCTAAGAGCTAATCCTGTACATGGCTCCTTTACCTACACACTGGGGATTTGACCTCTATCTCCACTCTCATTAATATGGGTGGCCTATTTGCTCTTATTAAAAGAAAAGGGGGAGATGTTGGGAGCCGCCCCCACATTCGCCGTTACAAGATGGCGCTGACATCCTGTGTTCTAAGTGGTAAACAAATAATCTGCGCATGTGCCAAGGGTATCTTATGACTACTTGTGCTCTGCCTTCCCCGTGACGTCAACTCGGCCGATGGGCTGCAGCCAATCAGGGAGTGACACGTCCGAGGCGAAGGAGAATGCTCCTTAAGAGGGACGGGGTTTCGTTTTTCTCTCTCTCTTGCTTCTTGCTCTCTTGCTTCTTGCTCTCTTGCTTCTTGCTCTCTTGCTTCTTGCACTCCTGCTCCTGAAGATGTAAGCAATAAAGTTTTGCCGCAGAAGATTCTGGTCTGTGGTGTTCTTCCTGGCCGGTCGTGAGAACGCGTCTAATAACACAGGGGTTTCTGACAGTTAATGAGAATTAAAGGCCTTATGCCCTTGGTTAATTAGTAACTGTTCTTCAAAAGTTGGCAAAGTAACAGACATTGTAAAAAGCGTACATTGACTATTCTTACTGCTTGATATTTGCTTACTACCTAATTATTCTCTAACATCTTCTGACTGAGGACCACAGGTTAGGACAAGCTTAAGTAGCTGTAAAGTCTAGGTTAAAGCTACCAATAAATATAGTATTCATAACAAAATGTACTTGTGATCCTTAACCAATATGTTTGTTTCACCTTATGCTACCTTCTTTGTTATTTAACACCGCTGTCTTAAGAATACTTGTGATATTATCGTGTAGAAGAATGCGAATTGATCCATACTTATCTCCTTGTACTAAGGTCAAATCTAAGTGGATCAAGGAACTTCACATAAAACCAGAGACACTGAAACTTATAGAGGAGAAAGTGGGGAAAAGCCTTGAAGATATGGGCACAGGGGAAAAATTCCTGAACAGAACAGTAATGGCTTGTGCTGTAAGATCGAGAATTGACAAATGGGACCTAATGAAACTCCAAAGTTTCTGCAAGGCAAAAGTCACCGTCAATAAGACAAAAAGACCACCAACAGATTGGGAAAGGATCTTTACCTATCCTAAATCAGGTAGGGGACTAATATCCAACATATATAAAGAACTCAAGAAGGTGGACTTCAGAAAATCAAATAACCCCATTAAAAAATGGGGCTCAGAACTGAACAAAGAATTCTCACCTGAGGAATACCGAATGGCAGAGAAGCACCTGAAAAAATGTTCAACATCCTTAATCATCAGGGAAATGCAAATCAAAACAACCCTGAGATTCCACCTCACACCAGTCAGAATGGCTAAGATAAAAAATTCAGGTGACAGCAGATGCTGGCGTGGATGTGGAGAAAGAGGAACACTCCTCCATTGTTGGTGGGACTGCAGGCTTGTACAACCACTCTGGAAATCAGTCTGGCGGTTCCTCAGAAAACTGGATACAGTACTACCGGAGGATCCAGCAATACCTCTCCTGGGCATATATCCAGAAGATGCCCCAACTGGTAAGAAGGACACATGCTCCACTATGTTCATAGCAGCCTTATTTATAATAGCCAGAAGCTGGAAGGAACCCAGATGCCCCTCAACAGAGGAATGGATACAGAAAATGTGGTACATCTACAGAATGGAGTACTACTCAGCTATTAAAAAGAATGAATTTATGAAATTCCTAGCCAAATGGATGGACCTGGAGGGCATCATCCTGAGTGAGGTAACACATTCACAAAGGAACTCACACAATATGTACTCACTGATAAGTGGATATTAGCCCAAAACCTAGGATATCCAAGATATAAGATACAATTTCCTAAACACATAAAACTCAAGAAAAATGAAGACTGAAGTGTGGACACTATGCCCCTCCTTAGAATTGGGAACAAAACACCCTTGGAAGGAGGTACAGAGACAAAGTTTGGAGCTGAGATAAAAAGATGGACCATGTAGAGACTGCCATATCCGGGGATCCATCCCATAATCAGCTTCCAAATGCTGACACCTTTGCATACACTAGCAAGATTATGCTGAAAGGACCCTGATATAGCTGTCTCTTGTCAGAGTATGCCTGGGCCTAGCAAACATAGAAGTGGATGCTCACAGTCGGCTATTGGATGGATCACATGGTCCCCAATGAAGGAGCTAGAGAAAGTACCCAAGAAGCTAAAGGGATCTGCAACCCTATAGGTGGAACAACATTATGAACTAACCAGTACCCCGGAGCTCTTGACTCTAGCTGCATATGTATCAAAAGATGGCCTAGGCAGCCATCACTGGAAAGAGAGGCCCATTGGACACGCAAACTTTATATGCCCCAGTACAGGGGAACGCCAGGGCCAAAAAAGGGGAGTGGGTGGGTAGGGGAGTGGGGGTGGGTGGCTATGGGGGACTTTTGGTATAGCATTGGAAATGTAAATGAGCTAAATACCTAATAAAAAATGGAAAAAAAGAATAAAACATTTACTAAAATAAAAAAAAAAGAATACTTGTGATAATAAAGGTACTTAAGCAGACTTCTTTGATGACATAGTAACACATTGGGTTTGTCTCTCTAAAATAAAGTATTCTCCAAATGATTGTATTGAATTCTATCATTTATTATCCCGTTTCCAGAGCGATTTAAAACCACAATTAATTCATAGCTTTTTTTATTACAATCCAAACAAAATTACTGCTCTGCAGTAAAATCATAGTTGAACCAATTAGCCTCTCTCTCTCTCTCTCTCTCTCTCTCTCTCTCTCTCTCTCATTCTGTCTGGTCTGTTTGGTATTAATATTTAAATCAGGGTTTGTAATTCTGTGGTTCTACAAATCATTATCATCTGATGCTCTTCATTTGCTTTTAAATAAAATCATACTGATGAATATGTATTGGTAATTAGTTATTTTCCAACTTTATGCAGCAGTTAGTAAAATCCAATTGCTAACAATTAAGCCAGGGATACTAATGGGAAGCATTTAAAGATATATAGAGAATTTTAGAATATGGCTATGGATATTCCTAGCAGTTGGCTGAGTATTGAATGTTTCATATATTGTTGTGAAAAAAATTAAGTCATTGCACTGACTCTCACATCATATCTGAATGGCTCCTCCG
The DNA here is from genome assembly GCF_000001635.26 of Mus musculus. Taxonomy (NCBI): domain Eukaryota; kingdom Metazoa; phylum Chordata; class Mammalia; order Rodentia; family Muridae; genus Mus; species Mus musculus. The sequence continues at coordinate 92,108,883 of NC_000077.6, forward strand.
AGTGAAGCCCCACTCTAAGGAATGACATTGGGAAGGGAATTTTATGTTCCTCCCTGGAAAGAACTGAGGCTTGGTCTTTGAATTGCAATTGTTCCTGCTAGCAAGAATCTGCAAATTCACTCTCATTTTCCAGCTTCACCATTTGATAGCAAAAGAATACTTGGCACCTGATGCAGCTCTCCCTGACTCCCAACTGGAGTTTCTTCTAGCTTTCTAAATTACTTGGCGCTAAGCAAAGTACCTCTGCCAAAAAGTAAATGACTCAATATTGGAAATGAGGCACATCAGCAAAATCCAGGTTGAGTACTGAGATCACTCTGATTGAGACAAAGAGAGTTGCCTATACCTGTATGCAAAAAAAAAATGTATATACTGTATGCAAAAAAATGGAATTAAAAATGTTTTCTTTATTTCTATTTTATTTTATTTTGAGATCAGTGGTGGTGGTGGTAGGACTCAGGGCATTGACAGCCTTGAACTAAACACAAACATCACCAGCCTTGATCTTCTAATCCTTCTAGTTCATTGTCCCAGGAATTTGGAATACATGTACAAACCATTACACCTAGACACTGTAGGGTCATACATTAGCTAAGCGATTTGTGCATGCTAAGCAAGCACTCTATCAACATAATTATATCATAAGCCTTCTGCATACCTTTAAAGATGTTAGTTTTCATAGTAGATGTTTTATGTTTCAGAAGAAATATATGAGCCTAGGAACTGTGCTGAAGCATAAAACATATTATTAAGAATTGTGGGAGAATATGTGCATTTTAAGCAGAAAATGAAAACTAATTTTAAGCACTCGGTGTTTTTATTTATTTATTTATTTATTTATTTATTTATTGCAGAAAAGTTTTTTATTATTATTTATTTTATTTATTTACATTCCAGCCATTGATTCCTTCCCCATCCCCTCTCTCCTCATCCCATTCTTGCTCCCCCTTGCCTCCAAGAGAGGGCTCCTAATCTCCACTACCCTCTGGCATATTCTTCTTCCTTGGAGTCTTAAGTCTCTCTCAAGGTGAATCTTCTCTCACTGAGACCAGACCAAACTGTCTTCTTTATGTGCAGGGGGCCTTGAACCAGTCCATGTTTTTTGTTTTTTTTTTTTGTTTTTTTTGTTTTAACTATTCAACTATTTGATTACTGCATTAGTTATTTCACCTACCATCTATTCATCCATGTAGCGAAATGTTCTCTCATTGAAAGTGTACAATGTGTCAGTGATCTGCCATGACTAAGGATTAAAAAAAAAAAGAAGAAGAAGAAAAACAATATCCTGTACATGAGACATGGAAACAGTAGCAAAAAGTAACATGTGAAAGAATATTCACAATACAAATGCCTGGAATTTGCATCTTTTATACGTATGTGGCTCATGGAGCAGGAAAAACAATATCTTTACATTTTCGGCTTTCATGAGAACATAAGGCATTGGCTGAATCAGCACCCAAGGTTTACATATACACTGCCACATATGCCTGCTCTAGGATATTGGCTTAGACCATCAAGAGATGTCCACCCAATTACAGCAAGAGAGTGTCGAATTGTTGCTTTCTCATTTTCCTGGATTACAGTATGATATGTAATAAAATTTCAATCAAATTCAGTGCACATTGGAGAAATACACAAATTTGGTTGAGATTTCAAATTGTTTTCCATACAGTTCCAAAAAATATTTCATTGTAGTTATTGCATATTATTGTGCGGATGCTTATGTAAAATTACATATTTGTTCTGAAACTAATTTTCAAAGTTATTTTCTATATCTTGTTTACAAAATGAAATGCCAGTAGTTAAAATACAGTTCTCAATATTTTAATAGAATAGTCTAGGCAATTTCTATTCAGAACACAAATGAAGAGTGTGGTCTCTCACAAGTGAGGAATTTTAGAATTAGAATTTATACAAAAGGAACCAAATAGTTACAAACTTGTATGGCATGAATAAAAGAGTTTTAGTTCTCTATATTTTGTCTAAAGTATTCTTTTCACATTAATTTTATATTTGTTTATAGTAAAACTGAAACAATCTCTCTAAAGTTGAATGAGTATCTACACCTTTATATTCATGCAAATACCTATGTTTATGCAAATATGATATGTACCATTACCTACAATGCTGTTATCATTATAACCCCCTCATATTCTAGTCTGTTCAGGGAAATCTGCTTTGGGTTTGAATTTGCATTGGCAAATTTAATTTTCACCCTCACTAAAATATTCGATCTGTGAAACATGTTGATAAAAAAAAACCTTGAAGAACATCTATACTGGAAGGAAAGTTGTGAAGGTCACATATAAGAAAAAAAGTGTAAAAGGAATTATTATTTTTAGCTAAACTATATAAAAGATACACAATCCAGGTTTTTTGTTTTGTTTTGGTTTTGTTCTTGTTTGCTTTTTTTTTTTTTTCAAGCGGTAAACCTAGATTTGGCAGGTGTTACAGATATTCTAACTTATATTCCAGCCATATGTTCCTTACTACTGCTGTTTCTCCTGACCATGTGCTCACAGTCCATCTCTTCCCATGTTGGCCTCCTCTCTCTTGGTCTTCTTTCTTCTCCATTTCCTCAACATATGACTCCCAGCTATTTAACTAAAATCCACCTATCATCTATAGCCCAATCATAGGCTTTAGCCTTTTATTGACCAATTAACTTGGGGAGCAAGGTATACAAAACAAAAGCTGTACCAGAGAATTTTCTCAGGGGAACAGCAACCAGGTCTTGGGGGCCATTACTTAGCATTTGAATACATAGCATTATCAAACCAACCCCCTACAAAAACTCTTTGTTTTATTTTGTATTCAGAATTTCAGTACTCTAAGGAGTCTTCAAACCCAGAAATAACTCAATACAAACAATGAAGCTGTTCAAAGAGGCAGCTCACCGAAGAAATTATACAAGTGACAAATTAAAAAAGATAGACTCAATTACACTTGTCATTAGAGATGTACAGTTTAAAAACATGGTGAGAAACTGCAACTTTTAGAATGGTAAAAATTAAAACCCTGAAAGTCAATGCCAACTTCAAGTAGTGATGCCTTTGAGGTTTTGATTATTTTCTCACTGACATTTTAATTCTTTTCCATTGTTATATCTGTTAGCAATATGTAAATTTGAAAAACCTGATAGATATATTTGTGTGTGTTTACTTCTACTTCATAATTTCAAGATATATATGAACTATTTCCCATGAAAATGATATGTCCCCTTGTCCCATGCTTGTTGAAAGGATACATTTTGAGTTAAAAGTTTTGTAGGTGGGTTGATATCTCTATCACTCCACTGGTAATCCTGCCAGCCTACAGGAGGTGGCCTCTTCAGGTTTCATGTCTCCTGTGTTGAGTCACAGCTAGGGTCACCCCCATTGATTCTTGGGTTACCTCCCTTATGCCAGATCTCTGTCTTTTACTAGACTTGCCTACCCTCCATCTCCTCACCCTCATCAGTTGCAATTTTTCATTCATTTTCATGGCTATCTAGCCATCTCTCCTGTCCTTCCCTATACCTGATTCTGAACATCTTGCACTCACCTCCCCATTTCCCTCCCTCCCAGCTCCCTCTCTCCATCTTCCTCTTATGACTATTTTATTTCCCCTTCTAACTGAGATTAAATGTAACTATAGACTTAATATGCAGCTTAACTACACAAAAGACTGAATGAAAAACTAATAAACATGTACTAAAGCCTATAGAGAAGACTGTATTTTTTAAAATCTAGCGTCCATGATGGAATCATGCATCATCAACAAGTCTATGGTGAAGAATAAGAAAAATATTTAAAAGTTGAAAGCAATGCAGACAGAGCTATAGAATAAACAAAACAAAGCCTAACAAAAGCAAACACCACACATAGCAGGTTGAGAGGGGATGGAAAGATGAGAGGTATACTTATAGATAAGTAGTTAAATGTATTAAGAAGACAGCTCATTATGGCTGTTAAAAAGTAACCTGCAGCAATAACAGTGACATGATTCTAACATAGGACTTTCTCAAATACCTGGATGCAAAAATGAAAGAAGGAGATTGTGTCACATCAGAAATAACTAAAATATGACCCCGGTAGTGTGCCCTTCTAATCCCTGCTCTGAATACAAACATGCTCATATGCACATCACAATTAAATGGTTCCTTATTGACAAGACAGTCATTTTCAATTTACAGGCACTCCTGTCATCTTCCATGTAAACACTCAAGAGAATCACATGTCCTTCCTGGTCTTCCAAAAGTTAAGGGTTTTTTGTTGTTGTTGTTTTTGTTTTTTTATGTTGGTGTTGTTGGTTTGGTTTGGTTTTTGTTTTGTTTTGTTTTGTTTTGTTTTGTTTTGTTTTGTTTTGTTTTGTTTGTTCCCGACTGGTCTCCAAACACTTCTTTCATTATTGTTTACATTCTATAGGTAATAAGAGCTGCCACCTCTTCTTTTCTTCTTCTTCTTCTTCTTCTTCTTCTTCTTCTTCTTCTTCTTCTTCTTCTTCTTCTTCTTCTTCTTCTTCTTCTTCTTCTTCTTCTCCTTCTCCTTCTCCTTCTCCTTCTCCTTCTCCTCCTCCTCCTCCTCCTCCTCCTCCTCCTCCTCCTCCTCCTCCTCCTCCTCCTTCTCTTCCTCCTCCTCCTCCTCCTCCTCCTCCTCCTCCTCCTCCTCCTCCTCCTCCTTCTTCTTCTTCTTCTTCCTAGGTTGGTAATCTCTACTGGAGAAAAACAATACTTCTTTCCTGTACTGCTCTCCTGGGGATTGTCCTAAACTGTTGTCAGCTCTGTTTGTGGTTTGTGAATTCTGAACCAAGGCTGCTATAATTACTTTGTATACAATCTAGTTTTCACTGTTGTTTCTGTCTATCACTTCCCTGATACACTTTCCTGACCATTGGACCAAGCTGGTTTTATTGTCATTTAGACTATGGAAGAAGTGGCTCAAATCTTGTCCTTCTCACCCAGAATATTCTCAGGATTCTCAGGATTTCTGGCCTTAGTACCTCAAAAACTCAGGCTAAATAAACTCCTGAGTTGTAATCTTCTAAAAGCTCTTCAGGACTCCATATATGCACTATTCTCTCCTATTCTATAGGCCTATATTTTTGTATATTTTAAACCATTTCTTAAACAGTCTGCCTCTGTACTATGGTTTATAAGCAGTATGTCATTCACATACCAAATCACACTACTGGGAGGTGACTGCATCATTAAAGTGTTAATTTCATCAGTGAAATAGCTATTGATGAATTAACAGGTGAATGAGCAGTTAGAATCTATGGCCATGTCAGTGGACTTAGATCATTTGGGAGCTAACTTTGAATTGGGTATTTTGTCACAAAGCTCTTTCCCCCTCCCATCCCACTTCTTCTTCCTTTGTCTTTCTTTCTTCTCCCCCTGGGATTCCATACATTTTCCAGACATCATAAAATGATCAACATCCTCTATACATGCTCCCATTGTCACAACATTTGGACTCACAGTAGACTTTACTTAATGAAATCAGTTCACCATGGACTGAAACCTGGAGACCATGAGCCAACTAAAACTTTCTTCAGTTCAAGTAGTTTGTTATGGTGGCTATTGTATTATATAATGAAAGAATAGCATCCTGGCTTGTTCCTGTCAATACCTACTTGTTCAAATCTCTGTAAGAGATTCCACTGTACACATCAGTGTGATTTGTATTCAGTTCTGTTTGTTTCCGTGAACTGTCACAAACCAAATGAAGAATAGAATTTTTAATGGGGCAAACAAACTCTCCACCAAGATCTTAATTGTTACCTCTTGACAAAAACTCTTCATTCACTGTGTCAAGAGTGCACATTAACTTTTTTTTGGTAAGTCATGAAGTTCTACAATCAAATTCCCGAAACATGTGGTCTCTCCCTATTTATGATGCCTTTTGTGGCTTTATCTGCTGAAGAGACTCTTTTACATCAATTACAATCTGTCTCAGGTGTAATCTTCTAGATACAACACTCTAATTATCCCAATTTTTCATTGGAACAGAAACAACTTGCAACAGTTTTATATCAAGTCACCATTGTATATGTGTAGATGAACCCAGTATATAAACTTAATCCTTATAACCTTGTAAAATCACCAGTTTCAAAGTGGAGTTACATTCCCTCTAAAACAGAACTTGTATAAATCATTGATTACTCAACAGAGGGAGGTCAGGATGAAATTTGTTGAGTAATAGATGTTACTTAGGATCATAAATTAAGAAGTCATGGAGGCATGCGTGTACCTCAACTGATACAGTACTTTCTTAAAATGCAGGAAAACTTGGGTTCAATCCTCAGCACCCATGAAATGGAAAATAGGGGTTCATGCATGTAATTCTGGAGCTTGGAAAGAGTAAAGAGGACAGTTATCCTCAGCTACCTAGTGAGTTCAAATAAGCCTGTGGTAAATGAAGCCCTGTCACAGAAATATACAAATAAAATATTTAAAAATTTAAGAAATTAAAAATATACATAATTGGCTAACATTTAATCTCCAGGCTATTTTTTTCTATGAAAGGGGTATCTATCCCAAGCATGTACATGGAGACTTATGTTAAAAATAAAGAATCATTTAGACTGTCTCTTGATCAGTCTCCAGGGAATTTTTTTGTGAGTTCATTAAAGAGAGGAGAAATATAATAAACTGAGTAAATATGCTGAAGTGAGGGACTTTAGGAGATGGAGTATGAGCCAGCTTGTCTTGCCAGTGTAACATAATTGGGTGGGAGCTGTGCATTCCCACTGTAAACTTGCCTCCTAGAGAAGATTGTTTAGAGCAGTGTCAACATGAATATGGCTAAGAGAGAATGACAGCCGTAGAAACTGAAGCAAGAACTGAGATGCCAGTGCAGGAAGCAAAGGCAGCACCAACAAAGTATGAGCAATGAGGCTGAAAAACAGCTCGATGGGTAACAGGAAATTCACAGCTTTGGCAAGCTACCTCTCTCTTTAAGTTTTAAGTGTAGTATTATTGCTTTAATATTTGGCATGTGTGTGTGTGTGTGTGTGTGTGTGTGTGTGTCTGTGTGTGTGTGTGTGTGTGTGTGTGTGTCTGTGTGTGTAATCTCTGTGTGTGTGTGTGTGTGTGTGTGTGTGTGTAATATCTCTCTCTCTCTCTCTCTCTCTCTCTCTCTGTGTGTGTGTGTGTGTGTGTGTGTGTGTGTGTGTGTGTGTGTGTGTGTCCGTCTGTCCATGGATACACCATAGCACATGTGTGGATGCCAGAGGACAGTCTTAGGTGTCAATTCTCACCTTCAACTTTATTTGGAATTATGTTTTCTGCTCATCACTCCATACTCTAGGATAACATGTCTAAGAGTTCATGGGGACTCTTATATTTCAGAATCTCATCTTTCCACAGATGTGCTATGGCTACATATCTATTCTGTCTAAGGATTTTATGGGTGATGTACTGTTCCAAGCACACACTCTCATAAGGTCACAGTAAGTGCTATTACAACTAAGCCCTCACCAAAGTCACATTTTTGTAAACTTTTAATTGACAAATAATTCATGTGAATGACTGCTTCAATGACATTGAAAGGATGCAGATGTGAGTGACCCGGTTTTCCTGGTTATTTCTGACTGTGCACTAGAACTTGATTTTTCTCTTTGTATTGAGTGTTACTATGAATTTCTGCATTCGTGTAAATCAAGATATGAATAATAAATGGCCAGCTTGAAGTTATGCTTTATATTACCAGATCGAACATAGGTGCTTTGAAAACAGCTTCCATTTTAGCAGGTGATTAAACACCAATGACTCTGACCTCACATAGGATAGCTCAGTTGTTCTTCAAAAAGCAATCACAAACGTGTCTCTCTCTTCTCTACCATTCAAACATTTTGTGTCTTTTGAAATGGTTCACTATAGGAGAAGAAACTACTGGGTAAAGTTTCAAGAAAAATGGTAGTCATGAGATAGCAGGAAAGAAGCTGAGCAGGAAAGCTGTAAGCTGTACAGAAAGCATTTAATATTCCTGACCTTGTGAGTTTGTCATGTATGAAAATCTATGATTGCAAAATGTTATTTTATATCTACTATTTAAATGTATACATAATATATGAGTCTATTTGGGATACATTGTGATGTTATGATCCATCAAAACAGTGCAGAAAGATTCAATCAAGCTAATTGATTTGAGATATTTGGGATATTAATCAAAATCACCTCACTAAAACCATCGTTTTGCAATTTTTAGAAATCTATTGTTTTGCATTTTAAAAAGTGTCTATTTAATGAATGTGATCACCTTGGTTTTGACTGGATCAATGGAACTATGTCCTTCCCAGTGTCACTGACCTTCAATCCCCACTGTATTCCTTTCACTTTCTTCCATCTCTTGGCTTCTGGTAGCTCTCTATATTCTCATCATCTATGCAAATAACTTTACATTCCACATTCGAAAGAGATAATGTATAATTGACTTTCCTGGCTCATTCACATGACAAAATTTCTTTAAGTTCTACTCAATTTTTTACCAACAGTAGCATATATATACATATAGATACGTATATATACATATATATATGTGTGTGTGTGTGTGTGTATGTGTGTGTGTATGTAATATCCAATGCATTATTACTCTATTTGTATCCATGTGTATATGTACGTGCACATATGCACAAATATCACATGATGGGCATATGAATTTTTACTTCTTGGCTATTAAGTTTTTATTGAAATGAACTTAAGAGTAAAGATATATTTCAACCTACTGATAGAGCACATTACTAGCTATGGAATGTCCTGTACCCTAAAGTAAGCACAGAAATAAACCTAATTTAACAATCAATTTAATTTCATCACAGGTGCCATAAACACATAATGGAGAAAGAGAAAAAAAAGGCTTTAAAAGAAGATATTGGGAAAATTGGCTATTCATTAGCAGAAGAATTTAAAATAAATTCAAACTGCACTAAAGATACACTGAAGAGTTGAAACTGCAAACATCCTACAGAAAAACATATGGAAAGCTTTATGACATTGATCAAGGAAAGGATCTTGTGATGAACACAAAAGCACAGAAAACAAAATCAAATATAGGTGAGTGGAATGTAAGCAAACAAACTAAGAAAAAAGCAAGATAAAAACAAAACAAAACAAAACAAAACAAAACAAAAAAACACTAAAATTCCTCACAGCAAAGAAAACAATCCACTATGTAAAGAAAACATAGACATTAGAAGAAAGGGGTTTTTTTTCCTGTTTTTTTTTCCTGTTTTTTTTAAGTAATTTGTTTATTTGTTGTTTTACACTTCATATTTTATTCCCTGTGCAACCCCCCCATCTTCCCCCCGACTGTTCCACATCCCATACCTCCTCCCACTCCCTGTCTCCATGTGGATGTACCAACCCCCTATCCCACTTGACCTTTAAAATCCTTGGGGCCTCCGGTTTCTTGAGGGTTAGGTTCATCATCTCTGAATGAATACAGACCAGGCTGTCTTCTATGGTATATGTGTTGGGGGCCTCATATCAGCTGGTGTATGCTGTCTGTTTGCTGGTCCAGTGTGGGAACTAAAAGGAGGAAGGGAAAAGAGTGGGGAGGGAGGATAGCTTGCGCCCAGCCAGAGTTCCTCCTATGCTCTGGGCAGGCAGATAATGGAGGGCTGCCAGATGCTTTCCACTCCACCCCGGGTGGGTATCTAAGCCTCTGACCCCACTCGACAGGGGGTGGACAAGGGGCAGCCCCCAAAACCAGGGGCCCTGGGCAACACCTTGTAGCCCCAGGGTTATGAGAGAGAGGGCTGAGGGAGAGAGGTTCCCACACAGGTGAGAGTCTGCACAGTGGGCATTGATGACAGATACTGTCTATGATTTTAGAGGTTTATTATAGAAAGGCAGAGGGAAAGAGAGAAGGTAGAAAGAGAGAGACTGGCCATGGCCAAGAGGAGAGAAGGGGGAAAGAGAAAGAAAGAAGAAAGGCTAGAGAGTAAGAGGGAGAGAGAGAGAGAGGAAGAGAGTGATAGGAGATTGGAGAGAAGAAGACAAAGAGAGAGAGAGAGGAGTGAGAGAGTGAGAAGGGGCCAAACAGCACCTCTTAAAGTATGCTGCTATCTTTTCTGTTGCTAGGTAACTGGGGAGGAGTTTAGCCTGAAGGTCAGAAGCTTGGAACATTGCCTACTTGATTACTAACCATGCTTCTCTTGTGGGGGCTGAGGGGGCAGTAACTTCAACAGGAGCCAGATTTCCAGGAGATATGAGAGAACTCCTTCTGTCCCATGTAGGTGAATTATCACCACCTGTCAGGGGTTCAACATCTAGCCTCAACTGGAAACCAGGCTGTCTGTGCATAGCCCAATGCCCAACAGTCCAGTGTTTGAGAGACCTCAGAGGTCCAGATTAATTGAGAAGCTGGTCCTCCTACAGGGTTGCCCGTCTCCTCAGCTTCTTTTAGCCTTCCCTAATTCAATAGCAGGCATCAGCTGCTTCTGTCCATTGGTTGGGTGCAAATGTCTGCATCTGACTCTTTCAGCTGCTTATTGGGTATTTTGGAGCGCAGTCATGTTAAATCCCTTTTTTAAAATTAGATATTTTCTTTATTTACATTTCAAATGTTATCCCCTTTCCTACTTTCCGTTTCAAAAACCCCATATCCCTTCCCTCCTCACCATACTCACCAACCCACCCACTCCTGCTTCCTGGTCTTGACAGTCCCTTATACTGGGGCATATAACCCTCATAGGACCCAGGGCCTATCCTCTCCCTGATGACCAACTAGGCCATCCTCTGCTACATATGCAGCTAGAGCCATTCACAAACCACATGATACTCAAGAAGAAGGAAAACCAAAGTGTGAATACTTCGGTCCTTCTTAAAAGGGGGAACAAAATGTCCATGGAAGGAGTTACAAAGTATGAAGCAGAGACTGCCCCACCTGGGGATCCATCCCAAAGACAACCACCAAAGCCAGACACTATTCTGTATGCCAACAAGAGCTTGCTGACAAGAGCCTGATATAGCTGTCTCCTGAGAGGCTCTGCCAGTGCCTGACAAATACAGAAATGGATGCCCACAGCCATCCATTGGACAGAGCACATGGTCCCCAATGAAGGAGATTAGAAAAAGTACTCAGGGAGCTGAAAGGGTTTGCAGCCCCATAGGAAGAACAACAATATGAACTAACCAGTATCTCCAGAGCTCCCTGGGACTAAACCACCAACCAAATAAAACATGTGGTCAGACTCATGGTTCTAGCTGCATATGTAGCAGATAGGTCCCTTTTTGAGAATGCTCCATAGCCTCAGTAATAGTGTCAGGCCTTGGAACCTCCCCTTGAGCTGGATTCCATTTTGGACCTGTCCCTCGACCTTCTGTTCCTTAGTCTCCTCTCCATTTCCTTCCCTGTAATCCTTTCAGACAAGAACAATTGGGGGTCAGTGTTGTGACTGTGGGATGGGCCCCCTCTCCCCGTCATGTGATGCCTGTCTTCCTGCTAGAGATGGGCTCTATAAGTTGTTCCCTTTCCCTACTGTACTGGCTAGTTTTGTGTCAACTTGACACCACTGGAGTTATCACAGAGAAAGGAGCTTCAGTTGAGGAAATGCCTCCATGAGATCCAACTGTAAGGCATTTTCTCAATTAGTGATCAAGGGGGAAAGGCCCCTTGTGGGTGGGACCATCTCTGGGCTGGTAGTCTTGGGTTCTATAAGAGAGCAGGCTGAACAAGCCTGGGGAAGCAAGCCAGTAAAGAGCATCCCTCCATGGCTTCTGCTTCAGCTCCTGCTTTCTGACCTGCTTGAGTTCCAGTCCTGACATCATTTGGTGATTAATAGCAATGTGGAGAATGTAAGCTGAATAAACCCTTTCCTCCCCAACTTGCTTCTTGGTCATGATGTTTGTGCAGGAATAGAAACCCTGACTAAGACACCTACGGTTGGGCATTTCATTTAACATCCCTCCCTTTGAGTCCTGAGAGTCTCTTACCTCCCAGGTTTCGGGTGCATTGTGGAGGGTCCCCCCAACCTCCTATCTCCTGAAGTTGCCTGTTTTCATTGTTTCTGCTGACCCTAAAGGCTTCAGTCCTTTACTCTCACCCAATAGAAGGCCAGGTTCCCCTCTCCCCTCCACTCCCCCCCCCATTCCTGTCCACTTTCCCTCCCTGGTCCCTCCTTCCCCACTTGCGATTGCTTTCTTCTCCCTTCCAAGTGGGACTGAGGTATCCTCACATGCGCTCTTCAGTTTGCTTGACCTTTTTGAGATCTGTGGACTGTATCTTGAGTATTCTGTACATTTTTGTTGACTAACACCCACTCATTAGTGAGTACATAACGTGCATGTCCTTTAGGGTCTGAGTTACCTCACTCAGGATGATATTTTCTAGTTCCATCGATTTGCCTGCAAAACTCAGGATGTCTTCATTCTTTATAGCTAATTAATATTCCATTGTATAAATGAGCCACATTTCTTATATCCATTCTTCTGTCATTGGATACCTGGGTTGTTTCCAGCTTCTGGCTATCACAAATAAGGCCGCTATGAACATAGTGGAACATGTACCCCTATAGCATGGAGGGCATATTTTGGATATATTTCCCAACAGTGGTGTAACTCGGACTTCAGGTAGATCTTCCATTGCTAGTGGAATTGCAAACTGGTACAACCACTCTGGAAATCATTCTAGAGATACCTCAGAAAATTGGAAATAGGATAAAGTATTTTTAAATCACGTATAAACTAATAATTGACATTCAGCAATTGATAAGTAACTTGAAAATGGAATAGCAAAAATAATAAACATATTTAAATACAGCAGGAGGCATGATAAGTTATCTTTTATAGGAAAGGATATTAATAGAAAACAAACTGAAAACATTTTAAAATCCATAAACTCATAGATACTGAAAACAAAACCATAATAACCTAACATGTTAGGATACAGTTTTCTTTGGAAAAGATGTTTTATGAAGCCTAGCCTGACCTTGAGCTGGTTTCATAGCCAAAGATGTCACTAATCTTCAAATCCTCCTGCCTATATTTCCTATGTTCTAGAATTAGTGGTATGGGTCATGCCTGATATATGTTGAGAATCAAGCTATAGTCTTTTACATGCCAGCCAAGTGCTCTGAGTTGTATCTCAATTGGTTGAATTTCTGTTATCAGAAAGACAAATTATAGCTATGACTGGCAAATACATGGAGAAAAGAAGAGCCCTGTATAACTGATTGAATGAAATTGATTGAATGAAAAATACTACAGGAGTACTTTGAAAACTATTATGGAGACATAGCAAACAAGCAACACTTCCTTCTTCATAATTTATTAAAATATCCCAAAGCTGGATCCAGAATTAACACAATTCGTTAACTTCTCTACATACATTTCATCTTCTTATGACTTTAATTTTATAAGAAATTATAAACAATGTGTTCTGAAATTACACTTTATTTGATGAATATATTTTAATAATAGGTGCATGATGAATTTTTGATGCACACAAAACACTAATTAAAAATATTGGGGGGGTGAACATAGTAATATGAAACCTAGCACATGAGAAGTAGAAATTGTTTCATTATTTCTGGTTGCTGGTGGGTTGGTAAGATGACACAGAGGGCTCAGATTGTAAAAGTCCTTGCTACCAATCTCTATGATCAGAGTTTGTTCTCTAGATTCCACGGGGGAAGAAAAATATCAATTCCGAAAAGTTGATCTCTAATTTCTACATGTATGTCATAATATACACACACATACATAGAGACAAAGAGAGAGAGAGAGAGAGAGAGAGAAGGAAGGAGGGGGAGGGGAAATGGGGACAGACACAGGCTGAGAAGGAGTCAGAGATGGAGACAGGCAGAGATAGAGACAAAGAGATAGAGATGGAGACAGAGAGAGAAAGAGAGAGAGGATATATATATATATATATATATATATATATATGCCATAAGAATGGATTTAAAACAAAATATGTATTTTTAAGTGTCTAAAGAAATATCTAAGAAGCTTAGATCGGTTACTTTTGCAGTGAACTTGAATTTGATCCCAGCACCCAACTCCTGAGACTCTAACTCCTTGTTTATCTGACTTCAAGGACACTTGTGTATACCCCCAGTGATATAAGTATATACACAAAAACATAAGTAAAAACAATAAAAGTAAATCTTTTAAAGTGTATTTTTATTTTAAAAATGTGCTTATCTATAATTCTTTGAATAACCTTACATTTTCATATACAAGTGTTTGTTGTTTCAATTATAATTCATTATATCCATTAAAAGTTTGAGCCTTTTTCTTGAAGTATAGGCTTCTCTTCTTCTGTTACATTTATCAGCATGCATGTACACATTTGTGCTCACAGTCATGGCATTCCACACTATGTTAGTGGGAGTGAAAGGACAACAGGCAGAAATCAGTTCTTTCTTTTCACTCTATGGCTCTGGGGGATAGAGCTCAGGATATTAGGCAGATTTTTACTCACAAGTCATTGTGCTGACACCCTTTAAATACATATTTTTGATCCAATAGTACAGTGCATTTTAGAAAATTATACTCCTAAATCTGATAATATTTGGATCCAAATAAGCAGAAATCTGCAAAGTATTCATGAAGAAAATAGCAAGAAGATTAGCTGTGAAAACTTCTACTGAATTCCAATTACAGAGAACAAATTTATTCCTAAAAACATGAGGAATGATCTGAATGAATTAAATAGCAAGAGATCAAGTAGAATAAAAGCTAAACATCACTTTTGCTCCTATAAAAATTTGCTTTGAAATAGATTGATTTATGAAAATATGTGTGAATTATGTTGATTGTTTAATTCAATTGCTATGTTTACTTGACTAAGATTGTTTATTTAAAATCAACACAAGCATGATATTGCAATAGTTCACAGACGTATTGTCGTGAGTTGGTTATATAAACATATTGATGAAAACACACACTTAAAGGTAGCCTGAAATCAACACATGTAAAACTATTTATGCTTAAATATTTTTAAATAAAACCTAATATTATAACTGAAATATCTTCTATTTTGAAGGATGTTCTGGTTAATAGAACAGTTTACCACTGTCATAAAGAAGGAAAATCGTTATTTATATAGTCAATAAAAAAATACTACAGAATTTTTTGAAATCGTAGGACTGTATTGACAGACAAAAGGATTCTATTGGCAAAAATTTCAATGATTCGATTTTAGAGAAAACAAAGATGAAAAATATACTAGTTAACCTGATTGATACAAACCAAAAGAGTAGTCACATTATGCTGCTTTGCTGCTTATGTTGAGAGTAATCTTTGATATTTAGCTTAAATCCTTATCAGAAAATCAATATAAAGTCTATGGACAAAAATATTTAATTTTGAAAAAAATTTAGTTAGAAATAGTTTTTCAGCTGAACTTTTAAAATGTGTGCCATTATAATAACATCAACTTGACTTAAAATATTTAATGAAAATATATGTATCCATGCTCGGTATGTGAGTGATTGGAGTGGTGTGTGTGTGTGTGTGTGTGTGTGTGTGTGTGTGTGTGCATTTTAGTGTGTGAGAGAGAGAATGAGAGAGAGAGAGGGCAGAAAAGAGAGGCATGTATGTTTGTATGTGGTGATTTGAGTCTAAATGGTGTGTCAATTAGAATGATATGTAAAAAAAATTTAAGCTCACTATATTTAGGCAAAGGAAGAAATATGGTTTTGCCCTTGAAGCATAAGAAAATACAAGAGGCTTCTTAGTTTTCCAGATATGCTAGAAAAACTTAGCTTTTATTGGACTGGGTTTCTCATTACTATAGTTTCCTACAGGTTCTAGGCATGGTGTAATTATTATGATATTTTCCACACTGAGAAGAATTGAGCCCAGGACATTGAATGTATTAAAAATGTATCCTAAGAGTAACCTACACGCATGTCTCTGCACTGTATTTCTAAAGCCCAAGATAGATTTGAAAGACACATACACAAAAACACACAGACACATAAACACACAGACACATAGACACAGGGACACAGTGTTTGCCAGATTTCAACTCAATAGATTCATGTCCCTAAAACTGAATCACATCCTTTTCTATTTTGATAACACATTATGTATAAGTTCATTCAGACTCCTGGGAGCTCTTTCGCTAGAGAAATTTATGTGTGATCTGAAAATGACTATAGTTTAAACTATGATGAGGTATCAATGTAATTGGATTTAGTTCAATCACTGACTTCGGTTCACAAATCCTCAGCTTATGCTTACCATACAGTACTTAGCCATAAGTACATGTATTATGAGAAAAATCTTCAAAACAATATGCATTAGGAACAAATCAGGGAAATTGATAGCATTTTAGCCATATGTAATATGTAATCTAACCAAATCTTGCTATAGGAAATTGGAAGTCAAGATTATGCATGATAAGAAAAAAATATATATATATATAAAATTATAGAAAATCACTGATTTCTTAGTCATTTCCTCAGTTAAATATGAAGAACAAAATAGTTTTGTCATTTGCTACATTGCAATTTTATGTTCTTCTCCACAATACATAAATAGTATTCAATATCATTTCCTTATTAAAGAAGTTGTTTTATATTCATAAAAGTAGTTTAGTGGTTGCATTTATGTGAAAATATTTCCTTATCACATAATATCTTTCTGTGGAGCCTACTGTAGTTTCATTTTGCCACAAAAACTGTATTTACAATCTATGTGAATTTGCATATTCAAACGTGAAACCTACAGGAATCAGAGCAGAACCTGAGAATAGACCAAACAATCATTTTTTAAATGTGGACCCTGGCTTTGTTGTTGTTGTTGTTGGTGGTGGTGGTGGTGTTTTGGTTTGTTTGTTTTGTTTTTCTTGTTTGTTTGTTTGTTTGTTTGAGACAGGGTTTCTTTGAATAACAAGCTGTTGCCCTCGCTGTCCTGGAAGTCCCTTTCCTGGCCTCGAACTCACAGAGATCCGCCTGCCTCTGCCTCCTAAGTGCTGGGATTAAAGGCATGTGCCACCACATACAGTTGGTGACCCCGAGCTTTAATTAATAAAACAACCCCATGATTGCTGGAAAGAAAAAGAAATATTAAGCCATTTGATATTGTATTTCATTCATCCTCGTCACCTTCATTTTGGAACCAGAGAAAAGAAAAAATGCCCTGATAGAAGAATCAAATAATTTAAGACTGAACTATGACTAATTCATTGTCTTCAATATCAAGGAGATAGCTAAAATTTGTAAAAACATTATATTTAAGTTACATCTCATGTATCAAAAATCTTGTATTTAATCTTTCCACTCTAATGGCTCTCCAAAGTTTTCTAAGTTAGAATCTCTGACAGAAGTAGTCCATATAGTTTCTAGAATGTACCTTCAGAATCTAGTGCCCTCTGTTTACAGAGGACAATCACTATTATTTTCTTGGTATTGATAGATTTCCTGGGATGTCAGAACATCAGTGCCAAACTGAGGGTTAGTTTGTATTGTGTTCTGGCTACAGAAAGAAAGCAGCTAGGAGACTGGCTATCAATTATTCAGATGTAGAAGACATGTAAGTCTATGCTATAAAAATGGCAGAAGACAACAAGGTAAAAAATGTCTGAGTATCTTTTATACAATTTTCTCTGTTTAATAGCAGTGACAGGAGGCGGTAGAATCGCAGCAAGTTATGCTGGTAGTTTCCAAAATGATGGTAGTCCAGGTAAGACTGTGAGGACAGCAGACTGGGTCATTATTCTGGTGTATTTCTAAGTCAAAAAATTTCGCTAGCATTTGAAACAAGATGAATGGAGAGAAAACAGGTAATCTTGCAGGTATCACGGTTTTGGTGATAGGACTAAAATTTACATACTGTAGAAACTATTGGTGACAAGAAAGTAAACAGTTTTGCGAATGGTAAAAAATAGTTTGACTGTGATGTGCATGGTTTTAAAATCAATGTTATTTTTGAAATGACTATAGATTTGATTGAGAGACTCTTGGTTTGTTGCTTGCTATCTCAAGGATTGTCTTAGCCACTTATAAGAAAATCATCTATATCTGTATTGAGATGAAAATGATTTCCAAGATATGGTGTGCTTATGTTTGCTTTATTTGTCAACATATTGTGTATTCTAAACTATAATCAATAACAAATAACTTGTAGAAAAATATTTTAGTGTCATATATTATTCATTAAGCAATTGAATATATGGTGTTATTTAATCCTGATCAAACAATATGGAGTTAAGAATGTATGCATCTGCAGGATACACATTAAGAGACAAGTATCAAGTATCCAGTCCCAGACTTATAGAAGTTTAATTCAGGAACATGATCTCATGCCTTGCAACTTAAAGGTGTTTGATTTTATGTTCTTCACTTGATTTAAACTCATCCCTGAGAAATATCTCTTTTTAGTCAAGGCAACATATTTATACATCACACTGAATCTCAAGCTTTGGAGACTCTCAGTGTCACCTGGGAATAAATCAGCCTCTAGTTGTAGTGGGAGAACTGAATAATAATAAAAAAAGATCCTGTTTAGAACATCCAACTCGCTCCACTAAAATCAAAAGATATGCTGACAAAAATCAAAGATGATTTGAATAAATTCTGCACGCACCCTACGTCCATGGCTAGGAAGGGTTGATGATGTTAAGATGTCAGTTTCTCTAAAGCTGATCTTCAAAGTCAACATAATCCCAAGCAAAATTGTACAAGACATTTTTCTGGATATTGACACCAAGAGTCCACACCATATAGGAATGCAGAGGACCCCGAGTAACCCGCAAAGTCCAAGAGGAAAACAGAATTGCGTGATGGGCACTAACTGACCTAATACTAAAATAATCAGCAAATTGCAATGATAGTTTAAAGACAGAGGTAGATTTGAGGAATGCAATTGAGATGCCAGAAACAGAACCATGGTAGTTGAATACCTACAAAGGAGCAGTAGCGACACATTTACAAGAAAGTAGGATTTCTATAAACAGTGCTGGAATAATGGAACATTTGTGAGCAGGTAGGAAGGACTCAAGGGAGGAGAGAGAAGAAAGAAGGAGAGAAAGAAAATAAATCAGAAATGAAGGGACAGAGGGAAGAACCTCGTTAGAGATAGTGTATCTCTTACAAATCGTCTTAAAAGAATCAGAATAAAGTATTTGACAAAAGTTTTTAAACTTCAACAGGATAAAAACTGATACTGCAGAGACAACTGAGAATATAAGCAAACATACTGCTTTTGCAGGAGACCTGGTTTGATTCCCAGGCTCCATAGCCGATAACTTAAAATTGCCCGTAATGCCAGGGCACATGGGCTTATGTGCACAACTGCACACAAAGGCACAGATATGTACACATACATTTTAAAAAATTAAGGAATTCCAGGTTACTTTGTGTCTAGACAGGACTCAAGGTATAATAATATGGCATTAGAAGTAAAGATAAAAAAAAACAGGAATATGAGCTGTACTGAAATTATAACTTCCATTTGGTGAACCATGCTGAAAAAACATTGAAGCGCACAGATTTTTTTTTAATTCATTTACAAAATGCTTGTTTGAAAAACGACTCACAGCATATGTACAGCCAATTAAGAATGTAGCACATGATCTGGACACTCTGTAAACAAGGGAAGAAGAGAAAACAAACACACAAGTGTTGCGCGCGCCCAACTGGCCAGGAAGAACGACGCTGCTACAGGATCCTTCTGCACACGTTTATTCAGTCCTGTTTCTTCTTTCTCTATATCTCCCTTGTTTTTATATCTCCCTTGTTTTTATATCTCCCTTGTTTTTATATCTCCCCCGAACCCTGGGCCTCTCACTCCTTTTATACTCTCTCATCCACGAACCGCAGGCCACGCCCCCTCGCCAGTCACGAGGCTTCAGCTAATCAGGGCAGCAGGGGCAAATCTCCACCAAATTGGATTCACCTGTATCCTGGTACACCTGCGCAGCACTCAAGATGTTTGTGTCTTATATGAGGAAGTCAGGTGAAAGTCATATGACTTAGCTGCAGTCTCTGGCGCCTTTGGGACTGCCGCCACACCCGCTCCCCACAATTCCCCCTTTTTTCTTTTTTGGCAGAGAGAATGTCTGTAGATAGCCCCCCGCAGCCATGCCCCTTACCCGTCCTTGGGTGACAAACAGCATTGGTTTGATCCCTGTCTTAGGTTGGTGACATGCTCAGGGAGTCTTATCACTGACTACCTCTCTATCATGCCAAGCCACACCTGGGGAGATTGTGTTTTGCTTGTGGCAGGTGCATCAAAAGGCCAGGATGTTGATTAATCTATGGCCAGATCTTAATTGCTGCAAGCAAGCCTCATGGGTGAAGGTAGAGGTCTGATCCCCAGTGTGCAAGCATAGGGGCCCTACACAAAACCATCCCTTAGGCTCATCACCCAGAGAGGTCTTGGCCAGCTCCCGTGTCGTTTTTCCTGGGGGAAGGGAACTAGGACACTGAACCTTCATGCAATCAGACATGCCTTCCACAGGATGCCAACAGCAAGCTATCCTCTGTGCAGTGCTTAGCCTCGCACCCCACGGCATAACGCAGCATAATTTCTTTTAGAGTGGCAAACCGAATCTGAGGAGATTGCCCCGCCTCCACTGCAGCAAAAGCCTACGCTACCATGGCGAAAGTGCGGGCCGCACACTCTGCACCTAACACATGTGCCAAACACACAACGCACACGCACTATAACAAGCATACATCCCAGGGCTCTCATCCCCGCTCATCTTCCCTGAAGCAAGGGATAGATAGCCAGAGGGGCTATCTCTTTAAGGGGAATTCAGGGATCAAAAAGCGTGGAAAAATTTGAATGTCATGTCGAGCTGGTATCGGCTTCTGGAATACCGAAAGGATCTCTCATCTCGGCTCCATCCTTTGTGCTTGTGGGATCATCCACCATATCCACAGGGGCAACTGGATCAGGAGCCTTATTCTTGCAGCGTCTCACCAATCTTTCCGGCACCCAAAGAGGTTCTGTCTGGTCCTGTGGAAACACAAACAGACCTTCTCGCCCAAGTCAACACCTGATCTACTCGATCCCCAGGGGAGATGGACACAATACCTCGTGGTGATGAGACCATAACCTCGATCACCTGTGTGTCCATCTGGGGAGTCAATACGAGAGTCAAGTTTTCACTGCTGAGGAGGCATAGGGAGGAGGCACAGAAGCTAATTCGCCTTCCTCCTCCGCCTCGGCTCTTTTATTTTGTCCTTTCTGTCCACCTGATAACACTGTGTCTCCTTTCTTTTTCCTTTTTCTTTTTAAGCCCTTCTCCTCTTCCGACATACTTTCTTGTTGCTCTGTAAGGATTTTCTGACCTGTCTTGACTGCCTCTACACACAGTTTCAAACAGTAACAGAGTCCATATATCAGAACAAACAAGACCAAAACTATCAGACCTACCCACAAAGGGTCAATGGGAGAAAAAAGCATAACTACACAGCGAGGATCTATTGATCACTACACTGAGCTTATCATAATTCCTTAATCTGTCCTGAAACCAGGAACCTTAACTTGACCCCATAGTTTCACTTTTACTTTGTGCCTGCTTCCTGGCAACTTTATACTTGCCTCTATTTTATCCGAGGTCCTTCCCAAACTCCTGGGTTACTTTGTGCCTACTTCCTGGCAACTTTATGCTCACCTCTATTTTATCCGAGGTCCTTCCCAAACTCCTGGGGTCCCAAGTTTCACTCACCATGAACTTACCCTGCCAGCAACCACTGACTGCTGAAAGTTCTGAACTTGGTGGGGGAGTCGGTTCCCCGTACGGGCCACCATTTGTCGCGCCCGCTCTCGACCAGCAAGAACGACACGACCACCAGTCCTTCTAACAGCAGTTTATTCCGTCCTCATCTTTCTTCTTTCTCTTCATCAGTACCGTTCCCCAGCTGAAGAGTTCTGAATCCACGCCAGATCCTTCTCAACAGTCTGTTTCACAGGAACCTTTATTAACCGCTCCTTCCTCGTGATGCAGTTCTGAATCCTCCCTGTAGCAGGGGGTCTTCGCTCATGCCTGAAGATGTTTCTTTTCCCGGGTTTCGGCACCACTTCTTGCGCGCGCCCAACTGGCCAGGAAGAACGACGCTGCTACAGGATCCTTCTGCACACGTTTATTCAGTCCTGTTTCTTCTTTCTCTATATCTCCCTTGTTTTTATATCTCCCTTGTTTTTATATCTCCCTTGTTTTTATATCTCCCCCGAACCCTGGGCCTCTCACTCCTTTTATACTCTCTCATCCACGAACCGCAGGCCACGCCCCCTCGCCAGTCACGAGGCTTCAGCTAATCAGGGCAGCAGGGGCAAATCTCCACCAAATTGGATTCACCTGTATCCTGGTACACCTGCGCAGCACTCAAGATGTTTGTGTCTTATATGAGGAAGTCAGGTGAAAGTCATATGACTTAGCTGCAGTCTCTGGCGCCTTTGGGACTGCCGCCACACCCGCTCCCCACACACAAGCACATTAGAAGGTGTTTCCTGTCACATACTGCTAAAATCTTACACATTAAAACAGTCATGAGAACTTACACATCTGTTGGAACAGCAGAGGAACAATCCTGGGTGGATCAAAGACACAGGAATGGTTGCAGTACTGTTGTAGACAGTTTGCCATTATCTTACAAATTTAGTATGCTCTTGCCAGGTGCTAGCTTCTGAGTTTAAAAATATACCCACACTAAACTGTATGCAGATATTTATAGCAGTTCTATTAAATACTGACAAAATATGGAAGTGATGAAATCACCTTTCATTTAACGGGTAGGTGCACTAGCTCTTTTACTTTTATTACAAAAGGGGATATTATTGAAATTCATAGTGGTATATGCATTTAGTGCATATTGCCAGGAGAAAGACAACCATCAGAAAGGCTGCAGAACAGCATCAGTCCCTCTGTGTGCATCTGATTTAAAGTGAAACTGTGAGAGGGGAATAAGGTAAATCATCTTAAAGAAAAGAAGGGATGGAGGGATGTTTGTGTGGTTCACCGTGTATTCTGAAGATAGAAAAACTGTGCTAAAACATTCTGTAATGATGTGCACATTATCTGAATCCAGTTACCAAAATATACCAAACACATGATGGTTTAGTGCATAGAGTTAATGAACTTAGTTATTCATCTTATATGAATACTTGATCCTGAAAGATGTATTGACTTGTTAAAAGTGTGTCAGTGTTTTGCCTGCCTGTGGGTTTGTATACAGCATCTCTTCAATGTTCTTGAAGCTCAGAAGAGGCTGTTGGATACCCGGGAACTGGAATTGTACATAGTGACATACCCTGTGCGTTCTGGAAACCAATCCCAGATTCCGCACAAGAGCAGACAGTGTTCTTAACCGCTGACCTATGTCCTAGACCCTGTGATAGTTTGAATGAGAAACGCTCTTCATATGCGCAGTTATTTGAACCCTTGGACCACAGCCGGTGGCATTGCATCAGTAGGTTATGGAGCCTTTTGTAAGAAAAGACTTCCAGAGGAATTCCTTCACTGGGATGAGATTTGATTATTGTAAAAGCTTGCGTCGCTTCTACTTGGTGCGTTCTCTGCCTTCTGTGAGTGGCTGAAGATGTGATCTCTCAGCTTCTTGCTCTGACTACCTGCTGCCACCACTTCTTAGTCGTTATGGCCATATGGGCACTTAATTGTAATTGCCTGCCAAAACATAAACACTTCCTTAGGAAACTTTTGTTCATGGCCCTTGTTTTATCACAGCAATGCCAGCTTCTTAATTATCGTGTATCTATCATAAAGCTCTAAAATGTTGCTATAAGAACGAGGATGTGGAGAAAGAGGAACAGTCCTCTATTTTTGGTGGGATTGCAGGCTTGTACAACCACTCTGGAAATCAGTCTGGCGGTTCCTCAGAAAATTGGACATAGTACTACCGGAGGATCCAGCAATACCTCTCCTGGGCATATATCCAGAAGATGTCCCAACCGGTAAGAAGGACACATGCTCCACTATGTTCATAGCAGCCTTATTTATAAAAGCCAGAAGCTGGAAATAACCCAGATGCCCCTCAACAGAGGAATGGATACAGAAAATGTGGTACATTTACACAATGGAGTACTACTCAGCTATTAAAAAGAATGAATTTATGAAATTCTTAGCCAAATGGATGGACCTGGAGGGCATCATCCTGAGTGAGGTAACACATTCACAAAGGAACTCACAATATGTACTCACTGATAAGTGGCTATTAGCCCAAAACCTAGGATACCCAAGATATAAGATACAATTTGCTAAACATGTGAAACTCAAGAAGAATGAAGACTGAAATGTGGACACCATGCCCCTCCTTAGAATTGGGAACAAAACACCCATGGAAGGAGTTACAGAGACAAAGTTTGAAGCTGAGACGAAAGGATGGACCATCTAAAGACTGCCATATCCAGGGATCCATCCCATAATTAGCCTCCAAACGCTGACACCATTGCATACATTAGCAAGATTTTATCAAAAGGACCCAGATGTAGCTGTCTCTTGTGAGACTATGCAGGGGCCTAGCAAACACAGAAGTGGATGCTCACAGTCAGCTATTGGATGGATCACAGGGCTCCCAATGGAGGAGCTAGAGAAAGTACCCAAGGAGCTAAAGGGATCTGCAACCCTATAGGTGGAACAACATTATGAACTAACCAGTACCCCAGAGCTCTTGACTCTAGCTGCATATGTATCAAAAGATGGCCTAGTCGGCCATCACTGGAAAGAGAGGCCCATTGGACAGGCAAACTTTATATGCCCCAGTACAGGGGAACGCCAGGGCCAAAAAAGTGGGAATGGGTGGGTAGGGAAATGGGGGGGGGAGGGTATGGGGGACTTATGGGATAGCATTGGAAATGTAATTGAGGAAAATATGTAATAAAAAATATTTTAAAAAAAAGAATTGCCATCGGAATGAAATTTGTAAAGGAATTTTCTATACTTTCATAACTGTACTTGTATAGGAACTTACCTATATTTTCATAATGATTTTTAGTGTGTACCTAGAACACCTCAAAGAATACAGACTTATAATTTTATATGTGTATGTGCGGACACACACATCCATACAGGAAAGGCCTTGTAGGAGAAGAGGGCTGTAGTTTAGAATGGTTTGAGGACAGAAAAGTTTATAACCCTTTCAGAAAAAATATGGGACTAAAACTTGACAGTTTTTCTTAGAACCATACCCTCTGCAGGCCCTGGTGGTGACCTGTGTGCTTCTAACCAAGGAGATCGACAAAGGTCCATGTAAATTATTTCTGAATGTTATGTGTGATGTTACAATTACAAAGCCACATTTAAATTTAAAAACAGATCAACTCCAGAAAGGAAAGTGATAACCAGGAAAAAGGTATAAAGATTTATTTGTACTGGACAGATAGCTCAGCAGTTTAGAACACTGAGTATTCTTCCTGAGGTCCTGAGTTCAATCCCCAGGAACAAGGTGATGGCTCACAACCATCTGTAATGGAAGCAGATGCCTTCCTCTGGTGTGTTCAAAGACAGCTACAATGATTTCATATACACAAAACCCCAGGATCCACTCCTGTGAAAATTTACAGCCTATACCTCACCTATGCTTAAAATTCAAAAAGATTTATTTGTACATTCATCTGCATGAGTGCCCCTAGAAGGGAGGCAGGGAGGCAGGGAGGCAGGGAGGCAGGGAGGCAGGGAGGCAGGGAGGCAGGGAGGCAGGGAGGCAGGGAGGCAGGGAGGCAGGGAGGCAGGGAGGCAGGGAGGCAGGGAGGCAGGGCAGGGAGGCAGGGAGGCAGGGGGGCAGTGAATACATAGTGTGGCTATGTATATGGAGGCCAGAGTATGCCAATAGGTGTCCTATACTATTTTCCATTATATTATTATTTGCAACACTGAGTCCAGAAAACACTGGGTAGCCAGTATAACCAGTTGGTGAGCTCTTAGTTGCAAATGTAAGCCCCATTTTTTGAGTTTTATATTGCTTCCTAAGGATCTGACACAAAACTCAGTCTCATGTTTATATGGGAGGCACTTTCCTGATTTTGCCATCTCCATAGGTCCTAGTGTTTTTGCTTAACAACTTCAGAGAGCCTGAATGTAAAGAGCTGTTCATCTTAGGAAAATGCTCTACAACAGGATTATACCCCAAGCCCTCTTTCAATTTTGCGTTTTGAAAAACGGCTTCACGAAATTACCTCAGCTGAATTCAATCTGTACTCCAAGTACAGCTGAACATGTGACTTTGATGTTCTTCCTGCTCCAGCCTCTAGAGACCCTGGGATTGCAGGCTTGGGCTGCCAAGCCTGACTCACATTGAGGACTTCTATAGTATACTTCTTTGTCCTTAGCCTGGACTGCTGTGTGGAAAGGAGAGGGGAGATCTGCAGGGAGCTGAAGTCACAGCAGGATAGGATATCCCTTGGGATGACAAATGTAGAGAAGATGACCATGATGTGAAGGGCAAGAAGACCTTTTTCTACAGAATTCTTTATGCTGTGGAAAACCTTAGTTATTTGGGGAGAAAGGGTGCCATACAAATGCAAATGGTTGGATTACTAAATTAGCTTCTGCTACCATTGTCTTTCTCCCCCTTGTCTTCTGAGAGCATGATTAATGCAGGTCACATTATTGGACTGTGAAATAAAGAAATAGAATGGCACTTTCCCCTGGGTAAGAAGTACAGTATTCAGAATGAACAAAGCTGCAAACCCCTCATCCTTCACTTCCAGTCTCAGATTCACATTTAAAAAGAAAAAAAGTCACCTTTGGAGAATTGATTATTTGATTCTCTCTACTTACACTGATGATGTGCAAAGCAAACAAAATTATTTCAAACAAGCAGAGAGTTGTGCTAATAGTTAAGCGCCTCAGGATTTATTCTATTGTCCTGAAAAACTTCAATATTGAAACTCCATGGTCAAGCTCTCTTTATTTTTAATCTTGAAAGCATTTAAAAACTCATGCAGGCTGAACAATATACACAATAGGCTCCGTGACAATTGTCCTGTCATGTGTAGTCTTATTACTTGATATATTGCAAAGGGGATTGGATGCCCAGGCCTAAAAAGCCTCTATTACTAAGGTTTGGTTGCTTAGTTATTTTTCAGTACTGATCCCTTTGGATCAAATTTACATAAGAATGTAGTGGTTTTGGTCTGCCTTTGCTAATTGAGTCTTCATTGGACCATGAGAGGGCAGTATTTTCCTAGCTTGCTTAGAGTCATGTCACCTCCCTACAGGTTAGGGAACTTATTCTAATCCAGTCTTCACATTACCTCTAAACTGTGACATGTAATATTTTCATGTGTTTATTTTCTTTTACTTATTTCTTTATACATTCCAAAAATATTTTGAAGCACATACTATTCTCAGAAATTGTGAGTCTGAGGATAATCTTCAGTAAATGAAGTAGACAAGTCTCTTGCCCTTGTTCATTTCACAAATATAACACTGATAAAAACTGCCTTTGTAATTACAAACTGTAACAGTCTTCCCAATCATTGGAATCAGAGCAAATGAGTAAAATTTAGATTTTATTCTAGTTTTGTCACTAGTAACCCTCTGTAACAAACAAACAAAAAGAACATGTGATTTTTTTTCTGTAAAATTGCTTGCAAATGTGAATGAAGTCAAGAAAAAAATCTTTGAGAATGGGTGTTACATTTCTGTAGGAGACATTGAATGTTTATTAAAAACACAAACAATACCAATCTTGTATATTAAAAAGAAACGAACAGGAATTAAAGTAGGACAAAGGATATGGGTTTGACCAGGATTTCTTATTTAATTATATCAAAGACTTATTTGGGAAGATACTCTTTGCACAGAATTTTGAGTGAAGTAGAGAGAGAATAGATTCTAGGGAAAGAGCATTCTGGGTAAATGTAATTACAAAAATTTAAGCAGTGATGTTAGATTGAACTCATTGGGCCAGCAAAATAATTTGAAGGTAAGTGTGATATAAAAGAAAGCTAAGTTCACACAAAGCTGGGAGGAGATGAACTTAGACTGGCCAGCAGATAGTAAGAGGTTTTCAGTTTCATGCTCTGTTTTATTCCAACTTTTATAAAATGCTGATCCACATTTATCTCAACATAAGCCAAATTATTTCCCATCTCCCTATGTGATAAGGCAGGGAAAGCCAACAAATCAGCACCCAGGAATTTTACATTAATTAGATGGAGAGGCAGTGAATGAAAAGACAAAGTACATTTTTTTTGTTTTTTGTTGTTGTTGTTGTTGTTGTTGGTTTTTTTTTTAAATTTTTTATTTTTGCATTTTTTATTAGGTATTTTTCTCATTTACATTTTCAATGCTATCCCAAAGGTCCCCCATACCCTCCCCCCCACCCCCCTACCCACCCACTCCCACTTTTTGGCCCTGGCGTTCCCCTGTACTGGGGTATATAAAGTACGTTTTAAATTTGAAGAGTTGACTATCAAAACTGAGGGGTGTAGGATTTGGGGGAAGAATTTGCACTGGGGCCTGTAGACTGTCTTATATATGCAGATAACTGAAACTAAGAGAAGAACCAGACAATCGTATTCATAAGTCCCTCCTAACTGCATGCTGCATCCCTGAAGTGGGTCTTCCAAGAAGTCTTAGCTATCACTCATCATCTCCCTATTATTTTCCAAACTATTCTTCCTTGTGTTTCCTTCTCAGACTCGCATGGCCCTTTTCTTATTCCTCAACTTTATTGATAAATGGTCTCATACATTTTGAGAAAATTAAAAATAAGCAGCAAATATAATCTCATACTTTGTCTATAAGCAAAATTAACTATTCACCTCATCTCCTGTCGTATTTTTGTGATTTGTGTTCACTATCAGCAGAAGAAATGTCACTGGGCCAGTAACAAGCATTCCCTACGTGTATTCTGGTGCATTTCTATATTGGTAATTTCAAAAATTTACTTAAATGTTTACCTCATCATCCTGCAATTTCATCTTTGTCCTATTATAGAAATTATTAATGAGTTATGTGTGAACATTTTCTGTTCTTTTCTTCATGAAAAAAAAAACAAAAAACACAAAAACTATTCCTTGACCATACTACTTGATGCCACCAATGTCTTTGAAGATGCTTGTCACAAAGCTTTCTGAAACAGTAATGTGATGCACTGTCCACTTATCAACACTTATGGACAGTTCTACTATAAATTTTGTTATGACCACTTAACAAAACACTTGTCAAAGTTATCAGAAGTTTCCAAACTTTTTTGCCTTACTCTGATAAACTATCTGTATATTCTTTTAAAGATGTTAATGCTCAATTACTTTAAGCACTAGTCCTCTTTCCATCTTTTCTTTAGCCAGTGTCTTATGTATGTATGTATGTATGTATGTATATATATAAAATCTCACTGGTGACTTAATTTAAATTACTCTTTTTGGGCGCTCTAATGTCCTAATTTTTGACAGCTCTGACAGCGTTTTTACTTGTCCCTAGCCACTTCTTTCTCTGTATACCTGAGAACATACTAGGAGCTCATTAATTGGGATAACCTTGCAGTCCTTCTGTATTCTGAGCACAACAGAATCTTCTTTTGTTTAAGTTCCAGAGTTGTATTCTCAACCTGAACCATAATATCTCCATAAATGTACAATAGATATAGCATAGTGAACTTATGTACAATGCATGCACCAATGTTTTTGGTAAGTCGTGACTCATAAGAAGAATCATAGCTATGCAATTGGCAGAAACAAATAGGTTAATGTCTCCAAATACGGGGAAGAAGGACATTCAGAGACATAAACAGCTGCAATAATAATTGCCTCAAATCACCGGGTAAGCAAGCAGCAAGTTCATAAAGGAAAAGCTTGATAACAATGAAACAAGAGGGGTTAGGAATCTGAAGGATTCAGAGAGAGAGTGAGAGAGAGACAGACAGACAGAGACAGAGACAGAGACAGAGACAGAGACAGAGACAGAGACATGGAGAGAAAAAGAGAGATAGAGAGGGGAGAGGGAGAGAGGCAGGGAGAAAAAGAAAGAGGGAAAGAGACAGAGACAGAGAGGCAGAAAGAGACAGAGAGACAGAGAGAGGGACAAAGACAGAGAGATAGAGAAATTAACTGAAGCACCATGAGAAACTGGTCCAGCTCCTGTAAATAGCCATTTATGCACAACTCTGACTCCCACAAATGTTCATAGAAGACAGGATTGCCAGGCTAAGAAACTCCTTTTAAATTGTTTCAAAAAAAAAAAAAAAACCACAAAGCAAAACAAAAACAAAAAGAAAGCACCATCACCACCACCACAACAGAAAACCTTGTCTTTTTTTTCCCCCTAGTAATATTGAGTAAGGGATGTTTTCTGTCTCTCTTACTTCTTACAATTAACTACTCTTGGCAGTTAGGTATCTCAGTTTACCAATTGATGATGTGAGGACCATAAAGGGTGAATCATTAAACAGAATAATGCAATTAGAAGACTTATAGATGTGATTTTATAAAGAATTTTGAAATACAGTATCTAGTATCAGGAAACTATTGTTTTGCTGATTGTTTTAGGTTTTAGTAGAAGAATCAACATGCATTGGACATGAGTTTTCTTTTTCTTTTTCTTTTGTTTTGTTTTGTTTTTGTTTTTGTTTTTGTTTTTGTTTTTGTTGTTTTTTTTTTGTCCTCCTGTTCTAAAATGCAGTGTTGATCTTCAGATGACATTTTCCGTATACAATGAAGAATTTTCATAGGACTGTAGAAGAAAATACATTGAAGCAAAAGTCTCCTTCTATTAGAATCCTCAGGACTTATGGGTATATTAAATGTACAATTGCAGGCAGAGTCACATGCAATCCGTAAGAAACAGTCAGTTGTTAATTATAGTACTTTATATTTCCAACAAGAAATTGTGTTTGTGTTTTTCCAGAAAGGATAATATACAGGAGATATGTTAGTGTTTGAACAATGAGAATAGAATGATCAGCATCTACGATAACAGCTTTGAGTTAATATACCCCCAAATCACATTCTTAACATTATAGGAATGTAATTGAATAACCAAGTATCGTGCATGACGACCCCATCCTTTTAATAAAGCACTATTGAAAAGAATATATTTTTACTCATGATATATCTTCCATAAATTTTGGAAATTTTATAGGTTTTCCTCATCTGGAAGGTAATGTTTTTCTTAACACCCTGAAGGGAAGGCAAACTAATAATATTTTGAAAATGACTCTGTACTATTTTTGGATCATAATTCTTTTATTACATTGAAAGCCCAAAGTAAATTGCATCTTTATTTATTCATCATCTAATATTAATTTAATTACTACTATATTTGGAGTAAAGTAACAAGACTTTGGGGATCACTAAACCAAATGAGCCTTATTTATTGTTTGTGAGCACATTTAAAATATGATCAGGGAAGTCAATGAAAAATTATAGAAGATGTGAGAGAAAATGCATTTGTATGGTTTCTGTATATTATAACATATCACGGCCAATAAAATTTCTTGCTGGTAAAGATGCATTCCTAAGGCTTCTCCATCTTACTTTTGTCCCTGGGAGGCTAGACTTTGTAGAATCATTAACTCTGATGACTAGCTGGAAATAAGAGGGCAGGAGACAATGATAGTCTATGTATTTTCCCCCTAGGCTACTTTTGTTTTGATGTCTCTACATTCTGGCAATGGTATGGCTTATTCAGTAGCAGTCTGTGTACCCTCCATTTCTCAGGACCATAGAAGAAAATACATTGAAGCAAAAGTCTCCTTCTATTATAATACTCTGATAACTAGCTGGAAATAAGAGGGCAAGAGACAATGATAGTCTATGTAAATGAAGATACATTTAATTTTAGCTTTCAATATAATAAAAGAATTATGATCCAAAGATAGTACAGAGTCATTTTAAAAATACTATTAGTTTGTCTTCCCTTCAGGGTGTTTAGATAGACATTATCCTCCAGATGAGGAAAACCTATAAAATTTCCAAAATTTATGGAAGAAATATCATGAGTAAAAGTATATTCTTTTCAATTTCTCAGAGTATAAGAATAACACACTAAGTATAATGTTAAGCAGTGCAGAACACCCAACTCCCTGCAACTTATGTTAACTAAATGTAGATTAAATAAAGACACATTAGAAGGTGACCTCAGTGGCAAAAAGCCTGCTACTATGATTGAGCAGGGATCTACAGAGGGCTTCAGGGGAACAATCATTCAGGGCCAGTGTGAGATTGAGTGGAAATATGTCTGGAAGTTGTCTTCATTGACTTACACAGTCACAAGATACATTTGCATGGACAAAAGTTTGTTAGAGAAAAGGACTGGATTCAACACAGAAGCAAGGATTATTCTCTAAAAGGTTGTGCTACTTAAGGACTAGATGTTGGATTCTTGAGTAAGACACTGATTCTATTGAGTTCTGTGGTAGCAAATGATAGAAGGAGGGGAGGAAAAATGATAGGCAAAGTCTTACAAAAGAAACTCGGTACAGTCTTAAGAAGAAAGCAAGCCAAACCCAGTGTCAGGTGAAATATTGAGAAGAGAAATAAGAATAGAATAAGAAACAGTTTTATTTAAAAGTCTGTAGTTATACTAATTCTGGGTATATAACCAAAGTATGTTCCATCGTACTACAAGCACACTTGCTCATGTGTGTCCATAGCAGTTTTATTTGTAATAGCCAGAAACTGGAAAAAACCCAGATGTACTGCAATTGAAGGATAAAGAAAGTATGTGTACCGGCTAGTTTTGTGTCAACTTAACATAGGCTGGAATTATCACAGAGAAAGGAGCTTCAGTTGAGGAAATGCCTCCATGAGATCCAGCTGCAAGGTATTTTCTCAATTAGTGATCAAAGAGGGAGGTCCCCTTGTGGGTGGTACTATCTCTGGGCTGGAAGTCTTAGTTCTATAAGAGAGCAGGCTGAGCAAGCCAGGGGAAGAAAGCCAGTAAAGAACATCCCTCCATGGCTTCTGCATCAGCTCCTGCTCCCTGACCTGCTTGAGTTCCAGTCCTGATTTCTTTCAGTGATGAGCAGCAGTATGGAAGTGTAAGCTGAATAATCCCTTTCCTCCTCACCTTGCTTCTTGGTCATGTTTGTGCAGGAATAGAAACCCTGACTAAGATAGTGTGGTACATTTATACCACTTGAATTAATATTCAGTTATCAAAAACTAGGATAGCATGAAATTTACAGGCAATGGATGGAACTAGAAAATACCATCCCAAATGTGGTAACCCAGACCCAGAAAAGGCACACATGGTATGTACATATTTATAAGTGGATATTAGCCATAAACATAGGATAACCATATTACAATCTACAGACTCAAAGAAGATTAAGTAACAGAGAGAGCCTAAGGGAAGATGCTTGAGTCTCCCTTAGGATAAAAAATAAAATAAAAATCAAAAGTGGATGGAGAGAGGGAACTGGGTAGGACATGGTATGTGGAGGGGAACAGGGACTAGATCAGGTATGAAGGGGGTGGTAGAAAGTGAGAGGGCTGGGAGAGAGACTAGAAATCATCGATGGGGGCATCTCTGAGACAAGATAAACACTTTGGTCAGGGGAGGCTCCTAGAAGCCTATGGGGGTTGACCCTAGCTGAAAATCCTGGAGGTTTGGGAGCCTAAAGCTGCTATTTCATGTTGCCAGCAAGGACTTCTAGTAGAGGGAGCAGGACATCAACCCACCCACAAAACCGTAAACCACAAATTTGCCCTGCCTACAAGATGTGCTGAGATAAAGATGAAGCAGAGATTGAGGGAATGGCCAGCCACTGTGGGGCCCAACTTGAGATCCAACCTGTTAGAGAAAGCCAGTCCCTGTGACTACTAATGATACTCCACTATGCTTGTAGACAGGAGCCTAGCAAAACAGTCTTCTGAGAGGCTGCATCCAGCAACTGATAGAAACAGATGCAGAGACCCATAACCAAACATTGGCAGAGTTTGGGGAGTCTTGTGGAAGAGACAGAGGAAGGACTGTGGGAGAGAGAGAGGTCAAGTACACCAAAAAGAGACTTACATAGCCAACTATCTTGGGCCCATGGTGGTTCACAGAGACTGAACCACCAAAGAGCATGCATGGTCTGGACATATATAGCTGATATGCAGTTTTGTCTTCATGTTCTTCCCCTAACAATTGAAGTGGGGCACTTCTCTAACTTGGACTCTGTAGTCTGGTTTTGGATTCCTTTGTCCTAGCTGGACTGCCATGTCTGACCTCACTGGAAGACAATGCACTTAGTCCTGATGTGACTTGATGTGCCAGTTTGGGTTGATACTCAGGGTGGGGGTGGTCCCCTTATCTGGAAAAGGAGATGGGGAATAAGGTAAGGGGGTAAGAAGGGGAGACAAGGAGAGGAGGAGGGAGGGGGAAGCAATCAGGATGTAAAGTGACTAAATGAATAAATTAATGAAAAGTCCATTGTGTTCTTCAGCACTATATTCTCCATGAAGCTTGTTTTTTGTTTTTTGTTTTTTTTTTTTTGTTTTTTTTTAAGAGTAAATTGAAAATGGGTATGTGTGGCTATGATAAGGGTAAGATTCAGTCCCTTCTCCAACTCCTCCATCAGGGACCCTGCATTCTGGGTGGAGAAATGCCCTCATAGAGGCAGGGGGAGAGGGGATGGGATAGGGGGTTTCCCAAGGGGAGACTTGGAAAAGGGAAAACAATTGAAATGTAAATAAAGAAAATATCCAAAAAAAGTAAGACTCTTGTGTGTGTGACAAAGATTAAAGATGCTTCAAAAAGATTCTTTAGTTCCAAAACCTGAAATCAGCTTTTGTATAAATGACCAAATGTTTCAGAGAGAAGATTTAAATGAGTAAAGCTTAATTTTGGCTCATGGTTTCAAAAAATTAATAGATTCATAATCACTTGCCCCCAAGCAATTGGTTGGGAAGAACATCATAGTGGCGGGAGTATATGGCTCAACAGGGTCTTACCTTATGCCAGTCAGGCAGCAGAGGTCCCAAAAGGAAACGAAACAGGGAGTGGATATCTCCAAAAACTCACACTTGGAGACTCACATCTGTGAGTTAGATCTCACTTCCTAAAGTTCTAGAACCTTTCCCAAAAGTGTCACTCACTTGAGGACCACACAGTCAATACAGTGAGCATGTGGAGGGTGTTTCAAAAGAACCTCTAGTCACATGTAAGATATAAAGAAAGAAAACTCAATATCCTTGACAATGAGGTAAACTCAGGTGCCTGGATCTCACACACTGTCAACCATGTGTTTGAAGAATGAACTTTTACTTTAATGTTATTATTTAGGGCAGGAATATAGAGCCCTTCAGCATGGGTGGGTTAGTCGCAACAAATAAATCAATGAATATGACAAAGTACCCTCTTTGTAAGAGGGACTCTAGCTCATGTTTTGTATATCTTCGCCCTTCAGGTTCATATTCAAACAGTGCAGTGACTAACATATTAGTACCACGGGAGCCACGCATCTATTTGTAAGACATGGGGGAATATTCTAACAAAGAATTATGTGAAATAACTGAGTCTGTAATAAATTATGCAATGTGCAAATAGACAGCCTCACTTCTAAACAGAGGCAAACATTCTCAAATTGAAAACTAATGACAGCCATTAACAAATTACATATGACAAACATTATGAATTTAATCCTCCCTTTGAAATGTTTTTTTTTTTTTTTTGGCATTTGTTGAGTTGGGAAAACTACCATATTCAGAATGCTTACTTTCATTTTAGAATGTAACTTTCTTTCCTTCTCCACTGTTAGTGACTAACATTGTCTATCTCTCAAGGGTCCCTTCTTGTCTGAGAGTTTTTGTTTTAATTGCACAGGATTCCCCTTTTGTTCAACACTATGACTGTTGCTCTGAGCAGTTTTTAACATTTTCCAGTATAGATTCTTCAAAAATGTTTTCATAGCTACAGATATTCTGTAATTGCATGCTAATGTAAATAACTTTAAGGTATTAACTAGGTTGACTGTATTTAGTATTTATTCTACCAGTTCTTCAGGTATTTCATGTGAACTCTCCTGTTTATCATCTCTGTATTCGGTTTTGTTCTTTACAGCACAAGTTGTGAGACCTAAAGCATATTGTCTTGCAACTGGATGTCTTGGAATTTCATATATATATATATATATATATATATATATATATATATATACATATATGTATATACATGAATAATAATAATTATGCTTAACGATATATTAAAAGTCATTTGACAACAGACTCAAACATAAAAGTGTAGCACAATCCATGAGAAAATAATCAAATTTAAGTTTTCTTATTGTCATAGATAAGTATACTAGTGTATATGTAAACAAAGTAAGATATATTTTATTATTTAGCATTTTGTTTTATTTATCTTGTTTAACATTTTCAGATATTTTACAATATTTGAAATTGAATTCAGGAGCCCATGAATGCTAGGTATCTTAGGGTATTATTGCTGTGAAGAGTTACCATGACCATGGTAACTCTTCAAACACACACACACACACACACACACACACACACACACACACACACACACACATTTAGTTGGGGACTGGCTTACGGTTTAGAAGTTAGTCCATTATCATCATCCTGGGAAGAATGGGAGCACACAGGCACACATAGTGCAGGAGAGGTAGCTGATAGTTAGAGGTAGCTGATACATCTGGATCCACTATCATTAGGAAGTTAATGTTAAACTAGACCTGGATTGATCATGTGAGATTTCAAAGCCTGCCCCCTTTAAAGCATTTCCTCCAATAAGGCCATACCTACTCCAAGGCCACAGCTTATAAGGGTGCCACTCCCTATAGACCTATAGCAGCCATTTTCATTCAGACCTCCACACTAGACAATCATGAAGCCATCTCTCTTGCTCATGTTTGATGTCTTCATGTTAATTTCACCTTCTACGTATTCTATAGAAAAAAATCAATAAAAATTATGTTACACAGTAAACTACATACTACCCATACATGGTAAAAAAATGCCATTTAAATTCTTGATTTGTAAAACAGCTTAGAATATCTTTACAGACAATAGACATTGTACTTCCATGCACTTGTATGGTGGGTATTATTTTAAATACTTTGCTTACGTTTTTTGCACAATAAGCTGTGTGACAGGAGGCATGATTTTTATACCACTTTTACAATTTTAGAAGTTGAAATACAAATCAATAAAGCCACTAGACCAAAGCAATGGAGCTGTGAGCTATTGTGAAATAAAACTGTCTTTTCAATCATAGCATGTTGGCTTCCAAACACATACTCTTAACAGTGGGAATGGAGGTAATCTTTAAAATAATATTTAAGTACATGCCAGTTCTTTCACAAGCTATAAAGACCCTGTAGACTGCACTTCATTTTCTGAGATACCTACACTATAGAGTACATTGCCTTATCTCATTTGTATATTCTTGCCTTCCCATGTATAAGCTGGTGGGTATGGCCAGAACTTAACTATTTCTTGTATTCAGACAAATCATTAACATGCACATATTAACCAAATTTCCTCAAAAGTGCTTTATTGAAAAAGAACAAACAAGTGATTTGTCCTTGTAGTTTAAGGGCTGCATTTATTAAAATAAACATTGTTTAGTTAAGAAAAAGCAGTTTTCAACTGTAGATACAGCTCACTCTTTCCACATCATCACCAGCAGCATCTTCATAACTTGTTCAATCTCATTTGAAGATCAACATGGACATTGGGTAACTTGTTTCCTGATAAGTGAAATGGTTTGCTTAACTCCAAAATAGCCTTAAGTGTTTAAAATTTAGCATCATGTAATTCCCAAGAGTAACTCTTTCTTGAAGTTGGGATGTTCTTTGTTTTTCATATTTATTAGCAATGATTAACTGTACACAGTGCTTCACAGTGAAATTTCATACATGTGACTAACATTCTTCGATCATCTTCAGTATCCTACTACCACACTGACATCTGTCTTCTGTTCCTCTTCACTAACCCCCAATTCATATATTATCTCTACTGTCTTCTCCTCCTTCTTACTTTAGTTATGGTTACATGTATACATACACATAAATATATAAATGCAACTTACTGAGTTCTTTCAGTATATATATGTGTGTGTGTGTGTGTGTGTGTGTAGGGCTGACCACTTCGTGTTGGATTATTGAATGAGAACTTAGGAGGCTCATCTTGAAGAAGACAGATTCTACCTCCTTCAGCAATCATTAACTAGCTATAGTTTTTCATCTATGGGTGGGGCCATGTGAGGCTTCCAAAACGTATAGTGACATGGCAGCTAACATTGCTGTTGTTCAGGTCTCATTTAGCCAACCATATTGTTTAGGATTTATGGTTGCAGTTCATTTGTCATATATAAATGGCACAATCTTGCTGCAGAATCCTGGTTCTCTATTTCTTTCTTTCTGTATGTTTTTTTAATATTATGTAAGTCATAGATTTAAGAGTTGTATTATTAAATTGTTTAAAGCAGAACACTCCATGGTCAGTTCTCTGCAGTCTGACTTCTTGTGGTCTGCTGGAATGATCTGTATCTGCTAGAAAGAAGAGTATTTAATGAAGTGTGATAGCTCTCATTTATCTGGATATAATCTATTTAGAATAGAGTTTGAAATATACAGGTTTAAGTGGGCAATACTAGTAGGTTCTCCTTTGGGTGCATGGTCTCATTCACATTTCATTCTCTATAATAAGGAATATTAAACAGACCATCAGGTAGTCTCTAAGGACCTCCCTGCCTGATCTTTCTTCACTTGTGCAATCCTCTCCATTCAGATATGGGCTACAGTTATTGACTAGCTTTAAATAAAGAGTATAGAGCAGAAGTGGCAAGAAATCACTTTCTTTCTCTCTTTCTCTCTTTCTTCTTTTCTCTTTCTTTCTTTCTTTCTTTCTTTCTTTCTTTCTTTCTTTCTTTTCTTATAAGGACCACATTTAATTGGGACTGGCTTACAGGTTCAGAGAGTCAGTCCATTATCATCAAGGCAGGAGCATGCCAGTGTCCAGGCAGCCATGGTCCAGGTAGGACTGAAAGTTCTTCATCTTCATCTGCATGATACTAGCAGAATATTAGCTTCCAGACAGCTAGGATGAGGGTGTTAAAGCCTACACCCACAGTGACACACTTACTCCAACAGGGCCACACCTTCTAATAGTGCCAATACCTGGGCTGAGAATATACAAACCATGACATTCCACTCCCTGGCCCCCATAGGCTTTTCAAACACATGAGTCTATGGGGTGGTAGGGCATACCTAAACATAGCATAATGAAAAATATATTTAGTCCATCTTGAAAAGTCTCCATAGTCTATAGCAGTCTCAACAGTGTTAAAAGTCTAAAGTTCAAAAGTCCCTTCTGAGATTCAACCAATGTCTTAATTGTCATCCCAAAAGCAATACAGGAAACCAGCTAGGCAAGCCCCAAATTCTGCATCTCCATGTCTGATGTCAACAGGATCATCAGGTCTTCAAATCCCTTTTCATCTTTGTTGACTGCAACAAACTTCTTTTTCTTGTGTTGGTTCCACTCCCTCTCAGCAGTTTTGCTCAGCAGATAGCCCACAGCTCTGGCATCTGGAACATCTCAGGGCCTCCAAGGCAACATCAGCATTACAGCTTCTTGTTCCAATGTCTGAGATCCACACATGATCTGGGTTCCTCTAAAGAGCTGGCATTAATTCTCCACCTCTGCCTTCTGTACCACTCTAAGCTCAGGTAGATCCACTCCACTGCTGCTGCTGGTCTTGGTGATCATCCCATGGTACTGGCATCTCTAAAACAGCAGGCTCTTCTGATACAACTAGGCTTCACCAATAGCCTCTCATAGGCTCTCTTCATAGTACCAATCCTTAACTTCTTTGCATAACTCCTTCAGTCCTGTGCCATTAACTGTACCTTCACCAATGGCCTTCTATGGCCTCTCACAGTGCGAAGTTTCAGCTGCTCTTCACAACCCCTCATGCCTTCAAAACCAGTACCATCTGGGTGACTCTTGCACATTACCAAGTCCAGCTGCAGCACAAGGTACAACCTTGTCTATATCTGGAACACAGCTTTTTTTTTTTTTTTTTTTTTTTTTTTTGTGCTCTCAGAAAACACTTCCCAGAAGATTTCACCTTAGTGATGCTGGTCTCTTCTTAATCACGACTACGTTCTTAGCTCCAGCTAACCAGCATCAATTGTCCTAGTAGTCCCTTCTATTTTTCACTCTAAATCCAAAGCCACATGGCTAAAGCTGCTTGCAGGAGATGGATTATGTACCCCTTGTTCTTGTTACATCATCATTAGCTTTGTTTGCTAACTCCTTTCCTGACTAAGCTTGGCTGTCCTGCATCTTACTCTGTAGATTGACCTTGAACTCAGAGATCTGGATGCCTATCTCCTAGGATTAAAGGTGTGTACCACCATGCCTGGACTTAAGCTTCTCTTCACCTAGAACTTTCTCTTTCTCAGGGTGGCCTTGAACTCAGAGAACTTTATTTACTGGGATTAAAGATGTATGCCATCATGCCTAGGACTAAAACTGCATAGGATCTTGCCCCAAAGTCCCACTCCCTTAATTTTTTATCTCCTGGAACACAGGATTCACCTCCATTTCATTTTCTAGTGCCCCCTTTAATACCCAAACCATATATTTTATATTTTTCCTTCTAAGCTTACTACACTTGTTCAAAGTGCTCTTAATGAGACTTAACCAGAGAACAAAGTTTCTGCTAGCCTTTTTTGATACTTCCTTTGTCAATGCAATTAATATAATTCTCTTTACCTTAGCCTCAGGTATACTCTTCAGACAAGAGCAAAAAGTAGCGACATTCTTCACCAAAATACCATAAAAACAGTCTCTATGCTACATACTGAAATGCTTCTCTCTGAACCCTTTTGGGCAGGGTCTGCATAGTTCAAATTACTCTCAGCAACAAAGTCTCCCATATTCCTACTAAGATAGCTCATTAAGCCCAACTTAAAACACTCTACCACTTTCCAAATCCAAAGTCAAAAAATCCACATTCTTCCAAACAAAAGCATGGTCAGGCCTATGACAATACCCAAGTCCCTGGTACCAAGTTCTGTCTTAGGGTTTTACTGTTGTGAACAGATACCATGACCAAGGTAACTCTTATAAGGGCAGCATTTAATTGGGGGCTGTCTTACAGGTTCAGAGGTTCAGTCCATTATCATCAATAGAGGAACATGGCAGCATTCAGGAAGGCATGTTGTGGAGGAGCTAAGAGTCTTCATCTGAAGGCTGTTAGCACAATACTCAAGAAATTACTTTCAAGGTAAGCGTGTAAGATGCCAATGAGTTCCAGTGATGATATCAAGCTTTCTTGGGTTTCCTGAACCACTCAGTTTGAGAAAAGCCAGCTTCTCCATGAGGCACTGTTGTGACAGAGTCCACATGGCAGCACAATTTTCTGCCAACAACCATTGAGACAGTTCAAAAGTTGTTCTTTCACCAGTTTTACCAGAAGGCAAGCCCTCCTGGAAGACTTTGAAGCAAAGTCAATTGACCCAGCTATCCCCAATGCCTGATCCACAGACCTGTTATGTCTACTCTAATTCAGGGTATTGTGTTCCATAGCTGCAGCTGAGTCCTGTACAGATATTTGGAAGTACAATGAAGAGCAAGGTGACTCAATTGTACTTTTGATAATGCTTGTATTATATCCTGTTTCTCACTGAAACTGATTCTCTTTATCTTTTTTTGTGAATCACAAAGAAGCTATGAGGATGAAGCACTTTAGTGTAATAGAAGGAATTCAGGACAAAGGAAAGATTGGAAGTTCACTTCTCTTCTTGAACTTCAGTTTATTCATTCATGGAAAAAAAAGCCATGGCTATATAGGATTATTGATTCTCATTCTCCATTGTGTGCCTATTTTTAACACATGTTATAATCTCATTGACTTACCTCCTAAGACATCAGTACAACAAAATACACCATTTTTACCCTTAAGATATTTAAAGAGGTGGGGACCAGAGTAACCTTTTGACATTTAGCCATACTTCCCAACAGTAAATCACTATATCCTGGACATTCTGATAGGGTATGTTACTGAAGAAATGAAATATGCTGGATTTTAAAGCCTAC
Source organism: Mus musculus (assembly GCF_000001635.26). NCBI lineage: Eukaryota > Metazoa > Chordata > Mammalia > Rodentia > Muridae > Mus > Mus musculus. The sequence continues at coordinate 92,150,788 of NC_000077.6, forward strand.
TAAGAATTACAGATGGTGAAAATAAAGAAAACAAGTGGGTTAAAATGAATGTCACCTGTGCAGGCACGTAAGGAGGAGTGACATTATATACAACAGAATGAGGAGGGGTGTCCGGGTTGTTAATGAGAAAAGATGAGAAAATTCTGATGCAAATAAGTTATTCATCTTCATAAGAACTTTAGTGGGTCTGGCACTGCTTATTCATATTCATAAGTCTGAAGGCAATTCATTAGCCATGTGATGGGTTGGGGCAAAGTGAAATGGAATATGAACCAACATTGTAAAAACACACAATGAAATGTATTAATTGGTAAAGCCAAATTCTATCCATAGAAATGGAAGTGAAAAATACATATATACTACAGAAAGACTATAATTTGGAAATATATTATTTGTTTACTTCCTTCTTTAAAAAGTCCCCAAGTTTTGTGTAAAGCATATCTGTGCTATATTGGCTTCATTTTTATAAAGAATGCTGCCTGTTAAGTTTCAAGACTCATGCAAGATATTATGCATGTGCAAATCAAACCTGCCTTAGTCAACTTTCAGGTAATTTTGGATTTTTCACAAGTGGAGAATCCATTAACAATAATATAACAGGCCTTGTGGAATTATATTTTCAAGTATTATTGTGTGCAGAAATGTAAAGATTAACAATTGAGTAAAATAAAATAATTTATCCTCATTATAATTTATCATATTTCAGTAGTATGTGAGAAATACCAGTGATGATAATGAAAGAAATAGTTTTCTGCTTATCTATTTTAAACCTGACTTTTTCATATTTTAAAGCTTCTGATGTGTTTCCCATATCATTCATGTTTGTATCCCCCCATGCTGAGCAGGTTCTTTAGTTCAGTATTTGTCAAATAATTGCTCAACATAGGCCTTAGGCAATGGCTTAATTAATTAGATATGAAGATTTTCATGAGAGTTACTTATCATTTCATGATCATAGTCACTTTTCCATACAGCTGCATTGTGCATTGGATTCTAAACTGAACCATTTATTTTAGTTTCTGTGGAATAGAGGGCATCAGAAAGGAGACTCTTTTGTTACTTGAGTAAATGTAAGACCTACATAGGAATTTAAGTCAATATAACTCATTAATATAAGTACCAGTAGGATACTACAGTTCTCTTAAGGCAAATTTCAAGCATGCAGATACATACCCCTGAAGCAACAATGGAATGAATGAATACATAGAAGCAAAGTTGTAAGGAAATAATAATTCCCAGCCACCTTTAGTATGTTTGCACTGTATTGTCAAAACTCATAATTAGTACTATCTCTTTTCTTCAAATGGGTCCATGAAATTATTCACTGATGCCCAGTCTGATGACTGAGAAAGGTGTTCTCTACCAACAAAGTGGGACCATTTCTTGTCATTTCAACCTTTCCCTTCAGATGGCCATGCACACAGATTTCATAAGACTTCAGCACTCTCAAACTCCCTGTCTGCCGCAGAGTGCTGAGAAGCTCTTTGCTTGTTCATTCCAAGTACCCACTTGTGTTTCTTACCTGGTATTTATATGCTAAGACTTTGTGGATTTCCTTGATATATATGTACTTCTTTCCATTCCTTGCTGGTCATCACCATAAAGCACAAAAGGGGTTTTTGTCAGCATTTTAAAAGCATTGGAATCTGCACATTCTCAGGTGTCTTTTACCCATGACTTCCCCCAAAGAATGTCATCACTGGACAGACGTCTGAGTTGTGTGAGACCTTTGAGTCACTTTACTGATGATGACAGTCATGTTCCCTTTTTTAAGTCATCGTCTCTGCTTCCTTTCTAAACCAGGCAGGTTCAGTTCTTGTTGGTTGGTAAAGGTGCTCTTGGCTTATCATCATATTATTGAGACATTGCATTTGATAATAATATTTTATAGATCACTTTATTATTAATTAAGCAATTCTTTTTCTTCAGGGGATATCTTCAACTATAGTTATCAGTTTCTGGAGTCAGGTTTGAGCATGAAAACTCTTAGATCATTTGATAAATATTAGCATTTCTTTTCCTGTGCAGAAATGTCAGCTTTTGTTTTCCCTTAAGGAAAAGGATTACAAATCAGCAATGAGTAACTTTTTTTCCAAACCCCAGTAGGGTAAATGATCTAAAGGGCCAGAATGAATAACTTATCATGTTAGTTTTTGGCTTGGTCTCCACTATCCTAGGCAATTTCCACAGCTTGCCAGGTGGAAATGATTCAATATTGTGTTAATGAGATAAATGCTAGGCTAAGAAAACATTTTTGGAAGGAAATAAAAATTAGAATAATCATGCATTTCTTTTAAATAGGTTAGTATATGCTTTGATTCCTTCTCAGGACATCTGACACAAGGAGGGTTTGCTGCCAATTTGCCAGAAGTAAAAGGAGATGCCAAATATCCACATATATCAGACAAGCATTTGTAAAACCCATATCTTATTTCTGGGTTCCCAGTGAATGATTCTCTTCCTTTAGGGCCTTCTCTGCTCCAAATCAGGTATTTCACAGACCTCTTGGATACTGCCCTGACTACACCAGTTTAAGCTACTATGAAAATCATGTCTATTTTGAAAGCCATTCTCTTAGCATCTGGAACATAATATGTTTAAGAGCAGGTGGCAGTAACTGCCCAATTAGAATGTTTTGAATATTCAGATCAACAGCCTTGGTTAGAAAGAATTTCTTCACCACCCCCTCATGCTTCTTAGAAATGCTAAATAATGAAAATCAAAGGGTTTATAGCAACCATGCTAGGGCGAGAAAAGAAAAAAAAAAAGCTAAAGAATTGAAGTAAAGTTTATTTATCAAATTCATCTGCATAGAGTGAGGATATCTAAAAAGCTTAAGAATGAAAACATAAATAGCCATGCTATGGAGCAATGCACTGGACAGGGACTATTTCCTGAAAAGCTAAGTTTTAGTGCAAATATGAAAGGTTGGGGAACAAGAGAACATCTTTACCTACTACAAATGCACAACTGTGACTTGTGTCTTAATTTGAAAATTAAAGTACATTGCCATGTGATCCTTCAGAAGTAGAGAAATGGAGACAGTGTGTGGAGAAATATTGTCTTCGCAATAGGAAAATCTTGTGCAGGGATTTCAATCCCCTTTGCTTTCTAGTTATTTTTCCTTTTAAGTAGTAAAAGTAAATCCCAACTGAGGGCATGGTTTTCTCGTGGCAACAAGAAAGGCATGGAGGGGACATTCCGACATCAATCTACCCCACAGTTTGGAAACTGGAGTGATAAGATAGGTTGCTAGGAAAGCTATTGGATATACAAAAACTTGAAATTTTGTCACAAATGCAGGAAATTTAAGCACAGTTATGAAAGAGTGGATAAGGTGAAATGAGAACTGAATGGTTGCTTCTGAAGTGAAAAAAAGATAGAATTTGGTATGCCCATTGAAGTTCTTTAACACCGAAAAGAATGTAGAATTTGACTGTGCAAATTAGTATGTTTCTGATTCTTGTGCCTTCTTCTAAACTGTTTTTTTCCTTCCTGCATGCTACAATGCTGGGAATTATTGAGTTTGATTTATTCTGATAAAATATGAATCTTAAAAAAATTCTATAATATTATGAAGCCGCTTTTTACGCAGAAACTAACATTTGTTTTGTTTTTTACTAAAAGCTCAAGAAACCTTTGTAGTAAAGACAAGAGAGATGCTGATGATTTCTATTCAGCAAAATCAAGAAGATAATCTCAGAATCAAATCAATACGAAGTCGATACACACTCAGACTGGCTTTGGACTCATAGCAATCCTCCTGCCTCAGCCTGACAAGAATTATGATCAGAGGCGTGAAGCAGTACACACTGTGCTTGAGTCTAACTTTCTTATAGATCCTTGTGTAATTGATTTATCAAGTGAGTAGTTTGTAAATTGATCCTAGTATCATTTTGAGCTAGGAAGCATCGCCAATATGCATTACCCTGTGGGGTAGATCTATGAGGATGGAAAGATTCATACTTAGAAATAAAGTTCTTTGACTTTTGTGATTTTTCTGCAAGTTAATTTCCATTTGCACTGCATTTCTCCAGCTTCCCATTACTAGGAAGACTCACACTGCCTGAATATCACTTTTCCTTGGCCCTGAGTGCCAGAAGTTGAATATCCAGTAGCCCTAAATCACAAGGACAAGAGAAAGACTCCTTGGATAGATTCCCAACTGTGCATTTTTATTAACTTACAAGAGATGCTGGGTTTGACTGTATCCACTTTAGAAATCAGTACTCATACCTTTCCTAAACCGTTGCCTGAATGCATTTGATCTAGGAAAAGATTTTTATTAAAGCAAATGAGTCTGCAGGATGTCCTGATCATGACCAAACTTGTCAATTGTAGTAGATGCCTCCCTCCCCCGGGAAACTGAGGTCCTGCTGTTTGCCAAGCATTTTCTTTAAAATGGAGAAAAGGAAAGGAAAATGGCTTTTGCTTGTTAAAAATGAAATACTTATTAACAATAATATATTTGCGTTTGTGTCTGTTTTGTCCAAGGGTTGGGAAAGCACCCAGGAATGCAAATTAGGAGGCCAGAGGATGATGCCTGGTGTGTTCTTTGATGCTTTGACAAAGTCTCTCACTGGATCTGTAGTTCACCATTTAGTTTAGGCTCACTGGTCAGCAACCCATGGGGATTAGTCTGTGACTCAGCTCTATGACTATAGGTACATGTTACATCAAAGAATGTTCATGGACTAGGGATCTGACCGCTATCCCCATCCTTGCTTTTACCCACTGAGCCATCTCCCCAGCCTCAAGAATGAAAATTTGTAAGTAATTACGACCAGGCTGGCCTCGAACTCAGAAATCCACCTGCCTCTGCCTCCCAAGTGCTGGGATTAAAGGCATGCACCACCACACCCAGCTGTCTCTTTTTTATTTATAGTAAGTTAATTTACTTCATATGTAACATTATAACATTGATGTATTACTTTACATGCTTCAATTTTTAAATCTATTTTATTTTTAATTATGTCTCAATGTTTGGGTGCAGGTATGTGGATGTAATCCCTTCCGATCTGGAGTTACTGTCAATTGTGAGCTGCCTCAAGTGGTTGCTTATAACTGAACATGGGTTCTCTGGAAGACCAATAAGGTTTCTCAACCATTGAGCAAGCTTTCAAGCTCCCCTTGATTCCTTTTATTTCAAATGATATCTTAATTTTATAAAAGAATCTACTAAAACTCTCTTCAATGAAAGAAGAGTTAGATTCTTTTTCTCATTTATTACAGACAGCAAGCCCTATTGTGTCTTTTTGATGATAAATCTTTTTCGTTATCATTTTTCAAGTAGAGGAATTACAAAAGAGCTTTATGTAGACTAGATCATGGAAGTGGCTACAAACAATAGTAAAGAGAACAGTTTGTCTGGAGCCAGTGAGATGGCTCAGGAAGGGAGTCCCTGACCAAGCCTAGTCACTTGGTTTCCATCTCACAAGGTAGAAGGTGAGAAAGGATTCCTGCAAGTTGTCCTCTGAACTCCACACATGTGTCATGGAAGCCATATGCCCAACCTGTACATATTGAACATAAATAAATAATTAAATATGTTTGTTTCTCATTTTACATCCCACTCACTGTCCCCTGAATCCCCTTCCACAATCCTTCCCCCATACCTCCTCCTCTTCTCTTTTCAGTGGGTGTGCCCCCCCCCCCCCGGTATCTCCCCTACCCTGGCGCTTTGAGTCTCTGTGACACCAGTCAGTAACTCTCCTACTGAGGCCAGAAAAGTTAGCCTAGCTAGAAGAGCATATCCCATGTACAGGCAACAGCTTTTGAAGAAAATAATAGGACTATCTGCCTATGATCAACAGTAATAGCACAGATTGAAATTGGCAAAGTTATAGAAGAAATATTTTCCATTTACATGAACAAAACTGTTTATACACTTTTCACTCTGTTTAAAATAATACCTTTATTAGCCAGGTGATATCTATAACATGTAAATAGCAAAGCAATTAGCAATTGTACAGGGGAAACCATTTGGATTATCACTGGGTAAACAAAATCATTGGCTTAATCCCTTCTCTGCTCTCCATAATGTCTTTTGGCAACAGGCTGAAGTAGTGAGAAGGCTGGGTGGGCAGCATGTGTTGCAGCTTATGTACAAGTGTGGTTTACCCCTTAGCTATAACAGGTGCTGTGCCTGAATCAAAGTTCAGAGGTCTCTTTCAGAGAAATTGAAAATATATCAAAGTTCAATTGAAGAACAATTAAGTAATCTTTCTACCAGTATTACTTTTATTGTGCATATCTCACTGTAAGTCTATAGAATAGGTAGATATTTAGATATGAAGATAAAATATTTGTGGCTTTACCTTGGGTTGTTTGATTTATTTTCTTAAGGTTCCCTGTTCTCTGGGCACAAAGGTAAAAATGTTCTTTTCCATTGAGCAAAAGGCTTGAGGAATACATTTCCATCACCTGAAGATGTTCAGAGACAATAGGCAACATTCCTATTTGGGCAGGTAATTGCAACCAGCTTTAGCTGGGCTCTCCAAAACTGAAGGTTGCTGATCTTGCACTACAAAAAAATATTTTCAGCTGTGAACAATTAACAAACTCAGTGGACCAGGCGAAAGTGCAGCCCTCTCTTGCACAATTCAGCTGCCAGCACTACTTTGACAGCTATATAATTACATGGACCATAAATTACGCTCCGTAATCACCTTGTTTATAATTTCATTCCCTGTAAATTAGTAGTGTAATGAAATGAGATTTCATAACCACCAGATGCAGAGAGAGCTGCTCACCAGAGACTCCAGCAATGGCTGAGAGGCAACCCCATCCCAAGAAGAGAGATTTTGGTGGGCTGCTGTTAGCTGGACGTATCATTGGCAAGTCATCTGACGCTTCCAGCTTGGGGATGCCAGTGACATTCAAAGAACTCCAGCTTGGAAACAGGATGATACATCAGCAGCTGTGGCCTGTAGGATACCCTGTTTGAGAGGAAACTTACTTTTAAAACTTTTATGTATCCGTGCATTCCCAGAGATACCGTAGATAATGTATTCAGTGATTACTCAAGAGTCTTTGTTGAGATTAGTTTTAATTGAAGCACTTTTCACAATTGTATTTACTGCACACTTCACTGTGCATAAGTAGGTGGCCTCTTTCTATATGGTGGTAATACAGTGATTGAAAATGAGAGTGTGTTCTATATAGTAAAGTTTTCTAAGATTATTGCTTCATGTTACTGGGGGAATGCCAGGGCCAGGAATCTGGAGTGGGTGGGTTGTTGAGCAGGGGAAGGGGTGAAGGGAAAGGGGATTTTCAGAGGGGAAACTAGGAAAGGGGATAACATTTGAAATGTAAATAAAGAAAATATCTAACAAAAGAAAGAAAAAAATATTTTGTATCATGCCCAGTAGTATGAAAGAGAAAGAAATATGAATGGAAATAATAAAAATACTGGTCTTAGCTCGAGGGTTTAGCCAGTAACCTGACTACTGAGACATAGCTCCCTGCTATTTCATAATAAAACAGTTTTTAGAACCGATAGCATACAACTGGGAATTATACATTTTTAAGGAAAAGAGGAACAAATGAACAGTTTATAATTCCTGCTGTCTTCAAGCCAGAGCCAAGACAAGTTATTTGCAAGAGATTTATTAGAACTGGAGCCATTACTACAAGAATTGTGCTGCGAGGAAAAATACAAATTATGTGCCACTGTTCCTAACTGAGTTGGGAGGAGTAAATGCATGATTCCAGAGCTTTAATTACCTACAGGAAAGTGAGTCGGTTATGCAGTGCCTATTTTAATTACCATCTGATTAAAATTAATCCTAGCAGGGAAAGCAGAAAGTGACAGAAGGAAAGCGAAGTCTGAAGGTTAATGTTTGAAATGCCACCAAGTGCAGACAGGTAAAGAAAAGGTTGATCTGGCTGAAGGACATTGACTAGCCAGCTATGTGATCTTTAAAGTGTGTTTCTAATATTTCCTGTTTTCATAGTTCAAAATTGGATAAAATTCATGTCAATAATCTTGTCACTAGTGATGTTTATTCCCATTTCTTTATTACTGGGTGTTGTGTGTGAGTGTGAGTATGACCATATGGTTTGGTGTGCCTGTGAAGGTCAGGGAAGCGTTGGACACTGATCTTCAGTCACCATCTTGTCTGAGAAAGAACTTATTCTACTTTCCTGCTGGATAAGCAATTCTGGTTGGCTGTTGAGCTCCTGGATTAACTTGGCTTCACTCCAATGTCTCCATAAGAACAATGGGATTCCAGCTGCTACACTGCTTTGCTGTGCTCCAAGGGGGTCCAAACTCAAGTCAGCAAGTTAGGCAATTCTCACATTGCACATGGAGAAATTTCCCAATCCTGAAGCCATTTAGATATTGATATTATCCTTAGTTAGAGATATTTGAGGTCAAATAAAATTATTACAGGAATCACACAAAAAAGTTGTTCTTGGAACTTTGAGGCTAATACTCAGCGATTCTTTCAAGGATAAACCTTCCACGTTTATTATATAGTAGTCACATAGAGGGCTTTGTGCCAGGACTTTTACAAAATGGAGGATATCTAAAACAGATTTTGAGTTCTAGGAAGGAAGGAAGGAAGGAAAAAACAGCAGTGTAATAAAACATGATAAAGTGATTTAATGTAAACTGTCACACACACACACACACACACACACACATATATGCACATGTGTATATGTATGTATATATTCTTGCTTATCAATAACATAATATATATATTTATCTCGCTCTGATCGAGTATTTTAAGAATTACAAAAGTAAGTGAAATAGACATTTAAGACCTACAGATATTATCACTAACTTTTGAACACAATGTCTGCCATAGTGCACCACCTATATACTATGCATGATGAATGATCAAACACAACATGCTATGCTGACATTTCCATTTCCAGTTGCACTAACTTGGGAAGTAAGAGAAGAGAGTATTGTCAGAGCCCAAACATTTTAAGCATAGATACCTAGGAAGCCATTTAAAATAACAACAAAAATCTCCCTGGCTTTATAATGGCTAAGAAGAACACCTCATGTACTAGCAGCTGATAGATAATTAGAACGAACTATGTAAAACAGAATTAATAGTCTATAGCCTTCAGGCTGATGACAAGAGAAATTCTGACATGGAATCAGTCCATCTGAACATGACACATTCACAAGGGGTTTAGCGAAAATTAGTAGAAGTTAAAAAATCCACGGGTATATGATGAAGAAAAAAAATCAAACTATTGGAGTGAAAAATAACTAGGAAAGAACATGCAATGTTGAAATAAAAAGGAAAGAAAGCAGAAAAAGGAATCATTAGTTCTAGAAAACAGTAATGGGAAGATAAATGTATAGACAGGATCCTAACAGGGCTGTCCTCTGAGACACTCTAACAGCAGCTGACTGAGACTGATGCAGATAACCAAAGCCAACCATTGAACTGAGGTGGGGCTTCCCTGTGGAAGAGTTAAGTGAATGATTGAAGGGACTGAAGGGGATAGCATCCCATAGGAAGACCAACAGTGTTAACTCCCAGAGGTGAAAACATCAATCAAAGAGCATACACTGGCTGGTCTGAGGCCTCTGGCATATATGTAGCTGAGGACTGTTTTGTCTGGCCCAGTGTGAGAGAATGCACCTAATCCAGTAGAGACTTGATGCCACAGAGACTGGAAATGCAGGGAAGGGACATTCTCTTATAGGCAAATGGGAGAGGGGATGGGGTGAAGAATTCTGAGAGGGCAGACATGGAAGGGGAACAATAATTGGGAGATGGAAATAAATAAAATAATTATGTAAAAATAATTTAAAAATAAAATGATTACATTTTCCTTAAAAATAAAAACTAACATACTAAGTGACTTAGAAAAATAAATACATATAGAGTTAAATTTAACAATGAAATGCTAACTAATATAGTGATGACAGTAATGTGACAAGAAAGCAACCCTTGTTCATGTGATTACCTGGAAGAGTTGATGTGTAAGGAAGAGAAATAATCATTAGGAGGAGATCACCATCATAATGCAGTATTAAGTATTAAATATAAGGCAATATAACATGGCCCGAGAGTCAAGTTATTTTAAACAGGTCAATTAGAAGATCATATAACAAAAGAAACTTCACAATACTTTTGTCGCAAAAAAAAAAAAAAAAAAAATCAGAAAGTAATGGAGGAACAATAAGGGAAAACTGTTTTAAAATATAGACATACCTACAATTAAGGGCACTTATTCTTTTGGTTCTAACACATCCTTGTACACTGATTAATTTTAATAAGTGGACAAAGAAAACAGATGAAATAAAAAGTGTATAAAACAAAAGAGATTTTAATGAGAGTATATGAACTCAATAAAACACACATCATTACTTACTAGATTAAGAGAGAGAGAGAGAGAGAGAGAGAGAGAGAGAGAGAGAGAGAGAGAGAGAGAGAATCCTTGTCAGGATACACTTGGCAAAGGTTTAGTACCTAAAATAAATATAGGATTAAAAATAACAGCAACAGGACAAATATCAAGAAAATAAACCAGTTTGAAAGAATCACCCATGGAAGGAGTTACAGAGACAACGTTTGGAGCTGAGACAAAAGGATGAACCATCTAGAGACTGCCATATCCAGGGATCCATCCTATAATTAGCCTCCAAACGATGACACCATTGCATACACTAGCAAGCGTTTGTTGCAAGGACCGTGATATAGCTGTCTCTTGTGAGACTAGGCCGGGGCCTAGCAAACACAGAAGTGAATGCTCACAGTCAACTATTGGATGGATCACAGAGCCCCCAACGGAGGAGCTAGAGAAAGTATCCAAGGAGCTAAAGAGATCTGCAACCCTGTAGGTGCAACATTATGAACTAACCAGTACTCCGGAGCTCTTGATTCTAGCTGCATATGTATCAAAAGATGGCCTAGTCGGCCATCACTGGAAAGAGATGCCCATTGGACATGCAAACTTTATATGCCCCAGTAAAGGGGAACGCCAGGGCCAAAAAGTGGGAATGGGTGGGTAGGGGAGTGTGTGGGGGGGGGAGGGTGTGGGGGACTTTTGGGATAGCATTGGAAATGTAATTGAGGAAAATACGTAATAAAAAAAAATAGTAAAAAAAAAAAAAAAAAAAAAAAAAAAAAAGCATGGAGCCTAACTGAGAATTCTCCAAAGATAAAACTAAATGGCACCAGATATTCAAGAAATGACTACAGAAATACTTGCTCAGCCATTTTCATTACTGCTATATTCACAACACCTGGGAACTGGAAACAGATTAGATGCTCATCAACTACTGACTGGGCAATAAAAAGTCAGCACATTTACACATGGGATATGGTGCCACTGTTAAAAACATGAACTTGGGAGATGCACAAATAGATATATGGAGTTGCAAACAGTCACTTTGTGTGAGGTAGCACACACCCAGAAAGACAAATGCTGCATGCCTTCCCTGTTCTGTGAGTATTAGCCCTGAATCTTTAGCTATGTGTCATAAATGAATATTCATGTAGGTCAAAAAATTACTAAAGGATCATGGGAGGAAGGGCTTTCAGAAGAGGAGAGACGGAAGGCAGTAGAAGAGGGTTAAATGGGAATCATGGCTTTTGCCAAAGAAACTTTGAACACACTTATACATAAAGATTTACCCATAGAGTTTTCTGAGCCAAAACTCTGAGTCCTACATTTAACGCCAAGAATATATACAAAGATACACAAATACAGCTGAAACCCACTCATATGGGAAGTAGAAACTTAAGGGTTCTTTCGAAAGAGAGTTGTGTTGTATGGTGAAAGGCTAAGGCAGAGTAGTGAAGAAACATTTTACTGAAGCAGACAGGTGAAAGAAATTCTGCTAAATCAAGCATGCGAAAGGACATATGATGAAAGATTCTTCACTAACTTCACAGGTGTTTTTGTCTGCCTTACATTGGGTAGTAGAGCTCTATTTGTCAGGACTCCATTGAGAGAAACACCAAAAAAATTCTGGTTGTGTGCTGTGGTTTCTTGCTGCTTCTGAGGATTCAGGCTGATTGGCAAAGTGATGTCAGCTGAGACAGATTCACTTGCTGAGGCAAGCCCTGTGGACAACAGGTGGTGTTTGGAGGTAGTATAACTAGAACTAGATGAACAGTGATGTAAGCTGAGCTAGGCTTGTTTATAGAGCTAGTTGTACAAGTTTGTGAGTCTTGCATCTTTGCTGTTGCTGATCTTCACTTCCATGCTAGAGCCACAGCTGAGAACTTCTCCTGGGGAACCTGCTGACCCTGCCTGCTGCTGACTCAGTGAGGCTGAGGCCTGGCTGTCTTTGATAGGTTTTGCCACCATTTGCGATCCTGACTCTACCAAACTGCTGGTGTATCTGTGAAGTGTTTGCAAGTGCATCAAGCTGCTGCTGCTGCCAATCTGTGAACTGAACTGGCAGTTTCCTGACAACACAGATAAGAGTTGTTCAAAAGAATCATTTTGTAAGTAGTTCTACTTCCCCTACATACTTTCTTTTCCACTACTTCTGGTGAGTGGTGGGCTAAAAGGGAGGTTAAAGTGTTTAAGAACCATCATTAAAAGTATACTTTGAAAAAAAATAAAAGTTACACACATGTAAAGAGCCAGAATGAAATACCAGGAATATAGTTATTTAAATCTAAAATTGAGCCATCTTAAATGGAAACTTTTATACTATAGTATAAAAAGTAATTAAGAAATTATCTTGTAAGTTTTGACAGTGAACAGAAAATCACTTGCACTAAAACTATTTACAAATAACAATCAAAAACTTGATCAAGTGTGAGTAATAACTTTAATTCAATCTTAGGGTTTCAATCAGAAAATACAATGTGAAAAGTAAATTTGGGGGGAAGACAAATGATAAGTTCCAGATCTTCATAGTGCTTGGCAAAATTATATTCTAAATTTGAGAGGTGGAGAGGTGAAATATTTATTTCATCAAACAATTTTGTATAAATCCAGTGAAGAAAAGTCTTACAATAAATGAATATAATAAAAATAATCCACCAAGTTAAATAGTACTGAAAACTAGTAGTGAAAACTCAAAACAAATATAAAGTGTTTGTGTGTATAACATTATTTTTATAGATATAGAGAATTATCCTGAAAAATAATTCCATCCATGCAAATAAGTTATATAGCTGATAAAAATATCATTGCAAATCAGTGAAAATATGAAGCTTTGGGGTTAATGGCTATGAAAACTGATTTTCATTTGTATTTCATGCCATATAAGTTTCAACTAAAGAGACCCCCTATTGTATGTTTATAAATTAATAAAATTACTCTGAAAGTAAAAGAATAATACTTAGTAAAGAAAAAGTTTTGAAAACTAAAGTTCAATCAGAAAGCTTTGTCTGTGAAGCTATATAAAAACATAAAAATGGCAGTTTGCAAAAAGAAGTTTAGAATCTTAACATACTGATAAATACTAGATATATTTATGTCAACTTGACATAAGCTAAAGTCATCTGAGAGTAGGGAATCTCATGGAAGCAAACAGAAGACCTACTCTTTTCTGCAGTGAAATTGAGGAGGGAGTAGATTTCAGAGAGAGATGAGCTAAGTATACTGGAGGGAGGGGAAACTATGGTCAGATGTACTGTATCATAGAAGACTCCATTTTTATTAAGAAAGAAGAGAGAGAGAGAGAGAGAGAGAGAGAGAGAGAGAGAGAGAGAATACCTGCATAAGATTATGCTATAGGCAAGCCTATAAGGCATTAAAAAATGATTGATAGAAGAGGGCCCAGCACATTCTGTGTGGTGCCATCTCTGGGCTATATGGTCTTGAATTCTATAAGAAAGCAAGCTGAGCAAGCCCTGGAGAGAATACCAGTAAGCAACCCCTTTCCATGGCTGAAGCACTGGCTCCTGCCTCCAGGTTCCTGCCCTTTTTTATTTCCTGTCCTTACTTCTTTCAATGATAAATAGTGCTGTGGAAGTGCAAGCCAAATAAACCCTTTCTTCCCCCTGTTGCTTTAGTCATGGGTTTCTTCAGAATAATAGTAATATAAAATAATGGTACCAGAAGTGGGATATTGCTATAACTGGTTATCACTATGACAGATCTGACCATGTTCCTGGGTTGATTTTGGAAGGACTTTGGAACTTTGAGCTACAAGTGTCATTGAGTATTGAGAGCTCAGTGGACTTTTTGTTGTATCTTTGAAAATAAAAAAGAGAGAGAGAGAGAGTGAAGAGGATGGAGGACTGGTTTGTGACATTTCAAACTAAAATACTCTACTAGGGTGTGCATGTGGTGTGTGTGTGTGTGTGTGTGTGTGTGTGTGTGTGCATGTGTGTGTGTGCATGTGTGTGTGTGCATGTGTGTGTGTGTGTGTGTGTGTGTGTGTGTGTGTGTGTGAAAAATCTGTCATGTCTCATCAGCTGGAGCTGAAGAATTGACTGTGATCAACAAGAGAACAGACCACTAAATTAAAACTTCACTTTGGGACAAAATTGATTCTACTAACCTGGAGCTGTGAAATTAGCAGTGATTAAAAAGAAACCATCGGGCTGGAGAGATGGCTCAATGGGTAAGAGCACTGACTGCTCTTCCAGAGGTCCTGAGTTCAATTCCCAGCAACCACATGGTGGCTCACAACCATCTGTAATGAGATTCGACTCCTTCTTCTGGAGTGTCAGAAGACAGCTACGGTGGACTTACATATAGTAAACAAATAAATCTTTAAAAAAATAAAAGTCATTTACAGAAAGAAAAGAAACCATCACCATTGAGGTCAAATGTTCCAGGAAGTATTTCCTAAGGGTCAGCTTACAGAAGCTGTGTTTTAGAGACAACCAAGATTGCACTTTTTGCTGGAAGCTGAACTTGGTGGTTTAAGAGTCATCTAGGTGGTATTAATTTTAAATGTATGAGGATATTATGATCAGCTGAGGCTAGTCACTGTAAGAGGACAAGAGACACCATTGGTGAAGATGCAGACTCAGTGGCAGTTCAAGACCCAGGATGCAAGGGGTCAGTTGATTCTAATGTGCAACCTGCAGTTCAGGAATCAATGGGGTCAAAGTAGCTGAACCTAAATATTTTACATTACTTTATGATAGTCAATGAGAATAATTCACATATGAGTGAAAAACAGGCACGGCATGAAGCATATTCGAATTTTTATTTCATCTTTCTTTTTACTGTAGAAGGCATCTTCAGTCTCTGCTGAGGCTTTTGCTTCTTAGTTCATGCTGAGACAAAATGATCTTTAAAACAGTTTCCTGTAAGCAAAGGGGGGTGGTTAAATGAGATGATCTTTAAGTTGATGCTCAGTTTGTCATTACAGAAAATCAGTCAGGTCCAGGATCAAGGGCTTGGACCATCTTTGACGTATTATAGAGTGCAAATAAATGTTTCATCTTCTTTCCATCCCATGCTGTCCTTTCTGTTCATAATTCTGCATTATGCAGAGCAGTGGTATTGTCCAACTGAAAGATTCTTCAAACTTCTTGACTTTCCTGAAAGAATAATGAGGAAGTTTATGTTTTATGTTAACAAAGTGAGTTACCATAATTATTCTTTCTTTGTTTGTTTGTGAGACAGGATTTCTCTGTGTAGCCCTGGCTGTCTTGGAACTCACTCTGTTGATCAGACTGGCCTCGAACTCAGAAAACTGCCTGCCTCTGCCTCCCAAGTGCTGGGATTAAAGGTGTGCGCCACCACTGCCTGGCTTCCATAATTCTCCTTATATATCAGCAAAATAAAGATTTTACCCACGGCATCATTAATACTAGAAGTATAGATTTTATTCAACCCAAAGTCATTGAAATTTATATTGTTGTTTGAAAATAAAAAAGTAATATTGATTACTTCCTACAATCTGAAAATAGGAACTAAAATTATATTTATAAAGCTTGTATGACAGTGTGAAAAATGTTAGAATAATGCTAATAAAGTATAAAAAGTCACTTCTGCTTTTTATTAAACTATACAACTATATATCTAAGTGGAAAATAAGAAAGAAACAGAATATTGGAAACATTTTATTCTTTATTTAAATATATTTTTCAATTATATTTTGAGTTTAAAATATTTTTGTTGAATTTCTGCTTAATATTTTGAGAATTTCTTTTATTTGCTCTGTGTTTTAGTCCTGCTGCCACTGAACCTCTCAACGCTTATTAGAAGAGAGCTTGAGGTATCAATTTCCTTTTCATTGTTGAGTAATTTCCTTGTCTTATTCATCTCAAATGTGTTCAGGGATTCTCTCCAGAGCATACTCAGCATGGATGCTTTGACGTCTATGACAACATGAGCATCTTTTTCTTAGTGTTGACATCATATACTCATATGTTTCTTGGAGCTTGAGAGTCTTCTGTTTCTTTCCATGTCAAAAAGTTTCGAAGCTAGTTGTTTTTCTAATTGTCATAGGAGTGTGCTTTTATTTGTCATCTATTTCAGCTGGGATTTTCTTTCATGGGTCAAGGAAAAGGTGACAGTGTGACAGTGGCAGAGCATTCATAGGTCAACATGTCATTGGTGACATCTGAGAGTAGGAAACTGATTCTTTTCTTGGTCACCTGAACATTATAATGGCTCTAACCCTTCTAGTGTGTCTTAACCTTTATAGTTATAAGGTGTTTGTGTGTGTGTGAAATTTACTTTTATCTTCCCATTAGTTAAATAAAAACTACATAAGCCCATGTTTCTCTGAGCCAATTTCATAACACATTTTTTCTTTTTTTTATTAGATATTTTCTTTATTTACATTTGAAGTGTCATCCCCTTTCCTAGTTTCCCCTCCAAAAATCCCCTATCCTCTTCCCCCATACCCTTACTGCCCAACCCACCCACTTCGATTCTTGGTGCTGGCATTCCTCTATACTGGGGCATAGAACCTTCACAGGACCTAGGGCCTCTGCTTCCATTGATGACCGACTAGGACATCCTCTGTTACATATACAGCTAGAGTCACAAGTTCCACCATGTGTTTTCTTTGGTTGGTGGTTTAGTTCCAAGGACCTCTGGGGGTACTGGTACCTATTGATGTTCCTCCTATAGGGCTTCAGACCCCTTCAACTCCTTGGGGACTTTCTCTAGCTCCTTCATTGGGGCCTTGTGCTCCATCCAATGGATAAATGTGAGTATCCACTTCTGTATTTGCCAGGCACTGGCAGAGCCTCTCAGGAGACAGCTATATTAGGATCCTGTCAGCAAGCTCTTGTTGGCATCTGCCATAGTGTCTGGATTTGGTTGTTATTTATGAGATGGGTTTGTTCAGTCTCTGCTCTGAACTTTGCCTCTGTAACTCCTTCCATGAGTATTTTATTCCTCCTTCTAAGAAGGATTCTGAGCTTCTGGGATAATATCCACTTATCAGTAAGAAATACCAGAACACATTTTTGAAGAACTGCAAATTTGCTTCATGGTTGAAAGAGTGGAAATACACTAAGTTGAAAAAAAACCTGAGACACAGGCACACACATGCTTTCCTGGGGCTCATTCAAATATCCATTGTGTTACCTCTCCAACACTTGCCTTTGCCTTTGTGAATTTTAATCTTCCCTGTGTTATTCTTCTCTCTGTATTAAACTCTTCCCTTAAGCATTTCCCACCACTGATGCTCCTTCACTTCTTCCTTCCCTTTATGGGTACTGCACACTTTCTCCAAAAAGGATGCATCCTAATCCTTCCCAAGCAGTTCCCCAACTCAGGGTAAAATATTCAAATGCATAAGACTATGGGAGCCATTCTATTTCAAACCACTCACAACCACTCCTGAGTGAATGGTGTCCTACTCAGAAATACATTACCTAAACCTATATGCCGTAGTGTGCTTCTTACCTTGTCTTCTAGGAATGTCAGTTTTCAATTTTTTTATTGAGATATTTGCTCCATTTGGTGTTGGTCCTTTCATAAGAGAAACAGTCTAATTTCATTCTTACACAATTAGATATCTATTCTTCTAAATATAGATATTCAGTTTTGCCAATACCATTTGTTGATATTATATTTTCTCCTCAATGTAATTTTGAATTTTTTGTGAAAAATCGCAGGTCTGTAATTTTGTAGTGTTGTATTTAGTTACTCTAATCTATTCTTCCTATGTTACTTATATTTATTAGTTATTTCTTGCTTAACTTTTGTTTAAATGCTCTTTCTACAAAAAGAAATATTTCTATCATTTTATGTGCATGGGTGTTTCACAAACATGTCTATGCACAATGGTTTTGCAGAGGGTGCTGAACCCCTATGAACTAGAGTTATAGATGGTTGTTAGCCTCCATTAGACTTCTGCCAAGTGAACCCAAGTCCTCTGTAAAAGCCATAAGTAATGTTAACAGTGGTGCCTTCTCTCCAACCCATATTTTTAATTTCCGTATTAAATATAAATTGTATTAAATTTCATATTAACAAAGTTTCTCTCTCTCTGTCATTCTCTGTGTGTTTCTCTGGCTCTCTGTGTCTATCTGTCTTTCTGTCTCTTCCTCCTCTTCCTCCTCCTCCTCTTCCTCATCCTCCTCCTCCTCTTCCTCCTCCCCCTCTTTCTCCTCCTCCTCCTCTTCCTCCTCCTCCTTCTTCTTCCTTTCTCCCTCTCCCCCATCCCCCTCCCCCTGTCCCTCTCCCTCCCTCTCCCCCTCCCTCCCTCTACCTTTGCCTCCCTCTCCCTCTCTCTCTCTTTAGGTGTGTGTTTTATATACATGTATCTTGAATTTGAAACTTATTGTTAAATCATAATTTCTGGAATGCTCCAAACTCCTTCTGAATATCCAGACTTTATTTCAACTAGAAATATTTCAGTGTGAATAGACTGGATACCAGAGTGATTAGTTTCCTCAAAAATCTTTTCACCTTACCAGTTCTTTTGTTGCTTATCTGTCTATTATAAATACCTTGTCAGCTAGGGCTGTATAGCAGCACCTGTGCATTTCTTTTAACATTCTCAATAGAAAAAAAAAATACCATAAAAGACTAAATTATCATTAGAGATACTGTGAATTTGACAATGCACATGTACCAAATTTTACAATTAGGTGTCATGACCTAGAATTTTTCTTGGCTTCTGTTATGATAACTTTACCTTCTAAACCCCAATTCCAAATGTGAAATAATTTCAGATTTCAATACAGGAAAGCCAAATTTAGTGTAAGCTTGGAATTGTTATATATGAAAAAGCATAAAAAAGTCAGTGACTTAAAACAGAGACAATTTACTATGGGTTATAGTTTTTCCTTCTTTTTAAAATTTTATTAGATATTTTCTTTAATTACATTTCAAATGCTATCCTGAAAGTTCCCTATACCCTCCCCCTGCCCTGCTCCCCTACTCACGCACTCCCACTTCTTGGCCTCTTTTATTTTTGGCTAGATAAGGAAAAGTAGTGTTTCTTTATGCAAAACATACAACAAATGTTGCATGACATCTTCAAACATGTTTTTATTTTGGCAGAGCTTACATGCTTATTTTAAATTCTGAATAGGGTGTGACGAAACTCTAAATGAAATAATTGTATAAAAGTTTACACTTCATTTCGCTGAATGATCTCATAAAAGACAGCACTGCATAGGAAATAAATGTTAAAAAAATAGAACAACCTTTTTCTATAATAATGGCTTCAAGCTAAAATTTTATATAAATACACAGTTAGAGACAGAAAACTATTGAGATAAGATGAAGGCAATATCCATAATGCATTAGTTCTTTATTCTGGTGATAAAAATATAAAGTGTTTGTTCCATTTTATGTTTATGAATATATGAAATTACTTTTATAACTATCTTAATTTTATAATCAGAAGAAGCTTTGTAAGTAATGCAGTATTGATTTAAAAATATTATTATCAGTCAGTATGGGTGCTTGTTGTGATCTTAATGTGCCTCCCTTTTTCAACCCATATTTATATGTGATCAGAAAAATCATGGACATTTTCAACTGGGAAAGGTTGAGATGAGATACTTAACTTATATGCCAATGAGGAGACTTAAGTTAGTAATTAGCAGTAATAATCAAGGAAGATTAATGACTGTCTCAGAAAGTCCATTGCTGTGGGCCATTAACCCTAGCATAGCAATTAATTCCCAAGGAAATGCTCAATACTTCAAAGGTCATTCCCATGGCTAGAAATTATAACAAAGTAAAACCGTACCAGAATGTTCACTGTCAGAATGAAAACACTAATTATCACTCACTGGCATTTATTGGGATCAATTTGACTGTTATGACTGAGAAGGTATTTGGATAAACATTATCCCAAGGGTGCCTATGGGGTATTATTAGGTGGACTAATTTTTAGAACTAGTAGAGGAGACTTCCTTTCCAGTGTGGTGGTACCTGGCTAGTGAGTTCATGGTCAGAGCAGGACAGAATACTGATTCTCATCTGAGTAAGGAGATATTCCTCTGAATGCCAGTAAATATTTGAAATGTTAGTCAATGTATTTCCAGGTTTAAGATAAAACAGAAACATTGCCTCACCTTTGTGTTTGAGAATTCCAGCATTCAGACAGAGCTGAAATTTGGTTTTCCTGGTATTTTGGCCCAAGTGTATTTCCTTGACCTACAATTGCATATTAGCTGTATCTTTTGCCTACCAGTAACAGACCTTGAGGTTCTTAGACAGCAGATTTACATAAGTGAGATGCTTGTGTTTAAGAATTTCTTCTTCCCATCTCCATCTACTCCCCAGAACTAAGGCTGTCCCACAGCCCTCTGAACCCAAATCCTGGTCAGAGAGAGCTTGTCTCCAAGGTGTGCTCTCACTCCTAAGCACACTAGGGAGATCATTACCTTTGTTCTAATAACTGTCCAAATAGGGACCTGCCAGGAGTGCACAGGGCACAGGATATGCAAAGCAGACTGGAACAGGATCCTTCCAGTCTCCATCTGTGCCCTTGAGCTGAGGCTGTCCCACAGCCCACCATACTCAAATTCCTCCTAGAGAGAGCTGTTTCCCCAGGAGTGTTGACATACCTAAGATCACAGGCTCACAGGCTCACAGGCCCACAGGAGGGACAAGCTCCAGTCAGAGACAGCAAGACCAACCAACACCAGAGATCCAATGGTGACAGACAAGAGCAACAACCTAAGCAACAGAAATCAAGTCTACTTGGCATCATCAGAATGCAGTTCTCCCACCACAGTAAGTCCTGGATATGCCAACAAAATGGAGAAGCAAGATTTACATTTAAAATCACATCTCATAATGGTGATAGAGAACTTTAAGAAGGACATAAATAGCTCCCTTTAAGAAATAGAGGAGAACACAGGTAAACAAGTAGAAGCCTTTAAAGAGGAAACACAAAATCCCTTAAAGAACTAAAGGAAAATGCAAACAGGTGAAGGAATTGAGCAAAACCATCCAGGATCTAAAAATGAAAATAGAAACAATAAAGAAATCACACAGGGAGACAATCCTGGAGATATAAAACCCAGGAAAGAGATCAGGAGTTATAGAAGCAAGCATCACCAACAGAATAAAAAAGATAGAAGAGAGAATCTCAGATACAGAAGATACCATAGAAAGCATTGGCACAACAGTCAAAGAAGATGCAAAATGCAAAAAGATCCTAATTCAAAACATCCAGGAAATCCAGGACATGATGAGAAGACCAAACCTACGGATAATAGGTATAGAAGAAAGTGAAGATTCCCAAGTTAAAGAGCCAGTAGATATCTTCAATAAAATTATAGAAGAAAACTTCCCTAACCTAAAGAAAGAGATGCCCATGAACATACAAAAGGCCTACAGAACTCCAAATAGATCATACCTGGAAAGAAATTACTCCTGTCACATAATATTCAAAACACCAAATACACAAAACAAAGAAAGAATATTAAAGACAGTAAGTAACATATAAAGTCAGACCTGTCAGAATTACACCAGATTTCTCACCAGAAACTATGAAAGCTAGAAGATCCTGGGCAGATGCCATACAGACCCTAAGAGAATACCAATGCCAGCCCAGTCTACTATATCCAGCAAAACTCCCAATTACCATAAATGGAGAAACCAAGATAGTCCATGACAAAACAAAATTTACAATATATTTCCACAAATACAGCCCTACAAAGGATAGTAAATGGAAAACTCCAAAACAAGGAGGGAAACGACACCCTTCAAAAAACAAAGAAAGTAATCTTTCAACAAAACCAAAAGAACATAGCCACACAAACATAATTCCACCTCTAACAATGAAAATAACAGGAAGTCACAGGATCCCGTGGGGAGTCCCGTGTGGGCCCTTGCGGGTGTTGGGCAAGACTCTGCTGGCAAGGTAGCCCGGGGCTCGAGTCTCGAGTCGAGCGGAAGGGACTTGTGCCCCAGATCAGGCCCGGGTAGCCTGCTTCCCTATGTACCGCAGTCTCACAGGTAAGAAGGACACATGCTCCACTATGTTCATAGCAGCCTTATTTATAATAGCCAGAAGCTGGAAAGAACCTAGATGCCCCTCAACAGAGGAATGGATACAGAAAATGTGGTACATCTACACAATGGAGTACTACTCAGCTATTAAAAAGAATGAATTTATGAAATTCCTAGCCAAATGGATGGACCTGGAGGGCATCATCCTGAGTGAGGTAACACATTCACAAAGAAACTCACACAATATGTATTCACTGATAAGTGGATATTAGCCCCAAACCTAGGATACCCAAGATATAAGATATAATTTGCTAAACACATGAAACTCAAGAAGAATGAAGACTGAAGTGTGGAATCTATGCCCCTCCTTAGTTTTGGGAACAAAACACCCATGGAAGGAGTTACAGAGACAAAGTTTGGAGCTGAGATGAAAGGATGGACCATGTAGAGACTGCCATATCCAGGGATCCACCCCATAATCAGCATCCAAACGCTGACACCATTGCATACACTAGCAAGATTTTATTGAAAGGACCCAGATGTAGCTGTCTCTTGTGAGACTATGCCGGGGCCTAGCAAACACAGAAGTGGATGCTCACAGTCAGCTAATGGATGGATCATAGGGCTCCCAATGGAGGAGCTAGAGAAAGTAGCCAAGGAGCTAAAGGGATCTGCAACCCTATAGGTGGAACAACATTATGAACTAACCAGTACCCCGGAGCTCTTGACTCTAGCTGCATATATATCAAAAGATGGCCTAGTCGGCCATCACTGGAAAGAGAGGCCCATTGGACTTGCAAACTTTATAAGCCCCAGTACGGGGGAACACCAGGGCCAAAAAGGGGGAGTGGGTGGGCAGGGGAGTGGGGGTGGGTGGATATGGGGGACTTTTGGTATAGCATTGGAAATGTAAATGAGTTAAATACCTAATAAAAAATGGGAAAAAAAAAGAAAATAACAGGAAGTAACAATCACTATTCCGTAATATCTCTTAACAACAATGGACTCAATTTTCCAACAAAAAGGTTTTGACTAACAGACTGGATATGTAAACAGGACCCAACATTTTGCTGCATACAAGAAATGCACCTCAGTGACAAAGACAAACACTACCTCAGAGTAAAAGGCTGGGGAAATTTTTTCCAAGCAAATGACTTCAAGAAACAAACTGGAGTAGCCATTCTAATATTGAATAAAATCAACTTTCAATCAAAAGTTATCAAAAAAAAAGATAAGGAAGGACACTTCATATTGGTCAAAGGAAAAATCTACCAAGATGAACTCTCAATTCTGAACATCTATGCTAAAATGCAAGGGAACCCACATTCATAAAAGAAAATAATAAAGCTCAAAGCACACATTGCACCTCACACAACAATCGTGGGAGACTTCAATACCCCATTCTCATCAATGGACAGATCATGGAAACAGAAACCAAATAGAGACAGTGAAATTCACAAAATATATGAACAAAAATGAATTTAAAAGATATCTATAGAACATTTCATCCTAAACCAAAAGAATATACCTTCTTCTTAGCACTTCTTGGTACCTTCCCCAAAACTGTCCATATAATTGGTCACAAAGCAGGCCTCAATAGATATAAGAAGACTGAAATAATCCCATGAGTCCTATCAGATTACCATGGACTAAGCCTTAGCTGGCCGTCAATTACAACAAAAACAACAGAAAGCTCACATACACATGGAAGCTGAACAACACTCTGCACAGTGATTACTTGGTGAAGGAAGAAATAAAAAAAGTTTAAGACCTTTTAGAATTTAATGAAAATTAAGGCACAACATGCCTAAATTATGAGACATAATGAAATCAGTACTAAGAGGAAAACTCATAGGTCTGAGTGCCTTTAAAAAGTAACCTTAGCCAGACTAACCAGAGGGTACAGAGATAGTATCCAAATTAACAAAATCAAAAATGAAAAGGGAGAAATAACAACAGAAACTGAGGAAATTCAAAAATATCATCAGGTCCTACTGCAAAAGCCTATATTCACAAAACTGGAAAATCTGGGTGAAATGTTCAATTTTCTAGAAAGATACCAGGTACCCAAATTAAATCACAATCAGATAAACCATCTAAGTCAGTCTGGCGGTTCCTCAGAGAATTGGACATAGTACTACCTGAAGACAAAAATATACCACTCCTGGGCATATACCCAAAAGATGCTCCAACATATAACAATGACACTATGTTCTGCCATGTTCATAGTAGCTTTATTTATAATAGCCAGAAGCTGGAAAGAACCCAGATGTCCTTCAATAGAAGAATGGATATGGAAAATATGGTACATTTACACAATGGAGTACTACTCAGCTATTAAAAATAATGATTTAATAAAATGCTTAGGTAAATGGATGGAACTAGAAAGTATCATCCCAAGTGAGCTAAACCAGTCACAAACAGAACACACATGGTATATATTCACTGATAAGTGGATATTAGCCCCAAAGCCCAGAATACCTAAAATACAATTCACAGAACTCATGAAGCTCAAGAAGACAGAAAACCAAACTGTGGATGTTTCAGTCCTTCTTAGAAGGGGGACCAAAATTCTCATAGAAGGAAATACCCAGACAAAGTGTGGCACAGAGACTGAAGGAAAGGCCATTCAGAAACTGACCTACCTGGGAATCTACCCCATATACATATGTACTAATGGATGGCCTTTTCAGGCATCAATGGGAAGAGAGGCCCTTGGCCCTATGAAGGCTCCATTCCCCAGTGTAGTAGAATACCAGGGCTGGGAGGTAGGAGTGGGTATGTGGGTTAGGGTGCACCCTCATTGAATCAGGGAAAGGGAGGATGGGATTTTCAGAGGGAAAACTGGGAAAAGGGATAACATTAGAAATGTAAATATATATAATATACAATAAAAAATAATTTCTTCTCATTTTCTGTTTGTATTCTATATAGTCATATGTAGTTATATATTACATACATATATAAACAACCTTTATCTGCACATTAATAAATATGTAATAAAATAATATATACTAATTTATTTCCATCATCATTTTTATCTTTTAGAAACTCTGACTAATATATACCTTCTTTCTACATTTATAAAACAAATATTTAAAACTTACACATTTGAGATACTTATACACTAGGAATACTTAATACTTCACGTTTTAAAGTCTTTTTTAAAGTGATATTTCAAATAATTTTAAAATTAAAGAAAATAAATCAGCATTTTGGCCATTATCATGAATGAATAATAAAATGTGCACATTTGTATAAGGAAATATTATTCCTCAGCTAAGAAAAATAAATTTATGAAATTTTTTGTTACACAGAATCTAAAATCAATATGAATGATGTAAATCCAGGTGCAGAAGATTAAATGTTTGTTTTGTTTTGTTTTTTTCACTAGTGTATGTTAACTTGCAATTGTCAGAGACCTGCCTTCCATTTGGAATACTCATAGACATCAGGAAATTAGTAAGGGGCTGTAGGATAGGGAGAATTCTAGGAAGGAGAGACAAAAAGCAGTAGTAATAAGGTTTAACATGGAAAAATGAAAAAGAAAAGTTACATCTTTGGGGAATGGAAGGGCAGAGCAGAGGAAGGGATGCCAACTCCTGTGGAGAGCCGTGCCGCGAGCAATCGCCATTATAAGATGGCGCTGGCCTCCTCTGTGCCTAACTAGTAAACAAGCCTTGTACACAGGCGCTAGAGTGAACTCACTCTTAGTCACTCCCTATTCTCGGGGCGTAATAGTGGGGTGATGAGCGAGCAACAAATCAGGAGCTGACATGCCATATCAGGTGCTGAAACACCATGGCTGAGGGCTATATAAGCGACTCCATTTTCTGGGGTCAGGGTCTTCCTGAGAAGTAAGCAATAAAGCTTTGCTGCAGAAGATTCCGGTTGTCCTGAGTGTGTTCTTGCCAGCGGGGACAAAAGCTCGGGATAAGTGGCGCCGAAGACCCGGGAACTACCATCACACTGGTACAAGGGAAATCCCTCGTTCGCGGGGTGGAACCAGAACTGGGGGACACGTAAGGATCTGCAAGGTACGTACAGTCTTGAAATTTCTCCAGAGTTAGACGCCCTTTTGATTGTTTGCACAGCGATTGCACTTTTCCTTTTTGTTTCATTTTGCTTCCACCGCTGGAACTGCTGACTGGTTCCCAGTCGCAGTCAGGCCTGGACAGCGACCAGTCTCAGTTGCGGTCAGGCCTGGACAGCGGCAGTATGGGAATCTCCCACTCTGTAGTAGTGGCGTTATGGTCGATCTTGAAGCAGTGTGGCCTGAAAATCGCCACTAAGACTATAGAGGGATTTGTCAGGGAGATAGACAGTGTGGCACCATGGTATAACCTGCCTCATAAGTCATCAACACTTCTCAGGGGTACATACTGTCTATGCTTGGTTTATCTAACTTGTATCAGGGACTCTTTCAGTGTACATGCAAATGTTCATGCATCAGAAGCCAGTTTCCTTTAACAGTACGTTCAATTTTGGTAAGCTAATAAACACTTCAACTTAAATAATGGCATTGTTAAGGATCAAATTCCACTATTAGTTTTGTTAACACCACTGGCACACACACTGCATATGTATGTATGTATTATCCTAAAATAAAACTCCTCTCAGAATTTCTTTACTTTTTACTAACACCAACTAGTTCATATTTTAGTTTTATTTTTTACAAAGAAAATGCTAAGAAAATTATAATCACATAATTCCAGATTTCTTTACACATAAGATGGAATGGTCCAGCAGCTATGTCCACTGTCACAGACTTTAGTTCCGTTCAATTGATATGTCGCCTTATGGGACAAACTGAAAGGAGATCTAGTTAGGGAACAGCAGAACGGCAAACTTAAAGCAGGGACCATGCCGTTGTGGAAGCTGGTGAGGCGGGACAGAAGATTCTGGACGAAATTCAAGACAGTCTATCAGAGGCAGAGCAGGGAGAGAGAGAAAGAGTTGAAACGAAACAAGGTGCACTGAACAATAAAGGCCTTACCACGGACCTTGAGCCTGAGGAAAAGATAATGTAGGGAAAGAATGCCCGGGGTGAGTTTAGAAAAGGAGAAAGGGAAAAACAAAAGATAATATAAAATATAAAGATATAAAAGATAATATAAAATATAAGGATACAAAGGATAATATAAAATATAAAGAAACAAAGGATAATATAAATTAAGTCAATTTACCCCCCTCTCGAGTACTTTGACTAAAGAGGCAGCCTTCATTAAAGGCTTAAAGATAGCTCTCAGGGCCACTGTGCCTCCTCTCCATTCTCTGGCAGTATTCCCAGAAGAAGGAGATAAGGAAGTAGAGTCTGAACATGAGAGAAAGAAAATAAGTTTTAGAAAAGCAGTTATCTCCTGTTTGGGATCTTTTAGCAAAAAAAAAAAAAAAAAAAAAAAAAAAAAGAGAATAAAATAAGCTATTTCAGAGCTCTCCTGGGGACAGAAGGAAAATGGGAGACGTCCTACTTCCTCTCTGGCTCCTATGGAGATATTCTTAGCTCTAGTTCGGATATCTGTGTCCCTTTGAGACACCAAGTTCTATTCCCTGTCTGTCTATTGTCTGCTTTTGGTGCACCGAAACAAATTGTCCATGTGTCTGTCAAATCATGTTTGTTTTTGTTTTGTTGTTTGAATGATTATTGTTCTGTGTTTCATGTTAAAAAATATAAATGGTTAAAACTTTATCTGCTGGCTGTCCATCCTTTAACTTGTTTATAAGTTAACTGCACTGTGGCTGGGAGTCAAGTACAGCTGAAAAAGTCCTGCTGAGGGCCGATTACAAATGGAGCTCTTAAAGGGGCAGACAGCCTTTTGCTTGTAACAGAAAGTTAGCTTATAATTGGAAACTCAAGGTTGGAGTCTTTCTAAACAACATGAACAAACACAAGAAAACGGGTCTTTAAGGATACTTCAACATAGGGATAATCTTTGAGCCAAGACTCTGGCAGAGTGTTCAGATTGAAAAAAGTTTGCATTTGGGTTGAGGCTGAGCTTGGAGGGAAGCAGCCTCAGCGCGGCTAGTGTGGCACTTCTTAGAGCCTTATTACAGACCTAGCCAGATGTTGTTCTAAATAAAATTTAAATTCAAAATTTATAAAAGGTCAATTAGGTTGTGAAATTTATCAATACATTGCGATTTGACTTGCCTACTTTATATAAAGTTATAGTGTACAGAGTTTGCTTACATGTATAAGTGTCTGTTCCTTGTTCTAAACAGCCATTAATTTGGTTATTGCAGAATATTGATGTATTTTGATGCATGAGCACCCTTTTTATATTCAACATATTAGAGCACATATATCATTACCTGGCCCCTATTCAAGGGAAAAATTCCTAAGCTGAAGTTAGCCACCGGCAAGAAAGACTAAACAGATAAGTCTTAGCTGTTTATTTTGTAAATCTAAATAATATATATGACTGGGCTGAAAAGCCACCCTAGAAACAAATGTTGTGTTCTTGTTAGTCAGAAACATTCATGACCTACACCTGGCATCAAGGCAACCAACTCCCACAGGCTATGTCCTGGGGAGGACACGGAATGTATATGAAGGCCTCTATCTCAAACTGGTCATTAGATGACTAGGAGAATTAAAACTTCTTTAAAAAACAAAAACAAAAAGGGGGGATAGAGGCTATGATGCCAAAGATGGCTCTATCCCTTATAATATTTACTCTTAATTTCTTAAAATTGGATAATTCTGGGAGATCACCAGCTGAAAGGCAGGGACAATGGCCTCAACTGCTCAATGAAATGGTCAAGTGGAAGAATGTCCTTGATAATAAATGGTATGGCCCGGATCCTATCTTAATCAGATCCCAGGGAGCTATTTGTGTTTTTTTCACAGGGTGAAGAAAATCCACTTTGGGTTCCAACACGACTGACAAGGACCGTGAAAGAGCAAGATGAATCTCAAGATGATCCTGTTATTCTTACTCCTGGTGATTGAGACAGGGATAAGTATACCTTTGTGGGCCATAATAAGATCATGGCCGGTACCTTTACCAGTACACTCCAATTCTTCTACCTTGCCTTTGTTTTTGACAACTGAATATTTTTAAAGAAAAAGATTATCTCTAATTGGACAGATTTCATTAGCCAAAATAAAGTGAGCTCTGGAGTGTTATTTAATGCTTTAACGCAAGTTGCTCAAGGAGCACAGTCAGGCTCAGGTAATATTGAAAATAATGTAACTTCACCTATAAACATCACCAAGATTATGATAAAGGGAAATGCGACTATTCCCAAAAGATCACGATGGCCTGTTGACAATGCTACTGCTATACGCAGCATGCCTTGGTGTCATCCGGACCTTGCATTTCCTATAGTTTTTTCACCTTGTCAATCAAAAATTTTTTCCTCGGAAAGAAATAGCAAAGGGTTTTGTTTTGTCACCTCCATTGGATTTTGCTGTAATGAATGATAAAGGAGATGCTACAGAAAAAGAAAATATTTGGCCATATTACCAATGGATTCTAAGTAAGGAGGCAGGTGCTAGTACCAAGTTAAAGGGAGGGCTGATGATTTGAATCAGCTCCTTGACCTGGCGGAGGAACAGATAGGCGTTCTATACCAGATGGCCCAGTTGGGTTGTGAAAGAAAACTGGAAGCTCTGTGTATTACCAGTGTACAATATGAAAATTTTACTCATGCAGCTAATCTGTCTAGACAGCTTTCCTTGTATCTTGCAGGAAATTGGTCTGAGGGATTCGATGAGACTCTTGAGGCCCTGAGGGTGGCAGTTTTAAAGATCAACTCAACGTGAGTGGACCTGTCATTGACAGAGGGCCTCTCCTCCTGGATTTCATCTGCATTTTCTTATTTTAAGGAATGGGTTGGGGTGGGTTTATTTGGTGTTGCCACCTGCTGTGGACTTGTGCTCATGCTCTGGTTGGTTTGCAAGCTCAGAACCCAACAAACACGTGACAAGGTTGTGATAGCTCAAGCACTTGCTGCCATTGAGCAAGGGGCCTCCCCCGAAATCTGGCTATCTATGCTCAAGAATTAGTTAACATTGGTGGCTGGCCTCTTTTGTAGAGTTTGCCCTAGGTCATTTAGTAGTTACTGTCACATAGCACTGCGGTATCCAGGAACGGGCAACTTTCCTCATGCACAGATCAACCTAAGACACGGGGCCCGGTAGTGATAGGGTTACCCTATGACAGGAAAGGCTGTGACATTGGAGGAAAGACCTAAGACAGGAGACACAGCGGATGGGCATAATTACACAGACCTAGTCCAGCCTCATTTTAATAAAATAAAAAGGGGGAGATGTGGAGAACCGTGCCGCGAGCAATCGCTGTGGAGAGCCGTGTGTACCAAGAGCAATCGCCATTATAAGGCGCTGGCCTCCTCTGTGCCTAACTAGTAAACAAGCCTTGTACACAGGGGCGAGAGTGAACCCACTCTTAGTCACTGCCCATTCTCGGGCATAATAGTGGGGTGATGGGTGAGCAACAACTCAGGAGCTGACATGCCATATCAGGTGCTAAAACGCCATGGCTGAGGGCTATATAAGCGACTCCATTTTCTGGGGTCAGGGTCTTCCTGAGAAGTAAGCAATAAAGCTTTGCTGCAGAAGATTCCGGTTGTCCTGAGTGTGTTCTTGCCAGCGAGGACAAAACCTCGGGCAATAAACTCCTAATGACTTATCATTTATATGCATAGATTAATATATTCTCCTATTTTTACTGGAGAAGTTTCTTACTGCAGTAGATAACAGAGATCTGCAATTGAACAAAGTGTAGAGAACAAGAAACTGTAGAATGCTTGTCCCTGAATAGAGTGTCCATATTAAAACCACTCCTGTCAAAGCTCAGGGAACATTTCAAAAAATGGGCTAGAAATATTCTAAGAGCAAAAGGATGTGTGTGACTTCTTGGATGTAGTGTATGACCTACTTGTAAGCAGATCTTTCTGCATAAAACAGGGCACATATAAATGAACAACTATTTTGTGACAATATGCTCAGGCTTGTATCAGACAAAATCTCAGCATAGAGAAAGGTGGTAAAAATGAATCATACATCTAGAGAATTTATTGGCAATTCACAGCTTTATGGGATGGAGTCAGTTATTTTAGAATGTATGTGGTCCCTAGTAGGTCATCTACAATATAGTGGAAAGTGGTGGACCTAAGAATAGTCAGGCTAATGGGATGGATACAATTAGACTACATTACAGAAGAACTAATACAAATGAATATAACCAAGTAAAAATCATTTATTCATGTTATTTACTCATAAATGGTTAGTTTTAGATTGATCACTGAAAATAGTTTTCAAGATAGTGACATAATGCACAATTTACCAAAGTTAAGTAAGATCCAGACTAAGAAATCAGCTCTTTTATGCAGGTATGTGGCTACAAAACTGCATGTGCAGGTATTCTAGCTTCAGAATTCATTACCTGTTTATCATGCTATCCACAGAATCAGGAAAATTTGATTTTAATATCAAGTATGGAAAGACATGTTTGGAGAAACTTGAAGCATTATTTCTTCTATAATGGTTTAAATGGATATATTTTAACATGAATGTATGGTTAATAATCAAAACACATTTTATAGTAAAATTCAACATTAAATGATAATGTGTAGGGTATATTATTGTCACAGCCTCAATTTTATGTAATATAAATATATATTCACTTTATAATAACATGCATAGAATGTTAGCTAGTTTCTTGAAGAATTCTTTCTGGCCACAGCAATAAGACATGAAAACCTAATGCGGATTCTTCTCTAGGTAATAAAATACTGATTAATTTTACATACATGTATTCCTTTATTTCCAGGTTGTAAAGGCATATAGCTATAATTTTTAAAAGTAAATATTTAATGGCTTAAGGTTACATACGTGGAAATTTTGTCTTAAACCAAGACTGAAATCAAAAGCTTGCGGATTGAAGATAATATGTTTTTATAAGGTCAATACATTACATGACCTTTGCTTTAATTCAATACTTATTGACTGGTAGAAATCAATACCTAGGTGCTTGTGAAATTAAACTGTGGGGTATCCTGGAGAGAAAGAGATTTTTAGTGACTATTACTGGGTATATACTGTTGATAAATACCCACCCTCTCTCCCATGTATGTTCTTATTTATTTATTTATTTATTTATTTATTTATGGTGTTTGTAGCTTACAACATCAACATGTAAGTCGGTTGTGTTATATTAACTTTTATAAAAAGAAAAAAGTGTTTTCATTACTTACTTTATTTGCTCTGCTTCAGCAAGCTCTATTTCTTAAATCCCAGTGTGAAAACATGTTTTATGGATGGAAAATGAAGTTGCTGGAGTTATATTGAAAGCAGTAGAGCCCAAGGAGAAATGGAACAATGGTTTCATGGGAAACAAATGCTTGTTAATTGACTCTTCTACTTCTCAGTCATCAGTAGAGATAGTGTTGGGAAAATGAAAAATCCTTGGATAGGAATGTATACCAATTTATATCAGTTCCATCTTAATGCTGTTGTTGCTTTATCTAATTTTTATTCCTTAGAGTGTTGTGACCTGGATAGCAAAAATATACAGAGTAGTTATTATCTACTAAAAACAACATGATTGGAAAGGCCATGAATTTTTAAATACATTCATCATGTGGAAATTTGCATGATTGCCTTTGTCTGCCAGTTTTAATCAGTAGGTTTTTTTTTCTCTATCTCCTGGTATTTAGTCCTCAAGATGTTAATCCACAGTTACTGTTACATTATTCATGTACACTAGGTGATCATTTGCTTGCTTTTGCAAAATGTCATTCTTTCATATACGTCTGTGTCACAGACATGTATGTCACATTTCTGATGGTAGTTGCATCCTTATACATGGAAACTACTCAACTGACTATGAACTTAAGGAAAGAGTTAAATCTAATTAGAAAATCTTAAATGACAACTTAATTCACACATAAGAATACTGCAAAACTATATCCAGAAGATGTCCCAACCTGTAAGAAGAACACATGCTCCACTATGTTCATAGCAGCCTTGTTTATAATAGCCAGAAGCTGGAAAGAACCCAGATGCCCCTCAACAGAGGAATGGATACAGAAAATGTGGTACATTTATACAATGGAATACTACTCAGCTATTAAAAAATGAATTTATGAAATTCCTAGGCAAATGGATGGACCTGGAGGGTATCATCCTGAGTGAAGTAACCCAATCACAAAGGAACTCGCACAATATGTACTCACTGATAAGTGGATAATAGCCAGAAACTTAGGATACCCAAGATATAAGATACAACTTGCCAAACGCATGAAATTCAAGAAGAATGAAGACCAAAGTGTGGACACTTTACCCTTTCTTAGAAATGGGAACAAAACACCCATAGAAGGAGTTACAGAGACAAAATTTGGAGCTGTGACGAAAGGATGGACCATCTAGTGACTGCCATATGCAGGGATCCATCCCATAATCAGCTTCCAAATGCTGACACCATTGCATACACTAGCAAGATTTTGCTGAAAGGACCCAGTTATAGCTCTCCCTTGTGAGACTATGCCGGGGCCTAGCAAACACAGAAGTGGATGATCACAGTCAGCTATTGGATGGGTCACACAGCCCCTAATGGAAGAGCTAGAGAAATTACCCAAGGAGCTAAAGGGAACTGCAACCCTATAGGTGGAACAACAATATGAACTAACCAGTACCCGGGAGCTCTTATCTTTAGCTGCATATGTATCAAAAGATGGCCTAGTCGGCCATCACTGCAAAGAGAGGCCCACTGGACTTGCAAACTTTATATGTCCCAGTGCAGGGGAACACCAGGGCCAAAAAGGGGGAGTGGGTGGGTAGGTGATTGGGGGGGTGGGTATGGGGGACCTTTGGGATAGCATTGAAAATGTAAATGAGGAAAATACCTAATTTAAAAAAAAAAGAATACTGCAAAACAACATGTCCTATATTTTATATGGTAGGTCCTATGCAAAGTGACCTAGATGAATAAATGATGTTAAAAAGACTAAAAACATAATAACTGTTTACAGTTTAAATTATCCATATCAGTTTTAATAACCTGACTCTGAAAGTGCCCATCTCTAAGAAAATAATTTTTGTAAACTAAACTCAACTTGGGTACCAACATCTGTTGTGAATAGCCCTGGGGTTGCTGGTATTTTGATGCTAATTCCACTTTCCTGGGACAGGTTGTGAACAAGGAATGATTCATGTACTTAGGTGACTTCTTGTGATCCATAGCCTTAAGAATAAAGGAGCCAATCACTGGGCAAGTAGGTGGGACTTCTGGGTTGGGTACTGAAAGAGTGGAGGAAGGAGAGAGTAGAGTGATAGGGTATTTTTGGACAGGGATAGTGTGAGGACATGATGTAGCTACTAGTGTCTTCCAGTTTCAACGGTGGATCCCTCAGGATTCACCATCAGAAAACTTAGAATTAATAAGGCTTACACGATTAGGATTCTAGAGGTGCGCCCAGTAATTGAGTTATCATTGTTTCTGAACCATGTTTGTGTGGCATTTTCCTTCACACAGTGGTTCAACTGAGTTCAAGAGAAAAAGGTAAGACAGCAAAGCATGGGTTTGCCAGATGCTCACCACAAAGGTCATGTGGGATTTGAAGCATGGGGCTGGCATGGTAGTGATCTGCCAGTGGGAACTTGGCAAGCTGGGTGGAGAGATTTTGTAGCTCTGAGTCAGAGAGACTCCACGAGATAAGAAGTGGATGGTAAGACCACCAGAGTTGAGAGTGCTAGGTGTTGTGTGGAACTTGCTGTTCTGTTTATTTCCTGCAACAAGCACCTGAAAAATGATCAGCTTTGTTTTCAACATTCATTCAGTATGGTTGATTCTTCATTCTTTAACTTTTTATACTTTATTTTGTTTTGTATAAAATATCTGCTCTGCCTATGAATACATGTTTTCTTACTTTCACAATAATCTTAATCCTGTTCTTTATTTTTTTCTATGATAAGACACATCTTCATTTTCTTCTCTGCTATAGCCTGATCCTGGGAAATGATCTCTTTGAGAGCTAATTAAATGACAACAACTACAATTTTTGTATCATTTGTTACTCTATGTACTGTAAATGCTTTTACCATGGTTGATTTTAGTTTGCCAATTTTTCATCAGATTCTTAAATAATTAATGTAAATATATTCTTACCCACCAATGAGCCACCTCTGGGAAAATAACTAACTAAAGTTGTCAAAGTAATATTTTGAGAAGAAAATGTCTAACTGATTATATATATATATTTATATGAATGAAGAACCACCAAACAAAAAGTACACATGGAGCAGCCCATGGCTCCAACATCATTTGTAGCAGAGGATGGCCTTGTCTGGCATCAATGGGAGGAGAGGTGCTTGGTCCTGTGAAGGCTCAATTCCCCAGTGGAGCAGAATGCCAGGGCAGTGAGGTAGGAGTTGGTGGATGAGTTAAAGCATATATATATATATATATATATATATATATATATATATATATATATATACTTTGACCTACTACAGGAGTAGAGGTGTTTCTAGGATCTATAGGTGGAGACATATGTTTAGAAAAGGTATGGAATATCAAGTTTGGAATAAAGGCAATCTATTTTTTCCTACTTAATCACAATAAAATTATGTTTTAAGTATAGTCTTCAAACATAGTTTACCATGGACTCATTAAATACTCAAGTGAGCAAATTAGCATTTTATTTTTATTGGATATTTTAGTTATTTACATTTCAAATGTTATCCCCTTTCCTGGTTTCCCACCCAGGAACCCCCTATCTCCCCCTCTCCCCCTTCTTCTATGAGTGTTCCCCCATTCATCCATCAACTCTTACCTCACTGCCCTGACATTCTGCTCCATGTTCTTCCTATGGGCTTGCAAAAACCCCTTCAGCTCCTTCAGTCCTTTCTCTAATTCCTCCATTGAGGTCTCTGTGATCAGTCCAATGGTTGGCTACTAGCATCTCCCTCTGTATTTGTCAGGCTCTAGCAGAGCCTTTCAGGAGACAGCTATATCAGGCTCTTTATCATCAAGCAATTCTTGGCATCTGCAATAGTGTCTCGGTTTGGTGACTGTATTGGCATGGATCCCCAGGTAGTGGTGTCTCTTAATGGCCTTTCCTTCAGTTGCTGCTTCACACATTATCCCCATATTTCCTTAAGATAGGAGCAATTCTGGGTTAAAAATTTGGAGATGAGTGGGTGGCCCCATCCCCCAACTGGGGGCCTTGCCTAATGTAGTGAAGGCATTCCAATAAATGGAACACTTATAATGCTTCTGAAGTATGTATTATAGGCTTGGGAAACTGTGGAAAGTTAATTAGAATATGAGAAAAGATAAGTTAAATTAAAAAAAAAATCCTGAGAAGGGAAAAAGCATGTGGATGAATATAAGAACCTATAGCAAAATAGTGTTGAAATAAACCTTTTATAAATGCAACTTGAGCTGGTGAGATGGCTCAGTGGGTAAGAGCACCCGACTGCTCTTCCGAAGGTCTGGAGTTCAAATCCCAGCAACCACATGGTGGCTCACAACCATCTGTAACAAGATCTGACGCCCTCTTCTGGAGTGTCTGAAGTCAGCTACAGTGTACTTACATATAATAAATAAATAAATAAATGAATCTTTAAAAAAAAAAGTTGCCGTGACTTCTGGTACACATGTGCATGTACATATAAATGCAACTTGATGGAGAGAGACAACAGTAACAGTTCAGCATAAATGGAATATTGTGTAAACAAACATAAACACCACAACACCACAATTGAAACCATATATGTACATATGTGTGTGTATATATATATATATATATATATACATACATACATACATACATACATACACATTTAAAGCCATGCCACCAAGCCATCCAAAAATGATGTCAAGAAAAATTATAATCTATTTAATTGACCTACATAGAAAGAAAAGAAGAATTTAGTTACCATTTTATTTTTGTGAGTCTTTGAGTCAATTAATAATGCATTAAATATTAATCTGTTCTTTCCTTTTAGGATCCTAGCAAAGCTTCAAGAAACAAAAATTAGAGGGAACATAAGGTCAACTTTCTGGCTGCCAAACAATTTTATAAATGAAAGTGATACTTGGGAGAAGAAATCCCTGTAAGGTCTAGAGTGCAGTTTTCTACGTTGCTACATTACATTTCATACTACTGAATGCAAGCATGAGGAATGAGTGCTGTTTGAAGCTGCCATGATTAAGAATCTCTGGAGCTCCTGGAGACTCCCAAGAAGACTTATAGTGGCAGGTGTTTTTCACCGAATCACTACTCTCTTAACAAATAAGGTAGCTGCTGTTTAGACAGCACCAGAAGGTTCATCTGAGTCTGAAATGTCTTTTTAATGAGACATTTTATTTTCATAATTGACTGAAATAATATACATAAACTAAAGTGCCTACTTCAAAGTCAATGCTGGGAGATATAAGATGCAGTGTCAGAATGTGGAAGAACTAACCCTGAGATGTACTTCAAAATGGAAAGAGCAATGTTGCAGCAGGGTGACTTTCAAAGTTGGCCCTTAAGGTACTCTTCAAGATCAATATTATCCTAGTAAAAACAAATCATGTCAGACCAAGTCTATACTAATAGGTAGATAAAGTGCAGGTGTGGATTTTGATAATGACACTCAAAAATAATAATTCTTAGATTCCCTCGGTGTGCAGTAGTTCTATTATTTGACTATTAAACAACAGGTCAAAAAGTAACTTGCTTGTTTATGGTATGCTATTTATTCTCAGTTAGGAGTCTTTTAAAACTTCAAATATGAACATCACAGAAGAGATTTTCTTTTCCTGGAATGCTACTCCATCTCTTACTCAGAGTTTCTTTATTACTTACATTATTTTGCGTGGTCATTTCCAATATTTTCTTAAAAGATAAAATGTAGTTTTGTAATTGTTGTCAGGTTTTAATGGTAAAAAAATGAACATCTTTTATATATACTCCAAATGTCTTAAATAATGATAATTTATGGAAAGTATTTTTTTGTCCTTAATTTTTAGATAAGTCAGGCTATCATTCTATAACACATACTGGCTTGGAATGCAACATGTAGTCTAACTTGGCTTTGAACAGGAAGCAATCCTTCTGCCTCAGTGTAGTGTAAACCACAATACCTGGTGAGGAAAGTCTTTCTTTTGAATAAAAGAAAGTATTAAAAAAGTTTAGTTGGACCAAAAATAAAAAGGACATGTTCCAGTTATATCACTCATGTTATAATGTTATACAACTTGAATATAAAAATGAAAATATATTGTTATCTTATAAACACTTCATTTAAGCATATTGGTGACAGAGAAAAAATCAAATATTTCTGTCATCTATTAATAGGTTATAAGGATTTACCACCATGGTATAGGCAGTATTTAAAAAATAAAAGAAGTTGGGGTAAACCAAATTGTCACGGTGTCATTTGTGAGTTTTGAGGCAATAAGTATTGTAATTTAGATCTGAAAATTTAGATGTTTAATTTTTTATCAGATAGTAATATTCTTCATCTGGTTTGTTATATGACTGAAAAACAAAATCAAACAGTTTATGATAGTATACTAATGCCAACCTTTTGACTTTGTATAGACTAGGCCTTGCCATGTATACTATACTGCCCTGGAACTCAAACTTGTGGCAATCCTCCTGACCTACTCATGTTCTAGGATTATAGATATGCACCATAATATCCACCAACTTTCTTGCTTTTATTTACTCTATTGTTAGAATGGTCCATTAATCGGGTCTTTGAGAACCACTAGCAAAGTAGGTTTATCGTGCCTTCTTTCCATAAGATTCAAATATTTGAAAGCGTGGAGTCACTATTTTTCTCTGTAAGGAAATATAGTCAAAGTACCCTTGAAAATTTATAAGTATTTTGTGTGGAGTTAAGGCCTACATCCCATACTCAAAGTAGATTTTTTTGTTCTAATGTATCATTACCATCAACTCCAGATCTGATATTAACACCCTCTCTTGCACATTTAATATTAATATCAGTCCTTTATTGTTTTCCTATAATTACAAAAGATTTGGGTACTTTATAAGAATATTAATTAATGTAAAATTACAAAGATTAGCATGTTATAAAATGGTTTTGAGGGAAATGTGGAATACTTAGAATTGCAGATAATTATGTGGAGCATTACGAGACTATCCTTCATATTACTCGAGAAATCCAGAGACTGAGAAAGTTACTGTCATTGTTATATGAGAAGAGTGCTCCAGGAGATCTAACTGTGCAGACAGAGATGATTTCCTCACACAACGTGATGTTGTTTCTGATCATAGGCACAGGCTGACAAGTTCAGTGATGCTAAACTGGATTCTCTAGCAGGTTGGCTTCAGGAATTGAAACAATACATACACTTTATAGTTTAGGCTATTGATCATTTTTGCTTGATTCTCGAGCTATCAATAGCTATACTGCCTCTATCACTACTCAAACAAGGACATCCTCTCTGTTAAGAAATAAAAAAGGGAGAGAAATAGAACATCTGTGCTGTATTCTTTTATACAAAATCAACTTTAAGCATCTTATCTCAGACTGCTCTTGAAGGACATACTGATTTCACAAATGGTCTCACTCATTGGAATACATTAGCAGAGAATATGTGGACAGTAAGATAATAATCAAGTTCTTTGTATCTATAATTTACCAAGGAATATCATAGATATGTGATATGGTAGTGGTTAAAAAGTAAACTAGGTATTAGAGATTTTGAAAGTTCTCAATCAAAGAGAGTTGATCATAATATGAGAAACACATTTATTGTTCTACCCTGGAGTTTTCCTTTTAAAAAAGTATCTTGCATTATTCTTGTAGCCATGGTTGACCTGTTATATCATTCTTGCTTGAGACACACAAGGGCATTTGCTCTAGTTTGCTTTATTTTGCTGTGATAAAACAGTATGACCAAAAGCAACTTGACTAGGAAAGGGTTTATTTTAAGTTTATATCTTCATGAAAGGAAGTCAAGGTGAGAATTGGCCCAACTTGGAATCCATCTCATGAGCAGGGGTGGGGGAACAGACCAAGTCCTGACACTATTATTGATGCTATGATGCGCTTACAGACAGAATTCTGACATGGCTGTCCTCTGAGAGGTCCTACCAGCAGCTGACTGAGACAGACACAGATACTTATACCCAACCATTGAACTGAAGTAGAGCACCTTTATGGTTGAATGAGGGGAAGGATGGAAGAAGCTGAAGGTGAAGGTGACCACATAGGAAGACCAGCAGTCTCAACTAACCCAGACCCCAAGGAGATCTGAGAGACTGAGCGAGCAACCAGGCAGCATATAAAGGCACATATATAGCAGAGGACTTCCTGGTCTGGCCTCGGTGGGAGAGGATGTGCCTTATTGCTCAAGAGAGTTGATGTCCCAGAGAATGGGGAGGTCTAGTGGGGGGGGGAGTAGTACCCTCTCAGAGGCAAGGGGGCAGAGGAATAGGATGAAATCATGAAGACTTGTTTAGCCTCCTCAGCTCATTTCTCTTACAACCAAGAACCATTTGCCCAAGGATAGAAGGTCACTCAGTAGTATGAGCCTTCCCAAAACAATCATCAATCTAGAGAATACCCTGTAAAGTTGTCTAGAGTTCAGTCTGATGGAGACAGTTACTCAGTTGATATTCTCTTTTTCCAGGGGACTCTAGTTTCTGTCATGTCGACCAAAATCTATACGGCACAACATTAAAATTATGTGTGGGAAAAATCAGGTTGGGTTGGGTCTGTCCTGTATGCCCCAATGAATCTTGACCTTGAAATATGAAGAGAACAGAAATACCCAGCATCTTCTTCTTTTTTTTTTTCTTTCTTTCTTCTTGATGTAGGCATATTCAGAGGGAAAATTTTCCACTGAGGTGAGATTCCCAACATCTAAGTTTGTGATTCTGTGGTTCCATGCCATGGTCATTCATCGTAAGATGCAGGACAGTTAATTAGACCTGGTACTTGATTTAATAAAGTCTTCACTTTTCTTTTGTGGAATATAGTAACATCATGCCATGCATTCTGCAAAACATACCATCTTTATTCTGAATCCTACTCTACAAAGCAAGTGTGAGCAGTCATCATTCTTTTCTTTCAGATGTCAATGGCTGCAAGGCAGACAGAAATATAAATAATTACCAGGGAAAAATCAGAGAACCACAGTAATCACATGATGGCATATATCTGATTATGACAGCTCTCTGCCCGAATTTAACAGCTTTAGTTACACCTACTCAGAGACCCAATTACATCTTCTTTTGCACAATGACCAGTAGAGTCATAATTCTATAGTATTCTATATGCATATATACATATTTTGAATATATTTTGAAAAGCCAATATATAGACTGACAACTGGTCTTGAGAATATGTAACAAGCAATACATTTGTCTCCAAATATAAAATAAGTAAACTTACAAGTAAAAACATAAATGCAACTAATAAAATTTAAAAAGAGAAGAGACAGTACATAGATCCCAAAATATCATATACACTGTCAATAAACAAATGAGTTAAATATGCTTGTCCTAAGTAACATGGTCTTCACAAAATAAAACAGCAACTGTAACACCATTTTTCCTAGTTTGCTTTCTACTGACTAATATCAACATGAGGTAGAAAGACTGTTTGTTTGTTTGTTTGTTTGTTTGGATTAGAGTTTCAAGTCCATCATCAAGAAAGGCCATGAAGGAGAAACTATGGAGGAACACATTTTACTGGCTTGCTACTGGGCTTACATTGAACTACCTTTCTCACATAGCCCAATACCACCTACCTAGAGAAAGAAATGTCCACAGTGGGTTAGATAAATTACAATTAAGAAAAGGAAATATTCCTGTAGACATAGCCAAAGGCCAATCTGGTGGAGGCAAATCCTCAATTAGGATTCCTCTTTCCCAAGTCTGTAAGGTTGACAACTGAGATTAGCCATGACACCAATAAACTAATAAGTGTCTCAAATATAAGAATATTTAATACCTGCCAGGTGAAAAAATGGCCCAAAACGTTCAAAATTATGAGAAAAAGTTTATAACATAGGAAAGAAATATGAAATAGTAAGGGAAGCTGTCTTCAATACTGACTCTTGTGAAATCAATAAAAGCATAATTTGATTGAATTAATCTTGTGTCTGAGAGAATCCACACGATTAAGTTTATAATTTGCCCTTTTCCCTGCACTGCTAAAGTGAAAATTTAAAATTCTACCTACATGTAAAAAAGATGAATGAAATGATAGCTATCTTCCAAGAATTCAGAATATAAAACAGAGAAATACTTAAGATGATTCTCATATCATAAAATGTGAGTTTGGGGAGTAAAAGTTTCCTCCAACTATTGTAGATCTGCAAGGGAAAGAACTGGCTCTCTTGGAGAGTCACAAGGCACTTTCTAAAAGACAGGATACTTGTGTTTTGAATGCAGAGTAAGCACTGAGCAATACGTGATGAATAGACATTACCTAAAGAAATAGAAAATTAGAAAGATAAAACCTTTAAGCATAGGTATAAGACTGAGTGTGAGAAGGTAGGAAAGGTCAAAGGTGGACAAAAATATTTTGGATGATATCATAAACATGATAGTAAACAGACTTAAAAATATGGGCATAAAAAGAAGTAAGCATATTTGTAATATCTGTACAATGTACTTTAATGAAGGATTGAGCCTGATAATACATGAAAATACTTAAAGTGTATAACAGAATAATACCCACACTTTACTGTACCTTACATATACATACATATGTTCTAACCCTTTTTTAAAATCACATTTAGTTGGATATTTTCTATATTAACATTTCAAAAAACATCCTCCTTCTATTCCCCCTCCCCCTGCTCACCAACCCACTCACTCATGCTTCCTAGCCCTGGCATTCCCCCACACTGGGGGATACAGCATTCACAGGAACAAGAGCCTCTCCTCCCATTGTCGTCTGACTAGGCCATCCTCTGCTACATATGCAGCTGGAGCCATGAGTCCCACCATGTGTACTCTTTGGTTGATGGTTTAGTCCCTGGGAGCTCTGAGGGGTATTGGTTAGTTCATATTGTTCCTCCTATGGGGCTGCAAACTCCTTCAGATTCTTAGGTCCTTTCTCTAGCTCCTTCATTGGGGACCCTATGCTCAATCCAATGGTTGGCTGTGAGCATCCACTTCTGTATTTGTCACGCACTGGCAAAGCCTCTCAGGAGACAGCTATATCAGCCTCCTGTCAGCAAGCTCTTGTTGGCATCCACAATAGTGTCTGAGTTTGGTGGTTGTATATGGAATGGATCCCCAAGTGGGTCAGTCTATGGATGGTCATTTCTTCAGTCTCTACTCCACACTTTGTCTCTATAATTCCTTCCATGGGTGTTTTATTCGCTTTTCTAAGAAGGATCAAAGTTTCCATGGTTTGGTCTTCCTTCTTCTTGAGTTTCATGTGGTTTGTGAATTGTATC
Source organism: Mus musculus (assembly GCF_000001635.26). NCBI lineage: Eukaryota > Metazoa > Chordata > Mammalia > Rodentia > Muridae > Mus > Mus musculus. The sequence continues at coordinate 92,194,479 of NC_000077.6, forward strand.
TTGGGTACTCTGAACTTTTAGGCAAATAACCACTTCTCAGTGAGTGTATATCATGTTTTTTCTTTTGTGATTGGGTTACCTCACTCAGGATGATATCCTCTAGATCCATCCATTTGCCTAAGAATTTTATAAATTCATTGTTTGTAATAGCTGAATAGTACTCCATTGTGTAAATGTACCACATTTTCTGTACCCATTCCTCTGTTGAAAGATATCTGGGTTCTTTACAGCTAATAGGAACACTCCTCCATTGCTGGTGGGATTGCAAGCTGGTACAACCACTCTGGAAATCAGTTTGGTAGTTCCTCAGACAATTGGAGAAAGTACTACCTGAGAACCCAGCAATACTACTCCTGGAGATATACCCAGAAGATGCTCCAACATGTAATAAGGACACATGCTCCACTATGATGTTCATAGCAGCTCTATGCTCTAATTCTAAGAAACAGACTGTATTACTATACCCAGAAATTATATATATATGTGTGTGTGTGTGTTGTTATTGTTGTTGTTGTCGTTGTTGTTATTTGAAACAGAGTTTCTCTATGTGTCCTGGATCTCCTGGATATTGCTATATAAACCAGGATACCCACAAATTCAAAGATCCTCCAACCTCTGCCTCTGAAGTACTAGAACATAAGGTATGTACCACTATGGGTAGCCTTGCATATAAGAATCTTGAAATGATAACATCATTCTGTGTTTTCTGAGAATGTCTAGTACTGTCATAATGTCTTATTATAAAGATACATAGAAAGATAAAGGTTGACTGATCTTACGAAGACAGACGCCATGGTTGTTTTGAAGCTGGGGGAATATGTCCACAAGACAAGAAACATAATCTAGCAAAGGCAAAATGCAATCTCACCTATGCTGATATATGGATCCTAGACCAGTGACAACTTCAGACTTACATAATATATACAGACTTATAACATTAGTTAATATTCTTTTAAAGTACTCATACCTTTTTGTAGTATAACAAAACAATAAAGATGAGTTGTATGTGTATCTACAAGGTAGAATAACTATTGTTTCTCAAAAGTCATAAGTAAACAAACAAAAACATCAACAATGAAAAACAAAACCATAAAATCTAACAACAAAATAACCATGACTTGGAATAACTATGGTAACCCCTGGACCCTCAACAGCTAGACTCTCTGCTATGTCCCTCAATCTCAGCAAAGTTACCACAGGGAGCACCCGAAGCTCTATGCCTCCAATTTTCTCTAATCCAAACTTTCAGACTGAGAATATGGATGCTAAATATAAAGCAACTCACATGGAATACAATATTCCTTGAGAAGGTCTGTTCCATGTCTTCAAAACTACTCCAACCAAAGCAAAAATGACTATAGGAGTTGACTATTCTAAGTGAGTCTTCAGGGGCTGAGTAGGTATCTGAGAGCTTCACACATGTTACAGCCCTTAATCTTTATTACCTCATGATTCCATTGCTGAGGAATCTAGGCTATTAGACATCCAACTTCTTGCCTGGACTATGTCACAGAGCCTATTTTATTTCAGTCCAATAGCATTAAAATTGATTTTAGAAATATGCCTACTGCTAGATGTTTTGAGAGATAAAAAAGAGATTGTTAAGTATAGGATAGAGGGAGGATCAAGTAAACATTTAAACACTGTCAAATCAGAATTAAACTTATGTTATAAACTCAGTGGTGGAGCTTAGGAGATAGCTCAGTTAATAATATGTTCTCCCTGTACTCATGAGGATCAGAGTTTGATCCTTGAATCTCCAGGAAAAAAATGTTTTTTATGGTTGTCCCTACTTAAAAATTATAGCACTGGGGAGAAAAGGACAGGTGCTCAGTGGACTTGGAGAGCAGACATAATATCATATGTCATGAGTTTCAGAAGCACAGTGAGAGACCTCAAAGAGGTAAACAGTTAGTGGGGAACCATTCCCTAGGTGGTTGGTCCTCTGTATCCACACACAGACACACAAGTGTGCACTCACCCACACAGACATACATGTATGTGCATTAGACAAACACATGCACATACATGCACCTTCACACATGTGTATACCTGCATACACATCCACATTCATATTCACACAAAAATATTCAATTACACATCCATTAAAATATTCAATATATTAATCATCAAAACTAAGTGATTTATTTCTGGCTATTCATAATGCCTTTGTGTTAATGAAATAAAAATAAAAACTAGATTAATACATACCTAAGGAATGAGAAACTCTGTGTTAGAATTGTTCTTAATTGGCATATCCATTTTACCAATTCCAAACTAGCTTAAATTTTCATGATTTGGGCACATTTGTTTTCTGGCGTTTTGTTTGTTTCCTTGCTAGCTTGTTTGTTTGTTTATTTTTGTTTTGTTTTGTTTCTTCTGACACAGTCACTTAGTCTCTAACACCAGGCTTGTCTCAAACTCAGAACAAGCCCCCTGCTTCAGCCTCCAAAGTAATGGAATTACAGATATGAATCATCACACCTAGCTCAGTTTTTGTTTGTCCCCTAGTAATCTTTTCAAGTGTGTAAAAGGAATGAGAAGAAAAAAGGAAAGAATATATACCCAATGCTAAGGATACAAGTGCTGAATGAGAAAATAGAACAAGAGAGAGATCATTTCCTTCATTCTCCATGATGGACTGTAATATTAGCTTTTCTTAGTATGTTTTCAAAGAGATTCTAGCTACCTTTTAACAGAGAAATTGTCTCCCTCCTAGTGGCAGCATCAACTCCCATGATAGTAACCTGAATTTCATTTAATTTGAACTTCTCTCCCAAACAGGGATTCTGATATACTTGTCAGGGATCTCTGAGGCACAATAGGAATTCCATTTCTATGGAGATTAGATTGGAACCTGTAAACAGGAACAGTGAAACTGAGCACTAATGTATAAATTCTTTCAAGGGCTGATAAGGCCACTTTCTTCCACTCGCTGAGAAATGTTATTTGGGGGAGCTTTCATGGTTATTGTCCTCTGCTTGATCACACTTAGAGTCAAACCATTTTTGATTCAGTGTCTTCATTAGTGTTCCAGTAATTAAAAAGGGATGTTTATTTTCTTCCCTTGAGTTGTTCCCCCTGTTCAGTTTTCATTTGTTGTTTCATTGTTATTTTCATTTGTTATTCTTGTGTTTGTGTGTTGTTTTGGGATGTTATTAGTTATTTGTGCAAATCTAGAAAGAATAGCCAGATGACAGTTTCAAAAATGGGCCAGAGCAATGATTGGTGATGGGATTGTTTTTAAGCATTGGCTCAAATAATTTCTTAAGGTATGCACACATACTCATCCGTTGAGATGTGGTATTGAGTCAAACTTAGAAAATGAGGAACTGTTTACGATGGTGTCATTTTTCTTCTATAACTAGATTATGCTTCTCTTGTACAGGTAGATTTATTTTGAATAAATATATTTCTGGATGCTGTTCTACATGGATCCTATAAACATATTTGATGCTATGTGATAAGTGATTGACCTGAATATCAATTACTCATATGGCTCCATATTATATTTTCCTGCTTCTCTGTTTCTATATCTTTAATAGATAAACTAGTAGACAAATACCCTGCATTCAACTAAAGTTTCTTACAGCACTAAAGTATAGGTTACATCTGTATATTACATACAGTGAATGTAAAACTTATTAGGGATCTGCCCTGTACTCTAGTTGGGCTTACCATAATGTATTTATGATAGAAATGCTAACTTCTTGGTGCATTCTGTTTTCTAGGTAACAATGAGGGAAGAAGTGGTAATGTTTCCTCCATTTTTAGGGCACCTGTAACTAAGCTATGTCAGTGAAAATCTGGATATAATCATTGAAATAGAGAAATTTTTTTTGAAACTTCAGTTCACTCATGTATTGTGTATATTGCTTTTAGCAACTACTTTCTTCCTTATCTTTACCTTGATAATGGAGTAAGCATGAGTAAAAGTGGAATTGTAACAGGGCTTTTGAAGAATAGAACTTGTGAACACTCCTGGGACAGCACCTGATAATACGTAATTACAGTTTAATGAATTGTCTTTGATGACAATTCAAAAAGGTCTATTAATTCAATAACATAGGCATAGAGACCTTTTAACACCTTAAAGGATTATGTTAGATGACAACTTCTTCCTTCTAATTACATAACTAATCCTAAATAGAAGTTGTATTAGAAGAGAATAGGGAAATGGTTGGTTAGGTCTGGGTGCTTGCTGCATTTGATGGTGTTTGGTTTCTAATTCCCATGTTGGGCAACTCATAACTGACTGGAACTCTAAAACTTTAGCTCTGGTGATCACAGCATTCTCTTCTGAGTTCTGTGGGTGCAAGTACATGCAAGCACACACAAACACACACATTCATACACATAAATTTTAAAGGAAAATATAGTGTACTAGTAGTACCTCCTTCAGCTTTACCACCTATTATGGTCAAGCATAAGATACAGTTGAAAATTGGACTTTTTTTTTTTTGTTTAGAACCAATTTACAACAAAATCTACTTTTCTTTAAGTTCTGTGTTGGAAGAAAATATGTCCTTATTAGACTATGATTATGGAAATGCTAACTGAACACTCAAATATCCAGCTACCATTAAATCCTAATGAAAGTAAAATCTACATTAACACCTAATTAAGTCATTATGATTAGTGCTGTACAATGCATACTTTATCTTTCTAGATTCCTTAGCATACTTTTATCTTTGAGACAACTGAGCTCATTAAAAAATACTATTTGCTGAACAAACCATAAGAACTTTATGATGCAGAGTAACTGACATCTTAACCTCTTCATATAGTTTGTTGAACACTAAATGCTTTGCCAGAGGAGGTTAGTCTAGACAAAAGCTGCGTTTGGAAACAATCTTGATTTGGGTAAAGCTCCATCCGTGAACTCAAGCTGTACTACAGATTATAGTGATAAAAACAGTACAGTATTGGTAAAGAAGTAGGCAGGTTTATGAATGGGACAACAAAAAACTGGAAGGTTTCTATAAGGTAATGGACACTATCAGTAGGATAAGCCATAGCCTACAGAGTGAGAAAAGAACTACACTAACCCTACATCCAACAGAAGGCTAGTATCCAAATTTGGGCTGGTGGCCCATGATAGGAATCCTGATAAGGTTGAGCTAAAGGCTTGAAACCCTGGAGCCTCTGAAGGGATGGTAGAAGATTTGCCTGCCACTAGCACCAGGCCCCTGTCATGAAGACAACATCCTATAGATTTGTGGCCATCAGTCATGTAAGGGCAATACCCCAAGTCCTTCAACATGTAGATGAGGCATCCCTAACATCTCAGACCAAGACAATAGGAAGAGATGTGACCATAGTCAAGTAAGCTCAAAACAGTTCTCCATGCTAATGAGGTGCCTAGAGGCCCAGAGGCCATTACCAATAAACTTCCCTTCCCAGACATTCCTCATTGCAAAAGGTATTTAATACTGGGTGCCATCCTGACAAGTGGAGTATGGTTTTACACATCCATTTTCCTTCATGATGATAAACTGTTTAAAACCATGGACTGTCTCTTTTCATAGATATCCACAGTGGGAGCCATAGAATAGGCTTTCTTCTACAGAGCCACAGCCTAGTCTCCTGTAGAATGCCTATCACCAAGCCTGCATTTGTCAAGCCAAGGATTATCCCCCTGGGTCTAGCTGGAGCTTCCCTTCCTCCAAACCCCTTAACCCCGAACTCTGTTCCCAGACGGAGGGCTCTGACTCTGTCCTCTGCTCTTCTGAAACTCCCAGTGGCACCTGAATGTCCAAGAGTCTGAGAACTGCCAGGGGACCCCAGAACCAGCTCCAGCTTTCTCACAACTCAGACTGTGCTTTCCCACCCCAGAGCAGTGTCTCAGTGCTTTCCTAAGGTGGCAGCATGGGACAGATGCAGTCAAACTCGATGCCTTCTGCCTCCCTAAGCTGCCATGCCTAGTGGCAAAACAGAGGAGGGACAACAACCCTGCATCCAAATACATACAGAACTCAAGAAATTAGACTCCATCAAACCGAATAACCCAATTAAATATGGGGTTCAAAGCTAAACAAAGAATTCTCACTAGGCATCTTGAACAGCTGAGCTCTTAAAGAAATGTACAACATCCTTAGATATCAGGGAAATGCAAATCAAAATGTCTTTAAGATTCCAGTATACAACAATCAGAATGGTAGAACTGCAAACTTGTAGGACCACTCTGGAAATCTATCTGGCGCTTTCTCAGAAAATTGGATACAGATCTACCTAAGACCCAGAAATGCTGCTCCATCGGCAAACACCCAAATTATGCTCCAGCATATCACAAGAACATGCTCATAGCAGATTTATTCAGAATAGCCAGAAACTGAAAACAACCCTGATGTTCCTCAAGTGAAGAGTAGATAGAGAATATGTGATTCATTTACACAGTGGAATAGTTCTCAGCTATTAAAAATGAGGACTTAATGAATTTTTCAAGCAAATAGATGGAACTATAAAATATCATACTGAGTGAGGTAACCCAAAAAAATACATGTATGGTATATACTCATGTATAAGTGTATATTAGCCATAAAATACAAAGTACCCATGGTGCACCCAGAGTCAAATAGTTAAAGAAGTAATGCACAAGTGAACATGCTTGAATCCCACATAGAGAGGGGAAAATAGTCATGAGAGGCAGAGGGATGGAGGGACCTGGGTGGGAGAGGGGAAGGGGCAGAAAATAGGCAGTCAGGATCAGGTATGAGAAGAGACAGAGGGAAGAAGCCCAAAGGGCCACAAGAATGAATGGGAAGATGCAGCATCCAGGGGTGGCAGTGGGGTATAGGTAAGGAAAAAGCTCAAGTGTATCCAAAGTAACACATATGTAATATTATTTAAATATGCAACAAAATATTAAATTGCAAAATGAAATGCATTAAAAGGGAGAAAACAATCACAGTTTGTACCTGAGAAATCCATGAAAAATTAATAGTCATAAAAAGGATAAAAGAAACAAAAAGAGGCAGAGAGGTAAGGTTTGATTCTACATTCTCTTAGATGCTATAATTTCAAGCAATAGCAAATGTCTAGATGTGATATATGGAACTTCACACCTGTAACTGGTTACATAGGGATAGATATTGAACAAACACCACTTTTATTGGCATAACACTTTCAAACAGCCTAATATGTCATGAAGCTTCCTGTCTATATCTTGCAACTATCACCTGGATTAAAATATAAAATATTGCTAATTGCTTTCTCTGTCTTTGATAAATCCCTGGAAGTCCTCAAGAAAACTGTGCCTTTTGTTTTTTAACACTAGAGATTTATCTCCTGATTATCCTCCAATTTTATGTAAGTAGAATAACACAGAACTTTCTAATGGCTTTATATTTTAGTTAATTAATTAATTAATTTAATTAACTTATTTACAATCCATATTTTATTCACCTCCCAGTCCACCCTCCAACTGTTCCACATCCCATACCCCCTCTGAAACCCCCTGTCTCTACGTGAATGTCCCCACTCTCCACCCATCCTAACCTCTAAACTCACAGGGGCCTTCAGTCTCTTAAGGGTTAGGTGCATTATCTGTGAATGAACACAAACCTGAAAGTCCTCTACTGTATGTGTGTTGGGGGCTGTCTATTAGGTGGTCCAGTGTTTGAGAGATCACAGGGGTCCAGATTAATTGAGACTGCTGGTCCTCCTACATAGTCGTCTTTCTCCTCAGCTGCTTTCAGCCGTCCCTAATTCAAAAACAGGGGTCAGCTGCTTCTGTCCATTGGTTGGGTGCAATCTGCATCTGACTCTTTCAGCTGCTTGTTGGGTCTTTCAGGGGGCAGTCATGCTAGGTCCCTTTTTGTGAGTGCTCCTTAACCTCAATAACAGTGTCAGGCCTTGAATTGGATCCCACATCCGGCCTGCCCCTCTCCCTTCTTTTCCTCAGGCTCCTCTCCATTTCCATCCCTGTAATTCTTTCAGACAGGAAAAAATATGGGTCAGAGTTGTGACTGTGGGATGGCACCCCTCTCCCTCATTTGATGCCCTATTTTCCTGTTGGAGGTGGGTTCTATAAGTTTCCTCTCCCTACTGTTGGGCATTTCATCTAAGGTCCCTTCCTTTGAGTACTGAGGGTCTTTTACCTCCCAGACCTCTGGTGCATTCTGGAGGGTTCCCCCAAAGCTGCTTGTTTCCATTCTTTCTGCTGGACCTCAATGCTTCAGTCCTTTTTCCTCACCCAATAACAGAGCAGGTTACCCTCTCCCCCAAACCCCTCCCCCTCTCTACTTTCCCTCCCAGGTCCCTCCTTCCATGCCCACTTGTGATTGATAAATGGGATCTCATGAAACTGGAAATCTTCTGTAAAGCAAAGGACATACTCAATAAGACAAATAGGTAACCTACAGATTGGGGAAAAAAAATCTTCACTAACCCCATATCTGATAGAGGGCTAATATCCAAATTTTATAAAGAACTCAAGAAGCTAATCATCAAAAATAAATTTTAAAAAATGGAGTATAGAACTAAACAGAGACTTCACAATTGAGGAATCCTGAATGGGTGAGAAGCACCTAAAGAAATGTTCAAAGTCTTTAGTGATCAGAGAAATGCAACTCAAAGCAACCCTGAGATTCCACTTTACACCAATCAGAATGGCTAAGATCAAAACCTCAGGTGACAGCACATGATGGAGAGGATGTGGAGGAAGAGGAACACTCCTCCATTGCTGGTGGGATTGCAAACTGGTACAACCACTCTGGAAATCAATCTGGAGGTTCCTCAGAAAATTGGAAATATATGTACTTGAAGACCCAGCAATAACACTCTTGGGAATATACCCAAAAGGTGCCCCACCATGCCACAGGGGTATGTGTTCCACTATGTTCATAGTGGCCTTATTTGTGATAGCCTGAAGCTGGAAACAACCCAGATGGACCATGACAGAAGAATGGATACAGCAGATGTGGTTCATTTACACAGTGAAATTTTACTCAGCTATTAAGAACGAGGACATCCTGGTTTTTTTTTTTTTCCAGACAAATGGATGGAACTAGAAAACATCATCCTGAGTGAGGTAACTCAGACCCAAAAGGAGATGCATGGTATGTACTCACTAATCAGTGGATATTAGCTAAAAAAGAAAAAGTACACAATACCGAATATGTAGTCCACAGAACTCAAAAAATTAACAAGCTGAAGTGCCCAAGTAAGGACACCTCAGTTCCACTTGGGAGGGGAAGAAAGCAAGCAATCAAATATTTCCTACATGTGGATTTTTACCCTTAATAGCTGTTTGTAATTTCTCCACTCATGTCGCACTTGACAAATTCATCTTAGTGCCTTGTGTATGATACCAAAATGGGTTGTCAATGAATGGACGTTTTCTATAATGGAGCTGGCCCTGTTCTAGATAGAATTGAAGTTTCTGGTCGTTTTATGGACATATATTTGAACTTCTTCTGGATCAATATCTAGAACTGAATTTTCTTGCTGTTTATCATGTAGAGGTGTATTTACTGATTTAACAACTTAAGACATGGTTAAACTAGTCTTGTAAACCTATTTTTAACCCTTACACTACCTACAGAAGTAGTTCAGCTTGCTCACTCCTCATCAACATGGAGCATCTCCAGCAACCTAAAACTCTATTCTACCACCTACCTGTCTGTCATCTATCTATCTCTCTCTCTCTCTCTCTCTCTCTATATATATATATATATATATATATATATATATATATATATATATCTATGTGTCTTTGTCTGTTTCTCTCTCTCTGTTTCTCTTTCTGTTTCTCTGTTTCTCTCTTTGTTTCTCTCTCTCTCTCTCTCTCTCTCTCTCTCTCTCTCTCTCTCTCTGTCTCTCTCTCCCCTGTGTATATATGCGAGAAAAAGAAATCTCATTTTTAAAATTCATGACAACTAACTAATACAGCTATTTGTAAATTTATTTGAAGTTTTGTATATCTTATTTGGTACAGTATCTATTCAAACCTTGTTTTCCCTTTTAGTTGTGTTCCTTCTCATTATAGAAGCAAACACATTTGCATTTTTACATTAAATTAGACTATACTATGCTTCACTTATGTTTCATATACATATTTTGAATATTTTTATAGTGCCTGTGAAGTCACAATACATTTACTTATTTTTTCTTAGTGAATACAGAAGTTCTAATTCTGCTTGCAGGTTTTTAAATTCCACCTTTTCTTAGACTAAAGAGTGTGTTGCTTTTTCCTTGTTGGCTTGTTTGCCTAAATTCCTCCATATCACCCTTCCTCCCTCTTCCTCCTCCTCCCTTTCCCTTTCTCCTCTCTCCCTATCCCTCTCCCTCTCATTTTTCCCTCTCCCTCTGCCCCCCTCTTTCTTCTTTCTGCTAAGGATTAAGCAAAGGTGTTATGCAGGTTATGTCAGCACTATATCTGACTGAACATTTTTATTTGTAGAAGCCAATCAGATGATACATCCCAGACCAGCCTCTAGATCCTTTGTAACATGGCTTCTCAGAAATTTATGAATAACCTACCTCAGCCTACTAAGTACTGAATATTTTCTCTAGAAATTTTCTTGCTTTATGATGTTTATTTGTTTATTTTGAAGTAGGTTCTCACTATGTAGGCTTGGCTGGCCTGGAACTTGCTATACAGTTCAGGATGACCTTAAATCATAAATATCTCCAAATTGTTGGGATCAAAGATGTGCACCACCATCATTCCTGGTCTTTTCATTGAGATACATTATCAAAGCTAAGTTTGCATAGTAATATACAATATATAATCTTCTACTACAATGGGATTTTCACACACACAAAATAAAAACCCCAAAAGATTATCATTTATTAAAAATATTTTTTCCAGTGCATTAAATGACCTAGGTAGTTTACTTTCTAATATCTTCATATAGTATAGTATTTGATTATATCAAATCAAGTACTATAGACTCCAATAATAAATTGAATAATAATTTAAGAGCCTTGTGTAATATACTCCATTAAAGGTAGAATCGGAGACATTGGGCCTCTTTGTAATTTTTAAAATTCTTGCCTTGTACCTTAGTGTTTCCCAACCTCTTATAATCGTAATGTCCCTAAGGATAATTTGTGACATTTTGTATCTCCAATGAAATATTAATAGCACAAATACAATGTGAATGTATATATTTCATAATATATACATATAACTTTTGTAGATAAAAAGAATAAGACTTTTGCTCCCACCAAAAACCTAGTCTTTACTTTCAAAGAATCATTGAATTACAGCTATAAATCACATGTAAAACAGTCATACTAATTAATAATATTTGTATTGATGCATGATTAATAGCATACCCATGTAACCTTATATATTCCTTGTATGTTAGAAATTTTAATGTAATCCCATTTCTGACTTATCATACTACCTTTGCTTTTTCTATGATTCATACAAATAGAATCATCTTAGTCAAGGTTTGTATTCCTGCACAAAACATCATAACCAAGAGGTAAGTTGGGGAGGAAAGGATTTATTTAGCTGTTCATCACCAAAGGGAGTCAGGACTGGAAATCTAGTAGGTCAGGAAGCAGGAGTTGATGGCCATGGAGGGATGTTCCTTACTGGCTTGGTTCCCCTGGCTTGCTCAGCTGCTTTCTTATAGAATCCAAGACTGCCAGCTGAGCAATGTCACCCACAATGTGCCTCCCACCCTTGACCACTAATTGAGAAAATACTTTACAGCTGGATCTCATGAAGGCATTTCCTCAAGGGAGGCTCTTTTCTCTGTGATAACTCCAGCTTGTGTCAAGTTGACACACAAATCCAGCCAATACAAACCATTCACTTTCAATCATTATTTTTTGGCATAATTTTTATGATATTTTAAATTACAGTCAATTCAATTTTTATATCAATAGATTATTCTATCTTTACTGAGTAGTATTCTGTTAGTAAGGAAATGGCAGACACATCTTTTGCCAACTGCTAGAACTGTTAGAACTGCTATGCCAGGAAATACGTTTTAAATTCAAGTGTCTCTAAACCTTAGAAATTCTACATGTCTTTTCTATATGTACCCATCTCTCACGTGAACTACATTGAAGAAATGACTTTTCTCTTATCCCTCCCAAACAATCATATTTATGCAGCAAGCAGGAGCTTTCAGATACCTTTTATCTGGTTGAGTTTCCAGTAACTGGTTAATTATTTGCCAAATTGTCCCAGTGTTTAGAGAAATTATTTAAACTTTCAAAAGGTAATTAGGTTTATTTCCTCTTCCAAATGTTTTAGATATTTATTTATAGATTTTAAAAATTTATTGCTTAGAGCACAGTTAGGAATTGGGCTGGGTTTTTTAAATGACAATAGTAGATGCTCCTCCAAATTCTATGGCCTAACTAGTCCTATGTAGTTGGCTCATTTAATTTTTTAACTGTATGTATTTATTCTTATATCCACAGATTAGTGTAGTTTTCACTGTTCACCAAAGAAACTTCTCCTGACAACAGAGACCTTAATAGAAAAAGATGAGTCGATCTAAATGCAGAGAAAAGTAATGGCATAGCCAAATCCAACTGATATATCTCCAAAACAATTCATGAACCCTATGCTCAGGGAACATCTTAGAAGATGGAGCAGAAAGAATGTAAGAGCCAGAGGAACAGGAGGTCTTCTGTGAGACTGTGTCTCCTAGCAATGACAGGGGAGCTATAATCATGAAGTCTCAAACTACATGGTTTCCTAAATAAGACCTACCCAAGCACAACACCAGTAGACAAGCTAATATAGGAAGGTGAGATCTCAGATGGCCTCACCCATAGACACAAAACTGCAAGAAAATTAGAAATGCTGAAAACAGAACTAGCCTTCCTCAGGGAAATGTTCCCAATTGGTTATCCAATACCATGCGGTCTGCTCTGAAATCACACATATACAAGCAACATTACATAGACAAAGTAGGTTGTATTTATATGTTCAGGTGTACGTGTACATATCTATGTGCATGTGTGTGTGTGTGCTATTATATTAAGCATCACAACAATTAAAAAAAAGGAGAGACACTGAATTTGAGAAATCCCAAGGGATTAGGGAGCTCATGGGAGGGTTTGGAAGTAAGAAAGGGAAAAAGAAGAGGTTATAATTACATTTTAATTTCAAATATTAAAAAACATAAAATAAAATATATTATTTTAAAATATACTACTATATTATATATTACATAATGTATTTTATAGTATATAATATAATTGCCATATTTATTATTTTATATTTTATACTTTTATCATATAAAATTTTTGATAGTTTCATTATAAATATTTATTTTCTTTTTCCAATTTTTCTTGTATATTTTATTTATTTACATTTCAAATGTTATTCCCCTCCCAATTTCCCCTCCAGGAAACCTCTATCACATCCTCCCTCCCCCTGCTACTATGAGGGTGCTCACCCATCCTCCCACCCACTCCTGCCTCCCAACCCTTGAATTCCCCTACACTGGGGCATGAAGCCTTCCCAGGATCAAGGACCTCTCCTCCCATTTATTAGTATATAAATATAATTGTATTTATTTACTTGATTTAATTATATTTGATTGATTTATAAATATTATTCATTATACAAATATTATACATATCATTATATTTATGTAATATAATATATTAATATACCAATACATTATATATCAATATATCCTATATGATATAGTACATATTATACATTATACACTACAAACTATACACTATATACTATATTATATGTTATATATTGTATATCAAATATCTTATATCATATCACATACCATATGTCAATCATATATCATATACTTGTATCTTGTTTCTTATATTCACATTTTAAATTTATAATTTATATTTTTATACATTGTGTTATATAGTCTATAGTGTAAGTTATATATTGTATATTATATAGTAAGTATACATTATTATATCTTATAACATAACGATATATTATAATATTATAGACACATATATATACACATATGTAACATATATTTATTAATTGGGCTCTTTAATTGGGCCAGAGAGATGGTGTCTAAATCTCTAGATTGACTAATACACAAGTGTAAGGACTTCAAGACAAATGCCCAAGACCTGTATGAAATCCCACTCACAGAAGTGTATGCTTTTAATCTTAGATCTGGGCAAGAGGAGATAGGAGGTTCCCAGAAGCTTGGGTGTCTGCTAGATTAGACAATTCTATAAGCTCTAGGTTAAGTGAGTAGTCCTGTTGCAAAAAAGTCACAGGGAAGGTGACTGAAAAGGAGAACCAAGGCTAACCTCTAACTTCAACACTCAAGCACACACATAGACACAAACTCATTCACATCTACACACACCCACACCACAAACACACAAATAAACAAAAAAACTTAATTATTGGTTCCATATGTGTCAGGAATTGTCAGAACATGGCCAAAAGAATGACCCATAGTGAACAATGCCTTGGGGAACTATAAGGGAGGCTCCAGAACAAAAGACAGAGGCCCATTGACCTCAGGTGCATTTTGTTCCCTGGAATGTTCTTGGGCATGATTTTGTGTCTCTTGTGACAAGCATTCACACTCAGTTTATAAGACATGTTTATTCTTGTTGGATGTTAGAATGTAGCAATATGGTGAAAGGATCTGATGAATATTGTCCTTGAAGCACCCAGAATCTGGATATGGCCTTCTGCCCTGCTTTCCTGCTTTCCAAGACACAACTTACAGTACATGGAAAGTGATTGTGTTTAAGCTGTTCTGTCCTGACAAGGTTCTGGGAAAAGGCTACTCTGTCAATATTTATTATGTACTCAGGGATGTTTATTTTTATGTCTTACTTATCCCGTTTTTCTGAACTCAACCTTTCTTGGATGACTGCCTTCTTTGTTTCATTCATGGGTAAAGTACAGTGAAACTGGAGAGCCAGTCTACAGCATTAGACTGTAGTACAGCCTATTCTTTAAGGTCCCAAGATTCCAGCTCTGCCTAAGTGGCTGAAAGTCAACAATGAATGTTTTATCATAGTTTCTTCTTGTGGGTATTGAGTCATCACTTTAAGGCAGGACTCTGTTTCTAGTGTGATTCCTTGTCTAGGAGGCTAATATCTCTAAATATGAATATAGAAATTTCAGTTTTCTTAAGCTTATTGTGTATAACTTTCCCCAAATTTTCTCACTTACAGATTTGTAGTTTTACATTTAAAGTTGGCTACCTATAGGCAAAATTCTTATTTAAAAATCCAGTTTCCATTTTATTTGAATATTTAGACCACTTAATTGTTTTTATGTATTTAGATCTGAATTTTTTCTTTTATTTTATCTGTTATGTCCTCTGTTCTTTTATTTTTATTTCTGGGTTTTTTTTTTCAGTAAATGTTTAGGTGTGTGTGAGCTACATAGGTATATTAATTTAATTCTTCTCTTAGCTATACTTTTTGAATAATGGATTAATTCTCAAAGGATTAAAATATGTTTCCAAAAGTGCACTTCAATATACTTAGAATTAATTTTAAATACTTTCTGATATTCTGTAAAAATTTTGCTTCAGAATAATTACCCACTTCCATAACTCATAATATTTTGTCACATATTATAGCTGTTTAAAATAACTATAAATTACATGGCATAATTTTTGCTTCTAAAATGAACCTTCTTTAGAGATCTCAAATACAAATAATATTTCTATATACAGTATTTATTGTGTATATGTGAGTGTGTGAGAGAGAAGGGTGGTACAGGGAGAGAGAGGGAGAGGGGGAGGGGGAGAGAAGGGGAGGGGGAGGGAGAGGGAGAGAGGAAAGGGGAGAGGGAGAAGGAGGGAAAGGGAGAGGGAGAGGGAGAGGGAGAGGGAGAGGGAGAGGGAGAGGGAGAGGGAGAGGGAGAGGGAGAGGGAGAGGGAGAGGGAGAGGGAGAGACTGTAGAAGGCAGAGAATATCAAGTATCCCCTGTTATTCTCCTCCTTATTCACTTGAGACAATGTATCTCACTGATCCTGGGATTGACTCACCTACACTGGCTGCACTTCAAGTCTCAGAGATCCTCATGGGCCTGATTTCACCGGTTTTCCACCCACGTGCTGGTGTTACACACTGATACACAGGTAGCCAGGCTCACCTGTTTTTCTTCTTGGGCACTGCATATTTAAATCGGGTTGTCATACTTTGTACCCACTGGTCTTAGTTACTAGCTGAGCTGTTGCCTGAGCTCTACAGGATATTTCTCAAATCCACATCTTTACCTTCCTCATGGTCTCTGTTTTCTTTTACTTCTTTGAACACTAATTGATTTTCTTTTAGATAAAAGAACTTTCTCTAGCTTTGCATCAATTTTACTCAGCACCCATTGTCAGTATCTAAAATGTTTCAATATAAATCAGACACTAATAATTTTAGACATAGAATTCTACGTTGCTGTTCTTTTTTTTTTAAAAATTCTTCAACACTTTCAAACTGTAGACATGCATTCATAATTCTAGAAGTCTTATTAGAGTTTAGTCCTATTGTCTTATTTTTTAAGTAGGTGACCTATTATTTTGTTTTCAAGCACTTTTGCACTCTTGACTTTTAGAAGACTGCTATGATAAGTTAAAAAATAGATGTTTTGATTCTTCTTAATACATATGTGCAAAGTGGTTCTTATCTGCAAGTGGATATCTGGGCATTTCCAGCCACTACTTCTTTCCATCTGTTGTCTCATCAGTTTCCTGTTTATTTACTTCTTCCCATCTGAGGTTTACATGACTGTATACCTACAAGTAATGGGGAATCAATTCTTTTATGTTTAGTGTTTGTCTCCTTGGTTGGGTTCCCTAATTTCTCTTACTATGTTTTTGTTAAGATTTGTTCATTATTTTTATGTATGTATAAGCACTGTGTGTCAGCAGAGGCCAGAAAAGGGTGCTAGATTTCCTGAAACTGATGTTAGAATTCTTGTAAGCTGACATGTGAGTGCTGAGAGTGAAAATTGGTCTTCTGCAAGATGAGCAAGTGCTCTTAGTTGTGGAGTCATCGCTCTGCCCATTTTCCTAATGCATTTTGGAGCTTCTTCAAGTTTCTCCAATCTTATGCTGATCCTACATAGCATTATCATTTTGTTATTCATATTTTAGTTTGCATACCAAATGTTAGATATGATTATTGCTGTATATTCACTTCTTGGATAAGCATATTTTGGTAGAATTGAAGTTTCTCAATTTAGATTTCCAGTCTACATCTATTTCTCTATTTCTCTTTCTCTATTTCTCTATTTCTCTATTTCTCTCTCTCTCTTTCCATATATATATATATATATATATATATATATATATATATATGTATATATACATATATAAAACATTATTTTATTTGCTTACATTTCAAATGTCCCTCTGAAAGTCCCCTATCCTTTCCTCCGTCCCCCTGCCTCTATGAGGATGCTTCCACACCCACCCACCCACTCCCACCTTACTGCTTTAGCATCCCCTGATGCTGCAGCAAGGAGATTCCACAGAATCAAGGGCCTCCTTTCCTGTTGATGCCAGATAAGGCAATCCTTTGCTACATCTGTGACTGGAGTCATGGGGTCCCTACTGTGTATTCTTTGGTTGGTGATTTAGTCCCTGAAAGCTCTGGGGGACTTAGGTTAGTTGCTATTGTCATTCTTCCTATTTAGTTGCAATCCCCTTCAGCTCCTTCAGTCCTTCCCCAGAGGTTTCCATATTAAGTCCAATGGTTGTCTGAGAGAATTTGCATCTGTATTGGTCAGGCATTGGTAGAGCCTCTCAGCTTACCTTTATAGGAGGCTCCTGTCAGCAAGTGCTTCTTGGCATCAGCCATAGTGTTTGGGCTTGCTGTGCAGGTGGGGCAGCCTCTGGATACTCTTTCCTTCAGTCTCTGCTCCACTCAGTCCCTGTATTTTCTTTTGACAGAAACAATTCTGGGTAAAATTTTTTCAGATGGGTGGGTGGTCCCTATGGGGACTGTGCCTATCCACTGGATATGGTTCTACCTTCCCTGTGTTAGATTTTTTGGCTAATGTCATCTCCATTGGGTCCTGGAAATCTCTTACCACATTTTTTTTTAATCTGGTAAACACCTTTATCACATAGACACCATCACCTTTTTATAGTGATCATTTCAGTTGTTCCTATTTATTGTACTTTGGGTGATAATGAGTTGCATCTATTTGCTTACATGCACACCATTCACATTTCTACACTGCAGCATTTGTCTCTTCTGTGTTCTGCAGAATGGAAGCCGGATAACTAGCATGGATTCTATCTGCCAAGCCCACACTCTTCCATCTGCACCTGCTGATGCCTTTGTTCCAGTCCTATTCCTTCCAGGTGGTGCATCTCACCCTGGCTCTCTGTGGGGTTCTCTGAGCCAAGGATTTTGGAGAATTCTTCAATAATTTCCAGCTCCTGTGCCAGCTAGCTGAGCATGGCTGGAGAACACACTCACATCTGAGATAATCCAATTAGGTTTACATTTCTGACTCCACATAGCTTTGTCCATTATAAGATGTATCCTATTCTTACTCCCCTGTCATGTAAAAGCAATACCCATGGAATCTCTCAGTAAGGCAGCATTCATATATATGTAATGTTTAATATCTTATTGATTTTGAGAATCTCATGCATGCATATGTTGTATTTTGATCATTCTAACCTCCTATTCCCCTCCTGACTCCTCCCAGATTCCCTATCTCCCCCTACTACCTCTTAACTTCTTGTCTCTCTCCCCATTTTTTACAGCCTACTGACTCTAATTCATGATAAAATATACTCACAAATTTATGAGACCTGGTTGAGCTACCAGGACTGCCTTTTTCAAGAGGAAGAGGTAGTATTTTCTAGAGATATGACCTCTGGTGTTTCAAATGTCTCTCTCTCCATTCCTACCAGTTGTCAATAATTCCTTGGATAGAGGTTGGGGCTCCGGAATCCCCATTCTATGCTAGAATGCTGACTGGCTTGATCCTGTGAAGTTCTTGCAAAGGATGATTAGGACCGCAATGAGTTCATGAAGGCAATCAACGGTCCTTTCATATTCAGAAGATTGTGTTTTGCTCTGTTCTTCGCCAACCTCTGGCTCTTGTAATCCATCCTCAGCAAGCTGTTTAATGATCCTTACATCTTAGACAGAGGGCTGGAAATCAAACCTGATTTATTTGTAAGAAGTAAAGAATGTAAGAAGAAAAAAGCTGCATTGAGAAATTGTAATTCTAACAAAATAGGAAGGTTCCATAGATGTCCCTTTTGTGGATAAACACTCTACAGACATCTGTAATCTGCACTTGTATTAGTTGTGAGATCCCGAATTTACTTCCACCCATTGTACAAAGAAGCTTTAGATTTCTTATGACTTTGGATTTTACAAGATATTGAATTTTTAAAGAGTTGAACTTTTAATATGTAAAGACTGTGAGACTTTTAAAGTTGTTTAGATCTTGGGGATGGATAAAAAATTAAGGGTTGAGGATTACTAGTGATGTGTTTGTGTGTCAAGTTGACAAGGGGTCAATTGTACTGGCTATCAATTGTACTAGTTGATACAGTTTTTTATCAACTTGACACAAGCTGGAGTTATCACAGAGAAAGGAGCTTCAGTTGAGGAAATGCCTCCATGAGATCCAGCTGTAAGACATTTTCTCAATTAGTGATCAAAGAGGAAGGTCCCATTGTGGGTGGTACTATCTCTGGGCTGGAAGTCTTAGTTCTATAAGAGAGCAGGCTGAGCAAGCCAGGGGAAGAAAGCCAATAAAGAACACCCCTCCATGGCCTCTGCATCAGCTCCTGCTCCTTGACCTGCTTGAGTTCCAGTCCTGACTTCTTTCAGTGATGAGCAGCAGTATGGAAATGTAAGCTGAATAAACCCTTCCCTCCCCAACTTGCTTCTTGGTCATGTTTGTGCAGGAATAGAAACCCTGACTAAGATAGTGTGGTACATTTATACCACTTGAATTAATACTCAGTTATCAAAAACTAGGATATCATGAAATTTACAGGCAATGGATGGAACTAGAAAATACCATCCCAAATGTGGTAACCCAGACCCAGAAAAGGCACACATGATATGTACATACTTATAGGTGGATATTAGCCATAAATATAGGATAAGGTATTTTCTCAATTAGTGATCAAGGGGGGAGGTCCCCTTGTAGGTGGTGCCCTCTCTGGGCTGGTAGTCTTGGGTTCTATAAAAGAGCAAGCTGAGCAAGCCAGGGGAAAGCAAGCCAGTAAAGAACATCCCTCCATGGCTTCTGCATCAGCTCCTGCTTTCTGACCTGCTTGAGTTCCAATCCTGACATCCTTTGGTGATCAACAGCAATGAGGGAAGTGTAAGCTGAGAAAACCCTTTCCTCCCCAACTGCTTCTTGGTCATGATGTTTGTGCAGGAATAGAAATCCTGACTAAGACTTTACGATTAGTTGTATTTTTGTCTAGTTCTTTCTAAAATCACCTATTTATTTATTAATCAATCTGAGTGTTTTAAACTTCCCTTCTCAACTCTTTGTTATGAAGATCAGAAGATTGTTATTCCAGTTAAACAAGGAAGGTACTAGGTAGGTAGAATTTTATACACAGCCACAGAAAGGCTAGATAAAGTTATAAATATGTTTCTTAGAAGGAAGTTAAACTAATCCTCTGTTGTTTATTTAACTTACATTTTACCCATGTGACTGTGAGAACTAATTATTTAGTAACTTCATGGTGGTCTTTTACATTTTAAATCACATTTTCCCTATATCCTGGGAATACAATGGTGCCATTATTTCTCCTTCAAAAAAACAAAACAAAATAAAAACAAACAAACAAAAAACAAACAAACAAGCACAAACTAGACATGGTGTCTCAGTACTTTAATCTCTAAGCAGCACTTAGTGGTTTCCTGGTCATTATATCAGGAAAGTGACACTATTTGTCTAAATATGCATGTTTCCAAACTGGCAATTTCTCAACTCAAATTCAAGATATGTTTCAATGATTTTATTAGTTCCATGATCAATGATTAATAATTCCTTTTCATTAAACTGAACTCTTTTGAGAACTATAATATTTCACATTTAAATCCATATGAAATACTATCCTAGAATCATGCAATTCATATTACATTATCACAGGCTTCAGGTTTGTTTTGTGATTTCATTCACATTAAATTCCTAACCTTAAACAAGTGTTACATAGATATTGAGAAGGATAATACTAAACTCTATAACCAATTTTTGGACACATCAAGTATCTTTTTGAATATACCATTTATTAATTTTCACATTTCTTTACTTGCAAGAACTAACTTCTAAATATTTAAACAAGTATTTATTGTGTCCCCATTGTTTACCAGTAACAGTAGATTCATCTTAATTTCCCATTGTGATCTAAACTGTTCAGTTGATGAACTTACTTGCTTATTAGTAGGTTAAATATAGCTAATCATACCATTTGAGGCTTCATTTTAAAAGTCTAGTATAACTTATTGACTATGTGAAGGACAAGAATAAGTCAGGCTGATAAAGTCTTCCCTCTGTGTGTCTCTTGTTTTCCATTATCTTATCTTCGTTTTCAGAATTTTTAATCACTTAGTTACATGACCTAGATGTAGTATCTATGTAATTAACCTAACTTATTTCATTTCTAATCTACAGGTTACATGTGGTAGATTATTGAAGGCAAAGATAATGGAATAA
This sequence comes from Mus musculus, assembly GCF_000001635.26. NCBI lineage: Eukaryota > Metazoa > Chordata > Mammalia > Rodentia > Muridae > Mus > Mus musculus. The sequence goes on from NC_000077.6 coordinate 92,216,068, forward strand.
TGATTGCTGAAATTTAGACCATTTCTGCCACATATAGAAAACATGTGGAGATTAATATTACTTTCAAATATGAAGAAAATTCCCTTACACTTAATTAATATTAGTGTAAACCATATCACTTTCACAAATTGTTCAAAGTTTTACATGCACTACTAAATGCTATTTTCAGAAGACAACATTAAATTTTCAAAGAAATGGTATATATAAAAACAATTATGATTTATTACTTCTGTATATAGAGATGTTTCTAAGGAAAATACAAACTATATTTGATAAACTAGTATACCCACTCCCGAACAGTTTACTTTACCTTTAGACATATGAGGTTGATTTCACTTGCAAAAACATAATTTGTAGATAAAAAATTGATAACTAATAGTAGATTTTAGTGTGATCTAATGTGTTATGATTAATATATGTGGAAAAAGAAATTGGAATATAGAGAGGAAAACGATTAGCACAGAAGGAAATATAAAGAGTGATCTATTTACAGGTAAAAAAATCCAAATATTGCAAGAAATTAGCAAAAACTAGAGAAGGCAAGAAAGGGGGTTCACCAGCATCATTGGAAAAAGCTGACTCTGCTAACAACTCAACTTTATACACCTTATCATTGAACAATAAATGTCTCATGAAAAGCTAAAATGTGGTAGTTTGTCATGGAACCTCTAGGAAATCAATGCACAAACGTATCAATCATATAATACTTCTGATAACTCTGATTTGAATTAATTCATAGTTAAAGGAATAATGTTAAAATATGGAATATTGTGCTAAATAATAATTATATTACAAGAGTCAAGATGCATTTCTGATGGTGGTCCATGAACATGTACTTTTTAAAATATTTTTATTTAATCATTTTTTACACTCCAGATTTTATCCCCCTCTCAGTTCTATATCCCATACATCCTTCAGCCCCAACACCCCATCTCCACTAGGATATCCCCACTCCCTCACCGACAACCCCAGTCTCTTGAGGGTTAGGTAATAGTCAAATAATGCCTGTTTGTCATGATGGATTGTATATTCAAATTTCTGAATTCCAATCTTATTAGTTATTCCTCCTTCTTCTCCAATGAGTGAATCCTTTTTCAGCTAGCATACCACTTATCTGTCACATCATCTTGGTTGAAAAACTAATTAGCTGACAAGAATCATTAACAGATTTTTGATTAAGGTTTTCAATAGAAATGCTTCAATGTCTCATATATGACTGCCACAGACAGTAAGATCATCTCTCTAATAACTATGACAATTACAACTTTATTGAATGCTCTCTTTCCTTAAACAATCATCATTTGAGAATAGTAACTGTGTAGGTATCATATTAGAGAGGGGGAATCTGAGGTATGTGTCTGATTTGGGAGATAAGTTTATGGTTTCTCATCAACTGAGTGCAGATTATGATACCGTATTTCAGAATTGGTGGGCATAGAAATGGGAAGATTCAGAAAAGACAAAATATCTAAAGATTGAACATTTTCCATATCATCAATGGTCTTTCCTGTCTAGGAGTTGGTAAACTTTCCAGCATGCCTGAAATGAATGATAGTGGCTTTCAGTTTTTACATCCTGAATAAGACTTTGCTGGGAACAGTAAGTTATGTGCTGGAGACAGTGAAATAATGACGTCTTGTGAATGAGGAGAGTAAGCTGTGCAGATTTAGGTGTTTTCATTTCTTGTCTATAATAACCTTACCTGGCTTCATGGCATTGACTATTTTGGTGACAATAGGACTTATGCTCAATCATTAATCATTGTGTAGACTCCTCTTTCTCTTCTGCTGATATGCACTCCCATTCTTCCCTGTTGACACAAACATTGCTCCTCTCCTTTTGACAGAGTATTCATTCGCTAAAACTGACATAGACTGGAGGGCAGAGGACTCTAATAGCATAAATATAGTTTTTCATAGTTCTGGAAGACAGGAATATGAAACTGATGTGTAGGCATATTTAGTTCCTTCTGGAGACTCTCTTCTTGAGTTATAGATGGCTGTCTTCTCAGTGCTTCTTCACATGTTCTTTCCTCTGTCGATACCTATGTCCTGACCTCTCCTCTTATTCAAATCCCACGTATCAAGTACCAATAATTTCCTTTTAACTTAACTACCTCAGGTAAGGGTCCTATCTCCAAATGCAGCTGTCATGCTCCAGTTAAAACTAACAAGAGTCCTTTTATAAAAATTGTTCAGCTCATTACAGGAAACAATAATTCCCATACATCCCATTCATTTTCTTGCTCCAAGTACAATAGACTAGTCTTCACTAGTCATGTTATTCTTTTTTACCATCAGATATAGATTGATTTATTACCCTAAATTTCCATTACTTTCTGAGTTTCAGCTTTGCAATGGATAATTTTAACTGTTTTTGGAGTGTTTTTGTTCACTTTCTGGTACTCTGGTTTTGGACTCTATATTTGTAGACTCTATTTTGAGCAATGCTCCCAACTCATTTCACAAACAATCCCTGTCATACTTGCTGATGGTTTCAGACTTAGGTAGCTACAATGATCTTTCTTTCCTTCCACCCACTTGCTTAAATTGACCTTGTTATACTGAATTAACTTGTGAGGTCAGACTTTCAAAGGTTTCATTCTCTCATCCCTTTTCTATTTACATTTTAATAATTCAAGAGCCAGAAAGAAAAAAATAACTTTATTTCATCAGCACAAGTACTTTATCATTACCTCCTAACTAGCTCATCACCACTCATGGGTTTGTTTTGAAAGTTTTCAGATACACACAAAACACAGACTATTTATCAATAACATTAAAAGATAAATATTATTCCATTAACAACAAAGCACACATGAAACATGATGTAAGATCATTCATAACTGTGGTTATGTCAGACTTCCCCATTTACAGTTAGCACTCCTCTCTTTAAAAAGTTTGCTGTCCCACATCAACTTATCCTGACCTCTTGCCAATATTTCTCTCTGTTCTCTTCTCATTTAGGGCTTGTTTTCTTTGCGCTCATTTGTACATTTTAACAAACTGATGATGATCCTGACTGAAAATGGTAGGCCATGCAGAAGGTGTGTTTGATCTTCTATAGTATATTGGGGCTAAGAAGGCAGAGTAGAATATGTAGTAGGTTTTTCTCTATCACATTTGTCATAACATGAGCTATGATTAAAGAAAGTTTGAACTTTAATAATTCTATTTAAAGGCTTTGTTGTGCATTGTAGATCCTTTTTCCCTAAAACCCTAATCCAACATTAGTAACTATTAAGAATTTAAATAGGAAATAATTAGAAGGACAAGCATATGCAAAACAAATACTTGTGAAAAATCATAACTTTGAAGTAATCCTGCGAGATCAAACTGTTTGCTGTGTTGTGTAGGTGGAGTTAATGCCAGGACTCCTTTTATGCTGAATGTTTCTGAATTTGTAGAAGTATAAATCAAGAATCTTGCAGATTGCCTGAGTTTATTTTAACCTTTGTGTCTGCAGCTTCGTAGTAGCATTCTTCTGAGGATTTCACTGTAATTAATACTACTTGCTTGCCTTGACCTATTTCAACCTCAATGTTTCTCTTTCCTAAGCTTACCTGAGAAACAGAAGCCTAAAAGCCTTTAAATCTCAGCTAAAACCCTACATCGTTTTCAGCCCTGAGATGTAAGAATGCTCTCATTCCAAAAGCCCAATTCTATTTTTTTTTCCATGCAATAATTTAACCACCTCCTTTGCAAAAAGGAATGCTTTAATCTATGTTAAAGTATGTAACAAATCCTCTCAAGAGGGGTTTGTGGTAATTTTTTTTCTATGTCTCCTCTCTGATAACTGCAGATCAGCTTAGAATCTTGCAGTGCCCTTCTGTGCTTCGTGGGACACTCACTCACTTCAGATTCTTGGTCTAATCCAGAGGTCTCCATCAATTTCATTGCTATAGAGGAGGGAAGGGATGGAAGAAGACATAATAAACTAACTGAACAATGGCTGAGAAATGAGTAAGTACTCAAATACCTTTATGGCTGTATTATGGTAAAAGTGAAGATAAATGAGGTGTTTGGCAGCTAAAACCCTATGATATTCAACAAGATGAGGATTGTTTTAAAGGTTTCAATTCAAACTCATTATTGGTGTGCTTTAGGAAGGCCTATTCAAACTATAGCATCATCTTTGATGATTTGATCATTCTAGTCTAAACAGAGATAAACCTAGCTGCAGAAAATGTCGATTTGCTAATTCAGAGTCTTCCAAACAAATTTTCCTAGAACTAAAGCACTTCAACTCTGTCACTTGGAAAGAGATCAATTGGAAGACATATGCTATCTGATATGTTAAAGCCTCTGTCAGAAGAAGATATACCTACTATAGGATTTAATCCAAAATGAAATCCAACAACCACATATACTGGGAGGTATTAGTCATTTGTAAAAATTATTGATCATACCTCTCTTGTGAGAAGGTGTCTTTCCAGCATAACAGAGGGATACAAAAGGTCTGGAAGTCAGACACTAACCCAGAAGACTAAGTAAGAGAATGGCAGAAACAATGGAAATGTTGGCATGGGCCAAGTCAATGGTTTATTCTAACAGTGGAAACTGAGCATGAAGTTTGAATAAATTTTAGGTGGTACAGAAAATGGGAATTTAGATGACTGAAATGAGTCAAATCACTTGCCTTGTCCTGGAAGCCTGATGACCTGACCTTAGTATCCAGAACCCATGGTAAAAGGAGAAAACTGGCTCCCAGCAGTTGGCCACTCACCTCCACATGCTTATCAGAGTACACATGTAGGCTTATGTTTTTCAAAACCTAATTTAATAAAGGTACTTAATTGTTTTAATCCCCCTTCTAGCTGACTATCTACCAGAGGTACTGGAAAGGAAAGATTAATAGGGCAAAAGAGGATGTGAACCTGTGCAGAAATAATTCTTTGGTGATTGCAATCTATTTTTGTCAGGATAGCAGGAGTTCAGTTCACAGGAATCAGCAGCAGTAGCTTAATCCACTTGCAAACACCATTCACTAATCATCAATGGCTGTTTGATCCAAAAGAAACCTCAAGGTTCTTCCAAGTGGCCCAAATCTGTGGAAGTAGCAAGAAGCCTGAATACCACCAGTTCTTTGGTAGATTTATCTCTAGGAAGTGATGACAAATGGACAAATGATGATCAGTAAGAAGGCAAGGCAAATGATGCCACAGCATCAACAGAGAGGAGCAGTGTCAACAGAGCCCAGTGAAGACCAGCAAAACTTGCAAGGTGAAACAATGCCACACACCATCCTCCTCTGTCTGTTGGGCTGTATTTATGACTTTTGTAAGCATCACATGTTCTCTCAAACATCCACTCTAGCAAAATATCACATTCCCTTTTTCCAGGCAGTTTCCAGAAAAGTACTACATGTCTGTTCTCAGCAAACCATCCTGCCACTAGCCTGCTTCAGATAAAAATGTTCCTCTCATAAAACAGTTTCCAGAAAAACATCACATGACAAAACTGAGTCAACAAAAGAAAAAGAAAAAATAAAAAACCAGAAATTTCCACTTCATAGATGTTAACCCAAACTCATACACCTACTAAAATAAAATAGAAAAGAAGTTGTTATTTTTGGTTTTGTTTTAATTAAAATGATGCTGATAGAGAGATTACTGAACAGTGGTGAGAGTGAATTTCTCTTTGAAGTACCTGTCAAATGTAGACCAAAGTTTTGGAATGATTATAGGGAGTGAATTCAAACTATCTAATTAGTATACTTTGATTTTAAAATGTTGGGTTTCTACTATATATGAGGCTCTAACTCAAGACTTGTAACATAAAGACACTAATCAAGGATTGGTCAAAATGAAGCAGTTTACAGTGTTTTCTATCAGGGAATCATAAAGCAAGAAATAGAATCAGGTACCAAGAGTTCCATTGCTCTGTTTACTCATTGGTGCACACTTGAGTTGGCAAGTTGTGAAGCACAGAATTCCCACCCAACCTCTATCCTCACAATTTCACACTAGACTTTAAATTTGCTCAAATTATGCTAATACCTAGTCCCATCAATTTCTCTACCTTGTAGACAAATTTTGGCTTTTATAGTCAAAAACAAATAAACAAACAAAAAACAACCAAAGCTCAATAGATGCCTTTGACCAAGATAAAAGAGGTAATGAAATAGAATGTTGTCTGTGTTTTTATTTTCTATATTGAATGACATGGACTCAGTAACCAATGTAAGATCCTCAAGTGTCACATGGCTTTGGAGGAATAGTTAACATTTTCTACACACATTTGTTTTTTAAAAGAATGGAAATGTGGAGGTAGTGTTGCACTTCTTTAAAAACTGTTGAGGCAAAAAAAATTGATATTTTTCTTTTCAAAGTAACTACTTTTTCATTAATACTCTTAAAAATATGACTTGCTGTGAGATTATGTCTTCTAGAAACATTAGAAGCAACACTAATTAAGTCTTACCAACATAGCTTCCTACATGACTTGAAAAAGGATGGCTCCAATAGATATGCTAATGTGGAAGGGGAAAAGCACAAAGAACTACAGGCAACTGAGGAATGTTGAGAGCAGTAAAATTATCTTCCCCAGGGAAAGTACAACAATTGCTTAACTAATACCAACTCTTCAGCTCTGAATATATATACATGCAGGATACAGACAGCACTATATGGACTATAAGATTGTATTTAGGAGTGTGTGTGTGTGTGTGTGTGTGTGTGTGTGTGTGTGTAATAAGAAAAAGGTGTCATGAATTTCAAGAGAACAGCAAGCAAGGGGGTGTTCTATGAAAAGGTCGGGGGGGGGGGAGAAAGAGGAAGAGATGATTGTATAATTATAATTTCAAAAATAAACAAGTAAGTTTAAAAATTATGTATAAACAGCTAGAAATATAACTCAGTGGTACAGACCCAACATGCTTAAGGCCCTAAGTTCACTTTGTAGACCTACAACTATTACACATATATACACATAGTGTGTGTGTGTGTGTGTGTGTGTGTGTGTGCATGTGCACACATGTGCATGCATGAGCATGTGTGTGTGTGTGTAATAATGTGGAATGGAGAGAGAAGGAAGGAGAGATACAGACACAAGCACACAGAGAGACACCCACAGGCACACACAGGAAGGCAAAGAACAATCTTGAATGTTTGGTTCATGAAGCAACTTAACAATGCTTTGACCCAAATTAAGTGTACTATTTTCCATACTTTCTCACATTTCTGTTTTACCTACTGCATTTCAGAGTACATATCTAGACCTAGATATTATATATAATATATGTGTGTGTGCATGTCATATTGATTAGCTAGAAATACATAATATAGGTAGACTTGTTTGTTCTCAGAACCAACCCACTTGCTCAAATGTTGTAAGTTTACCCCTGAGTTGTGATTCTGAAAGATCTACTTGTCCAGGTGTTACTATCCATTATTTCTGAGGGCGTCTGGCTACTCCTGAAGTTTTTCTTCTAAGTTCCTTTATTTATTGCTACCTGACAAATCACTGCATGTTAATTCAGGAGAAAACAATACAGGTTTGCTATTTTCTTTCTGTTAGGATTCTCTTACTTGGGTCTTCTGCCCACATTTAAACCAAAACACATACAGAATGTATGCATGGCCTGCAACCCGATCTTTCTCAAACTCGAATTTTACCATACTTCAGCTTCTTGCCTCAATAGATATGAGATTCTTGTCTTTACTACTGGGTGAGGGAGTCGTCTCTCTTAAGCGACAGAAGACACTTTCAGATCTTCATTGACACTTTCACAAGATGCTGATTTATATTTTCCCAGTAAATAGCATATCATATTACAGAGGAGATTAAATACTGGGTCTGCATTTTGGAGCCCTCCTGGAATTCTCCCTTTTCATTCCCTGACACACCTGTTCTTTTCTGTCTGCAACTTTCACATCACTCTCTTGTTCTTGTTCTCAGAACTGGAGATCAGCTCTGTAAATAAATCCACAAAGGGATTTAGAATATAATCATCCTCTTTGTTACATTTTGCCAACAAATACTTATTTTTTTTAGCTAGTTAAACTCCATGGAAATCATTTTACATAAATTAACCTTCTCTTTGTACATCTTGAATTGTTCTTACTTTGATGGTGAAGAAAGTGAATCACATAGTAGGTTAATGAATTCCCTCTGCCTGTGGAGTTATTAAATGGAGGATTGAAGTTTGAGTTCAGATGCCTGACGTTTTAACCCCTACATTGCTTTTACATTCTCAGTGCTTCCACAGTGTTTTCAAGGATATAACTGGTTTGGTTTGGTTTTGAGATGTAGCTATGCTATGCAGGTCAATCTGGCTTTGAACTCATGAGTCTTCATCCTTCAACCACCAGATTGCCAGTATTGTAGACAGGCACCAGCACACCTGGCAAGTTTTGGGATGGATCTGGAAGCTTATTCTGCTATTTTTCAAACCTTTCTTGTTGATGATTATTTATATCTACTATAGTCTTATTGAGCACCTAACTACCAATCTTTCCTACATATTAATTATCTCAGAATTTTATATATTTGCTGTTTATTATACAATATTTGAAATATTTCTCAGACAAGATTTTTGGATGGCAACATTTTGAGGAATTTCTATAATAATTTCTTGCTCATTTATTCATATTTTAATCATAATATCAACATGGTTGGAATTAACAGAGCTTGTAACTTGTGCTGTCACCACAGATGTGCATTGGTTATGAAAACTACCAGTTTATCTAATCCAACATCATTCTAGAGTTGCCTCTGAGTGATAGCTCAGTTATACAACATACACACACACACACACACACACACACACACATACACACACACACACACACACACAGAGAGAGAGAGAGAGAGAGAGAGAGAGAGAGAGAGAGAGCAAGAAAACACAAATAAGTTCCTCAGTTATTCCCATAGACAAATCATAGTATCTACTATGAGACTTGAAGACGTTGGCTTCTTTTTGTCAGGTCATGGAAGAGCCTCTTAGGAGACAACTATATCAGGTTCCTATCAGCAAGCACTTCTTGGCATCCACAATAGTGTCTGAGTTTGGTGACTTAGATATGGAATGGATGCTGAGGTAGGACATTCTCTAGATGGCCTTTTCTTCAGTTTCTGCTCTATACTTTGTCTCTGTATTTCTTCCCATGAGTATTTTGTTCCTCCTTCTACAAAGAACTGAAGCACCCACACTTTGATCTTCCTTCTTCTTGAGCTTCATATCATCTGGGAATTTTATCTTGGGTACTCCAAGCTTTTGGACTAATATCCGTTTATCAGTGAGTGCATGCCACGTGTTCTTTTGTGACTGAGTTACCTTACACAGAATATTTTCTAATCCAATCCATTTGCCTAAGAATTTCATGGTCATTATTTTTAATAGCAGAGTAGTACTCCATTGTGTAAATATCCCACATTTTCTGTATCCAATCCTCTGCTGAAGGACATTTGGGTTCTTTCCAGCTTCTGGCTATTATAAATGGGGCTACTATAAACATAGTGGAGAATGTGCCCTTTCTATCTGTTGGAGCATCTTTTGGATATATGCTCAAGAGTAGTGTAGCTTGGTCCTCAGATTCAATTTTCTGAGGAACTGCCAGACTGATTGCCAGGGTGGTTGTACCAGCTTGCAATCCCACCAAGAATAGAGTGTTCCTCTTTCTCCACATCCTTGCCAGCATCTGCTGTCACCTGAGATTTTGAACTTTGCCATTCTGATTGGGGTGAGGTGGGATCTCAGGGTTGTTTTGATTTGCATTTCCCTGATTACTAAGAATGTTGAACATTTCTTTAGGTGTTTCTTGGCCATTTGATATTCCTCAATTGAAAATTCTTTGTTTAGCTCTGAACTCCATTTTTAATATGGTTATTTGATTCTCTGGAGTCTAACTTCTTGAGTTCTTTGTATATATTGGATATTGGCCCTCTATCAGATTTAAGATTGGTAAATATCTTTTCCCAATCTGTTGGTTGCTGTTTTGTGCTATTGACAGTGCCATCTGCCTTTTAGAAGCTTTGCAATTTTATGAGGTTCCCATTTGTCGATTGTTGATCTTAGAGCATAAGAAATTGGTGTTCTATTCAGGAAAATATCCCCTGTGCTCATGTGTTCAAGGCTCTTTCCTATTTTCTTTTCTATTATTTTCAGTGTATCTGATTTTATTTAGAGGTCCTTGATCTAATTGGACTTGAGTTTTGTACAAGGAGATAAGAAAGGATCAATGTGCATTCTTCTACATGCTAACTGCCAGTTGAACAGGCCCCATTTGTTGAAAATGCTGCACTCCATGAGCACAAAGTCCCCAGTGGTGGAATTAGAGAAAGGACTGAATGAGCTGAAGGGGTTTGCAACCCCATAGGAAGAAAAACAATATCAACCAACCAGACTCACCAAGCTCCCAGGGACTAAGCCACTAACCAAGGAGTATACATGGAGGGACCCATGGCTCCAGCCGCATATTTAGCACAGGTTGGTCTTGTCATGCATTAATAAGAGAAGAGGCCCTTAGTCCTGAGAAGCTTGATGCCCCAATGTGGGGAAATGTGAGGGCAGAAAGGTGGGAGTAGGTGGGTGGTGGGGGAATACTCTCATAGAAGCATGGGGAGGGGAGATGAGATATGGGGTTTTGGGTGGAGGGGGGACTGGGAAAGAGGATAACATTTGAAATGTAAATAAAGAAAATATCCAATAAAAAATAAAAATAAGCAGATCTGGCTTTAGAGTTACAATCCATTCACCTATTTAATCAGAGATTGCAAATCTAAAGACAGCAAGCTCTTAGAGGCATATGGTCATCATTAAATTACAAAGACAATTTATGGTCAATTAAAATATGATGACATAAAGCCACATGGAGATTACTATGATAGAAAAGTGGAATATTTTAAAGTCAGGAATTGAGGATATTTGAAAAGTATTGCAAGCAGTGACTGTATTTCTTAGGGCAACATTCACTGTCTGCTACTTTACTCCTCTTGGATTGCAGTCTAAATCTATTTCCTGAATGCTTGTACTAGGATCTTCTTACCTCCTGTGCCCTTTCATGTTATGTGTGCATATGACACTACATTACTAGCCAACAAGACAAGGATGATTCTCTTTTCACATGTTCTTTCATCTAGTCAGAATTATATATGACAATAAAGAAATTTCCTCAGCCAAGTCTTCTGGCTTTTGTAGCCGCCACTAAATGACTGATTTCCATTAATTTAATACCTGAGTATTATTGGAAGTCTGGAAAGTCAATCCATATTTTCACTAGAGAGAGTACTGACCAATATCCATCTACATTACCAATTCAGATGCTAAATCATAGTGATAATTCTTATGGATCCTAAACATTTACTTTTCAAATTCAGGGGTTTTAGAGGGCTTTTAGGTTAGGGAACCTGAGTACGTGCTATTCAACTTTTATTTTCAATACTTGAGAATGTATGTAAACCAGATTACATAACTAATTCATAACCATTAAATTGCACCAAGTCCATAATCTTATAATCTTTCCCTGAGAAGCATTTACACACACACACACACACACACAAAACACACACACATCCCATTTCAAATTATTCCATGTTTATCTATAATATGTTGTTCTTATTTGTTCATTTATGAAGTTCCTTATAAAATGAAGTGTCCATTAATTTACAAATATTTATCCAAGAAAAATTAAATATTTCAGGAAAATTAATAGTAAAAGAAAAATATTCAGAGTAAAATATGATTCATCAAGGATATCTTGAGATAAACAGTATTATAAATATTGTTCTCTGGAAGTTAAAAATAGAACACCCACATGATTCCTAAATTAGTAGTATATCTGAAAATTATCTAATAGCAATCTGTTAAATAGTATTTTTATTAAATTATTTGTCTAAATGAATAAAAGCAGTATAGCTTAGCATGCTTTAGTTTTAGTCACTGCTTCAAAATAAGACATATATTTCAACCTTCTTATATATTGGTGTTCTTACTTTGAATTACTGGATATAGTGCAACATCTGTGCATGGCTCCAGGAGAGGGTGAAGAAATAAAGGAATATCTCACACACACACACACACACACACACACCACTGGGTTTGAATGGGCTGCACTCTCAGGTGGATAAAACTTCTCCTTTCAATAAACTCACCATATTTATTATATAGAATTGATAAGGGAAGTTGGATTATTACAAACAATTAAGCATGAGGGCAAGTTATTTAAGCAGTCAGAATTTATGGCACATATCTGGATCAAGGGGACAGGTTTAACCATTCTCAGTAGGAATAATCTCTGTAAGAGAGCAGTCTTCAAATATCTGAGAGAGAAAGCTATGTCAGACATCTGCACAAACTGTGAACACTCACACTTGGACACACAAAAAGGTGTGGGGAAGTAGGCTATGCACAGACAGGCTGGTCTCCAGTTGAGTTGAGGTCTGAACCCCAGTAAAACCCGGTTTTGGAAGTTTTCACCTACATGGGACAGAAGGCATTCCCTGCTGTCTCCTGGCCGCCTAGATCCTGTTGTAGTTACTGCTCCACAGCTTCCACAAGAGAAGCATGTGGCTAACAGTCACATACACAATGCCCCAAGCTTCTGACCTTCAGGCTAGACTCCTCCCAATTACCTAGCAACAACAAGATAACAAGCCCACTATATGAGGGGCTGTTTGGCCTCACCTCCCTCTCTTAAGCTTTTACTTTTCTTACTCTCCCTCTTCCTCTAGCCTTTCTTCTCTCTCTCCTTTTCCCCTTTCTCTCCTCTTCTCCATGGCTGGTCTCTCTCTCTCTTTCTACCTTTTCTCTTTCTCCCTGCCTTTCTACAATAAAGCTCTAAAACCATAGACTGTCTCTGTTCATCAAGGCCTGCTGTACTTGATGTGATAGGGTTTCTCCTAACAAGCTGTGCCTAATCTCCCATCAGAAGGCCTTCCTGTGCTCCAGCCAAGGACTGGACTAAGGACTCTCGTCTGCGGGGGAACCTCTCTCCTCTATCTCCAGGGCTGAGAGTGTTGCCCTGGGGCCCCTGGTATTGGGGGCTGCCCCTTGTCCACCCCCAGCCGTGTGGGGTCAGTGACTTCACACAGCCAGATGACCACCTGGGACCAAGTAGAAAGCATCAGGCAGTCCTCCCACATCTGCCTGCCCAGAGCACAGGAACTCTGGCTGGCCGCGGGCTCTCTCCCTCCCCCCTTTCCCCTACACCCACAGCCCCACAAAAAGGCTTTGTCATTTTTCTCACCTCAGGTTTAAGACTTTGTAATTTTACCATGGGTCTGAAGCTATGGTCTTTGACAAAGCTAGGCCATGTCAACCGGAGGCATTCATTCCACACTTCACACACTCAGGGTGTCTTCAAGTCTTCACTTATAAAGTCGTTTATAGTTTTTATCATATATATAAAATGTACATAAATTTTTATGCAGTACTGTATTAGGATTCTCTAAAACAATAGAAGGGATAAAACAAATACAAGTTTATTAAGAGAGGGCAATTTAAAAAGACTTATTCACATGAGGTTGTCTGGATAGCCCAACAATGTGTGGTTGATGCTATAAAGGCTGACACCAGTATTCAATTAGGTCACAGCAGGTTAGCTATGTCAGCAGTCCCTGTCTGGTGCTGGAGTCCTGAGATGCTCATAGAGAGCTGCTGTTCTTCAGTTTACATTGGAATGCTGAATAAATTTTATCTTACACTTCCTTCAGAAATAGAATAGACAGAATTGTCAAAGGAGAATGAGGACAAGCAAACAAAAGAAGAAGTTTCTTTCTTCAATGTCCTTTTATGCATTCTGCCACCAGAAACTAGCACAAAGTTAGGATGAGTTTATCTGCCTCAGATATTCAAATAACCTAGTGAAGAAAATCATGCATGGGAGTGCCTCACAGCTTAGTCATAGTTAATTCAAGATGTAGTTGGGCCTACATCCAAGACTGAATCACAATTATTAACATATTAAGTTTATGGTAAATATGGAAAGTAAAATACTAGACATATTTGTTTGCTTTACATAGATGGATGGATAGATAGATAGATCAAGTGTTTTAGGGCACAAATATTGCTTAATTATTGGGCTATAGTTTCAATATGCTGTTATGAATTTGGCAAAGGTTTAGAATGCTGAGTAGTATTGCATTTCACAGCCCCTTAAATTTGAATCAGCAATGCTATAGAAATGTAATTCCATAGAATGCTGCTATTAAAAGAAAAACAATGTTTACCTTTTCTGGTGCTTAGGAGATATTTACATGTATAACCATCTTTTGCATATATCTAGCATTGTTGCTAACCAAATGCGGTAAATTATAGAAGGAACTTTTCAGGAAATATACTTCAAGATAAAATAAATGATTTAAATGCAGATAAAAATGCTTCTTGGAAGAGAAAATAAAATCAAGATCAGATTAGATCAGAAGGTTACCATTAGTAAAACAGTAGTGTATCGATCAAGTCACACAGGGAAAATGAATAGAAAATGTAGGTGCATAATGGAGTCATTCAAGGGACACCTGGGAATACTCCTGGAGTGTTTGCCAAGTGGTCGTTACCTAGCCTGGGAAATATTTCTTCTGTAGATTCCATGAGTCACCTGGTACTTAGCTACAAGAAATTTGAAATGCTTTATGGCTAAAATAGCTTTCTAAATTTGTAGTGTCCCTGTAGGTGGGTTTATAGATAGATAGATAGATAGATAGATAGATAGATAGATAGATAGATAGATAGAGAAAAGGTAGGTAAATGGATGGATGGATAGATAGGTAGGTGGATGATGGTGATGGATATATAGATGAATATAGATGAGCAATAGATAGATGAGAGATAGATAAATAGATAGATAGATAGATAGATAGATAGATAGATAGATAGATAGATAGATAGGGAGTACCTATATAATTTTAATATGCTGTTTCTAGTTAAATATAATGTAATTGAATTCTTGTTTAAGCTGAAGCTAAACCATTCTATAAGTCAACAGGAGTGTGATGTTCCTGGTTTAAAGAATGTAATCTGCTTTATGGGCATTGCCCTTAAATGTATTCTATATGTTGGACATCCTAATTAGTTTAGGTGGTTTTTAATTCCACTCTTTTGACTCAGAAGAGCTTAGGTACTCACACAGGGTGCAGATAGTGAACAAAATTTGAGAGAACAACAAATTTTTAAGCTGGATTTATACCTTAGCTGCCTCATCAAATGTGGTTACAGTAAAATAGCAATGAATTACAAAGAAAAAAATAAAAGTGCATTCTCTGTCATCATTGCTGTGGACACTGATTTCTTTACTCAACCTTTTTATTATAAGAACAAGTTGGTTTTGCTTACCTGCACCTCACTATGCAAATAATCTTTCAAACCTCATTTATCAGACAGGCGACTGTAATATGGAAGGAAGGCTGAAGGTAGGTTTTAGTACTGTTGGTGGTGGTTGGGGAATAATGCTAGCAGACATTTTTTGTATTAAGATTTGACTACAATTGAAACAAAAGATCTGAAATTTAGATCAATATTGGAATCACTTTTGTGTGTGTGTGTATATACATATTATATATGTATATAATGTATACATATATAATATGTATATAATGTATATAATGTATACATATATAATATGTATACACACATACATAAGAGTCTATGCTGCAACATTGGGGATTATTATTTAATTAATTGATTATTATTATTTAATTAATAATTATTTAATTATTATTTAAGGTTCAGTTTTGGCAAAAAAAATGTTTAAAATACCCAGTAATTGTAATAGATAACTAAAATTGGAAATCTCTGCAAAAACTAATACCTTACCACAGCAAAAACACATAATTAAATATACACAGTGGTTGTCTTTCTTCAGTGAATGACTGCAAGAGTTCTATTGCTTTAACAATTTTGTTTTAGACACTGCAAATATCTTTTTGTTTTATTTGTAATTAACCCATTATTACTAAGTTCAGTTAAGATCATTGTTGTGGGGGCAGTCTCTGCTCCACATTTGATCTCTGTAACTCCTTCCATGGGTATTTTGTTCCCCCTTCTAAGAAGGATTGAAGTATCCACACTTTGGTCTTTCTTCTTGAGTTTCATGTGTTTTGTGATTGTATCCCATATACAACCACCAAACCCAAATACTATTTTTGCTGCCAACAAGAGCTTGCTGATAAGAGCCTGATATAGCTGTCTCCTGAAAGGCTCTGTCAGTGCCTGATAAATACAGAAGTGGATGCTCACAGCCATCCATTGGACTGAGCACAGGGTCCCCAATGAAGGAGCTAGAGAAAGGACTCAAGGAGCTGAAGGGGTTTGCAGCCCCATAGGAGAAACAATGTGAACTAACCAGTACCCACAGAGCTCCGTGGGACTAAACCACCAATCAAAGAAAACACATGGTGGGACTCATGACTCTAGCTGCATATGTAGCAGAGAATGGCCTTGTTGGTCATCAGTGGGAGGAGAGACCCTTGGTCCTGTGAAGGTTCTATGCCCCAGTATAGGGAAATGCCAGGGCTAAGAAACAGGAGTGAGTAGGTTGGTGAGCAGGGGGAAGGGGAGGGGATAGGGGGGTTTCAGATGGGAAACCAGGAAAGGGGATAACATTTGAAAAGTAAATAAAGAAAATATCTAATTTTTAAAAATCATTGTGTTTATCCATGTATTTGACTTTGAGTAAGTGAAATGAAATCGACCAAGGAAGCCCTCCCCTTTTTGTTTTGCTTTTCTGAGGCAGAGTTTTATGTAGATAAGTCTTGCATTGAAATTCTGGTCCTCCTCTCTCTACAAAAACAAGTCCTGAAATTGTGGCTGGTAATATTTTATGCCTTTCAAAATTTAATTTCTGACTTTCTTAAAATAATTATAAAGGAGTAGTGAAAATAACAAACAATAATACTTCAAATTTACAAAACCTATTAAATCTCTTCTATCTCACTGTAAAAAGTTAATCAAAAATTCTTTTTTATTAGATATTTTCTTCATTTACATTTCAAATGCTATCCCCTTTCCTAGTTTCCTCTCCAAAAATCCCTTATACCTTCTCCCCTCCCCCTGCTCCCCAACCCACCCACTTCTGCTTCCTGGCCCTGGCATTCCTCTATACTGGGGCATAGTATCTTCACAAGACAAGGGCCTCACCTCCCACTGATGGACGACTAGGCCATCCTCTGCTACATATGCAGCTAGAGACACAAGTCCCACCATGTGTTTTATTTGGTTGGTGGTTTAGTCCCAAGGAGCTCTGGGGGTACTGGTTATTTCATTTTGTTGTTCCTCCTATAGATCTGCAAGTGAGAATTTTTGAGCTAGTACTGGATTATACAATGTGAAACTGTTTTACTATTTGTTCTGTATTTGTAGGCCAGTAGAGAAGAATCATGGGTGTGTTAATGAGTATAAGTTTAACACATACTGGTTGCAGAGGACTGAATATAATTTGAACAACACTTGCATATTTCAGAAAACATTGAATTAAAATCTAAAAGTAACTACTCTACTTTCACATTTAGTAAATTTGAAAGTATGCATTCATTTTTACTTTTTAGGACGACCAATGCTTCATCACTATATTGAACTCCAACTCAGTATCTTTTTTTTTTCCCAGGGTAAAAACACTTTCGACAGTGACAAGTTCCAGGGCCAAGCTCCTCCCATCAATCAACCTTACTGAATTTAGGAAAGGTCTGCTTACTCTGACCTCGGCCAGATGCTGACTTGCTTTAATGTGGATTTTTAAGAAATAAATACTGTTTTAAAACAATGATTTGTTGCTGATCTGAGAGAAAGAATGTCTGAGTCTAAACAGTGTGTTTATGTTTAAAATCTGCAAAATTTGTCAACACCTATGAATTAAATATTCAGTATTACACGTGTTTCAGACGGCACAGGCTTCTCCCTAACAGTGGTAATACCGACAGAAACACACAAACACAAACCTAATACTATTTACCAAGTGCTGTACTTGAAGTATAATCAGGTTTGCTAGTAATATAGAATAGAGAGGAAATGGTACTTAGAAAGGAGAATTTAGTGGCTGATGAGAGGCCCTCTTGAGATTTTGATTACTTCTTAAAAACAGCTGGCAATCTTTGATATCACAGCTCCTCCAAAACCATGCTCCTTGATTGGTTCTGATGAATGTTTAAGTACCTTTGTTGGCCATGTAGTACAAAGAATAAAAGAAAGCATTTGAAAGTACTACAAAACCAGACTAAAGCTCCCCAAATATGTGTGTAATGAGTCATCTGAGAACCTTATGGAAACATAGATGTTGATTTCCTTCATTGGAATACAAAGGCAAACTTTCAGGCAAGATGGTTCTACCCACTCAGCCACTCTTAGCTATAGGATCAAGCTCTGGCTTTGATGATAATAATGGAATCACAATCCAGAGTTTCTACTCTACATTCTGGCTAATCTCCCAGATGTCTCCAAGATATTGCACTGATGCTTGAGCGATGGGTAGTAATCTTCAGGTGGGTAATAAAAATCAATATAGGAAAAATGAAATTGTATCCTGAAGTTAAGAGAGAAATAGGAAGAAAAAATAAAAGAGGATAAGCATTAAGCAGAATAGAAGGCTACCAGGTAACATATGGGCAGTAAGAATAAATATTGATTTTTGGAGCTTCAGAACTTTTAGATTGCTTGGGGAAATATGTGACAACTCAAAACATAAAAAAATTATCAGGTTTGGAGGAGTAGTTCTGTCATCTCAGCACTTGAGATGCTAAATGAAGAATTCTAAAATCAAGGTCATTCTGGGCTGAATAGCAACACTGAAGCCAGCATGTAATTCATAATATTATCCTAAATGAAACTAAGTAAAATAAAACAGTAAGGAAGAAAGGAACATTTTAAATGCAACAATTAGTTGGTTAGTACTAAAACTGGCCCTATAGATGTGGCCCAATTCTAGAATCCTTTACTCAAATGAGTAAAGCCCTGTGTTTGATTGTAAAACTAGACCCATGGCCAGAAGTAATAGCCAACACAAAACAAACTCAATGGCTTGATTTCATATTATATTTATTTTGTATTGATAATGTTTCAGTTCCCTTTACATTTTCTTTCTTTAATCTCTCCACATCTGTTTATCCTTGTCCCTCCTTTAAAGTGTCCTTTTCCCTCTACTTCCAAGTCATCCTTGCTTATTTCTACAGGAAAAAGAAAACTGCATGATACTTATGTTTATGTAATGGGCTAACATCACTACAAAATGTTGTCTATTGCTGTCCATTTTGTTTCATACAAGGCAATTTCATTCTCCTTTAAGAAAACAACATTCCAAGAATACATAATATCCTATTTTCTGTATCAGTTCAGCTGTGAAGTACCAAGATTTATCCCTTAGAATGGCTACTGTGAACAGTGACTCAGTAAAGAATAATGTGAGACTATCTCTTCAAATACCAAAGAATGGTATAATTGGATCAATGGTAGGTCTGCTTTTATTTTTTAAGGAATGTCCATGTGTTTACCTCCATGTTTATAAGACTTTTCATTCCTCACTAATACTCTATAAGGATTCCTTTTTGTGCACATGGTCACTACCTTTTATTACTCATTGTCTTCTGTTAATATCCATCCTAACTTTTATGACATAGAATTCAAGTGAAGTTTCATATTTAGTTTTCTGATACTTACATATATTAAACATTTTTCAGATGCTTTCTTGACATTTGTATCTCTTTTGAAACATATCTCCAAACATTTTGATACTTAATTATCACTCCTTCCTTGTTAACATTTTTTATTTCTTTATATAGTGCCTCAATATTTGATATTTATTCTCTATCAGATAAATAGCTAGTGAAGAATTCTCTCTCCTTTCTTTGAAAGATCTATTTGCTTTTTTGTGTATATGAATATACTACTTCTGTCCTCAGACACACCAGAAGAGGTGATTGGATCCTACTACAGATGGTTGTGAGCCACCTATGTGGCTGCTGGGAATTGAACTCAGGAACTCTGGAAGAGGACTCAATGCTCTTAACCACTGAACCTCTCTCCATCCCTGCTGTCCCCTTTCTTTAATTGAAAGTTGTCTCCTTTCATACATATATTTCAACCACAGTTTTCCCTCCCTCTATTGCTCCCAGCTCCCCTTGTCACATCCCCCTTCCTTAGATCCATTCCCCATAAGTTCTATTCCAGAAAGGAGCAGGCTTCCAAGAGATAAAAATGGCAAACACGATACAACAAAACAAAGTAAGACAAAGCAAAAACTATCTTATAAAGGCTGGACAAGTCAACGCACCGGGAGAAAAAAAAAAGTCTCAAGAATAGGCAAGAGAGTTAGACATATCTTCTCCCACTGTTAGGAGCACCACAAAAATACCATGCTAACAGCTATAACACATACATAGACAAACTGCTGTGGACCCATGCAAGCCTTCTGTCTGCCCTTTAGTCTGTATGAACCTATAAAAGACCTGCTTACTTAATTTAGTGGGCAATGTTCTACTGGTAAGCTCCATCTACTCTTACAAACTTTCCTACCTTTGTTCTGGGATTCCCAGACTCCCATGGGAATGAGCCCAATGGAGACCTCCATTTTAAATTCTGTACATAATGTCTGGTTGTGGGCCTCTGTACTGGCTCCCATGGCTGTCAGAGGAAGCCCCTCTGATGACAACAGAGTGGATGATCTTAGATCTCTTGGCTATCCAGTATCTGGTTTCTGATGATCAAGGCAGCGTTGGACATGAATTTCCTCTAATACAGTGGGCTTCAAGTTAAACCAGATATTGATTGGACACTCCAACAAGTTCTGTGCCACAATTGCCCCAGCACATCTTTTAGGAAACATTGTAAGTCAAAGGTTTTGTGACTGTGTTGGTGTCCAATTTTTTTCTTTCCATAGCTTAGAGTATCTTGTCATGCCAAAGAGTCTAGATATAGGGATGAAGGCTCCATGCAGGCACCAACTCAAAGTTCTCTAGGTTCAATGGAAGATTTTTCTCTTATTCTATGTATTGGTTATTCTCTCTCCTGGTCATTGGGTTTTCTAGACAAAAGTTTTTTTTATTTATTTATTTATTTATTTATTTATTTATTTATTTATTTATCTACTTATGTTTATGGAAGTTTTACCTGCATGTATATCTGTTTAGAACTTGCATGCAGTACCCAAGGAGATGAGAAGAGCACATAAGATCCTCTGGAATTAAAGTTACCGACAAATGTAAGCCATTTGATTGCTAAGGATGAAACCTATGTCCTCTGGGGTTGGGGGAATAGCTAGTGCTCTCATCAATTAAAAAAATCTCTCTACCCCAAGTATAGCATTTTCTCATTATTAATTTATATCATCTACAAATGGGGATCATTTAAATTCCTTCTTTACTGTTGTCTTCTTTTTACTTATCTTCAAAAATGCTAGGACTAAAACTTCAAGTGCTTATTTTAATATTATTTCAGAAAATGGAGTCACATTATTGTTTCTGATTTTAGAGGATATAAATGAGTGACTATGTGTGTGTATATATGTATATGTGTATATATATATATACACACACACACACATAACCTTTTTTCTGAGACAAGATCTTTCTGTATCTGACTGAGAGTTTTTAATCATAAAAGATTTCTAGTATTATCAAGAGTGTTCTGAACCTTTAGAGATGTTATAAATATTTTTAATCCTGCATGCATATCTGATTCTGTTTTTTGTTTACCTTACTATGATTTTTGACATGCATATGTTGAGCACCACTACATCCCTTGTAGGAAGCTACTTTGATCATAGTATGTCCTCATTTCTGGGTCATAGAGCTTCACTTTTTACTACTTTCTCAGACTTTTTAAAATCAATGTTCATCAAGGATAATTGCCTGATAGATTATTTTGTGTCTCAAAAATATTGGGAGCAGAATATCACCCATTTAGACCTGTGTATAATATGATGATGAATAATTCATCCTGAGAAAACTATGGAAGCCCCCTACAGCCCTTTTCTGAGAGGTAGTATTGCTTTATAAACAAGAGTAGCCTCAAACTTGCAATCCTCCTGCCTTATCTCTCAGAACACATTTTCTTCAGCATTTCTTATCAGTGGGCTTAAGTGGAGCGATGTGGACTGATGAAATTCCCCTACTATAATTTATCTGAGAAAATCTTTCTATGCTTCAGTTTTTGACAGACTTTATGGGAGAATATTTTTAGTTTTCATTGTTGTTTGTGTGTTTTGTTGTTTGCTTGTTTTTGTTTTTGTTTGGTTTTGGTTATACTTTTTCCTGGGATTGTTTTCCAGTACTTGGAATATTTCTTCTCATGATTTCCTGAGCAAGATTTCCTTTGATAATCCATGAAGATTTCCCTTACATAACTGATATTCTTGCTTATGTCAGCATGGATGATTAAATTATACCCTGCCTCAATAATGTTATCTTTGGAATTAATGTTTTGGGGTTATATTTGAGTATTCTTTACTTAACTACACTTTCTGTCACTTTCTTTTTATTCTTTCTGAGGTTTGAAAAATCCAGATATTACCTCTCCTGATGAGACCTCACAGATGTTCATGATGTGGTTTTATTTTTCATTTAGTATATTTCATTTAGTACACATAGAATGTGTATGTGTGTGTTTCTTTTTATTCTTTCTCTATGTATATCGCTCTTTGTGTGTATGCCTGTCTTTCTCTGTCTTTCTCTGCCTTCCTTTCTGTCTCTCTGCTTGTCTTTCTCAGTCTCTGTCTCTGTCTCTCTCTCTGTGTCTCTGTCTGTCTCTGTCTCTCTCTGTCTCTCTCTCTCTCTGTCTCTCACTGCTGTCCGTGTTCCTCCCTGCTTCTTCCTTCTCTTAAACATTTCAGTTTTATGTATTTTGTTTTCTCTATTTTACTAAGATGTCTATGTTTTAGAGTCCTCTTCCAGATTACAGACTTTCCATAAAACAATTACTTTTAATTCTGTTAAGCAATTCACAAAACTCTATTTCCTTGAAACATAGTTGCGTGTACTTTACATTGTCATGTTTTCTTTACATTGTCATGTTTGTTTTCTTTACATTGTTATGCTTTCTTTACATTGTTGTATTTTCTTGAAGTTTCATGATGCTTGATGTCTTGAACTGAGTTCACAGGTGAAATAAGACTCTGAACTGTTTAGGGACTTTATCTCTTCAATTCATCTATTCCCATTTTCTTTATCAACAATATGGTATAAGACTGTTTCCTTTCCTTTCCTTTCCTTTCCTTTCCTTTCCTTTCCTTTCCTTTCCTTTCCTTTCCTTTCCTTTCCTTTCCTTTCCTTTCCTTTCCTTCCCTTCCCTTCCCTTCCCTTCCCTTCCCTCCCCTCCCCTTTCTTTTCTTTTCTTTTCTTTTCTTTTCTTTTCTTTTCTTTTCTTTTCTTTTCTTTTCTTTTCTTTTCTTTTCTTTTCTTGACTCAGAAAGTAGTCTTCTCAACCATAGATGGAAGTCAACTCAAGCAGTATTAGAATGGAATGGTGTAAGATTCCCATTATTCTATACAACAGAGTTCATCCAGGTTTAAATCAGCCAGGAGTTGATTATAAGAACCATTCCCAGAAGTTACACTTCAAATGCTATTTGAAACCTGCTTTTTTTTTAATCTTAAAGCTACTTTTAAATAGACATAGTAGAGACAGTGTTATTAATTTGCTATTAATGTCTTATAGTCTGTGTGTGTGTGTGTGTGTGTGTGTGTGTGTGTGTGTGTGTGTGTGTGCATGTGAACATGTGTGTTAGATAGGGTTCTGTTTACTATGGTAACGGTAGAATAATAATACTGTTTTCCTCATGTACCAATCATGTGATTAGTTGACATATAAAATTATTTTCTTGCAGTTAGCCAAAATTGGCATACTGTCTCCATATCAGAGTCAATGAATTTCTTAAATATTATTAAAAAAACCCACACAACAACATAAAATTTACTATTATTTATGTCTTCACCACAGAGGAACTTCTATATATGTCTGTAGAAAGCTGATTCTTGTTAAATCTTTCTCAGCAGCCCCTCTTGATTTAAATCCTTTTTTTTTTTTTTTTTTTTTTTTGCTTTCCTTGCCAAGATATAATCATGGAAGGGATGTATTGGTTTACTTTTTTGAAAGAAATGACCTTCAATATATATGTGAATCTTTCTCCATGGCTTGCTTAAGCTATCCATCAGCCTTAATAAAACCCTTTAGTAAATCAGTATTTGAGGAGCCAAAACTTTTTACTTCACCTTTGCAAACATACAAAAGCAAAAACAGGTTTATTTTCCCAGAATTGTAAGTCAAAGGCTAGGCAGTTTCATTGTTCAATTTGACACCTTGAACATCTGGCTTTAGTACATTTCAATATATCTGCTGACGTAAATTAGTCAAACACACTAGGATCACTATTTCATCTAGTTACCACAAATGTTATCTTGTTCCCATTAAAATAATGCATTGCTGTGTCTGCAGGAACTTACAGAGGGACAGATGTAGAGACATTGTTTGTTAACATTGCAGGGACTGTGGACCTACTTGAGTTGAAGACTTTCCAATTTTAATTACATTTCTCATATGAAAATAAGTATGTTTTTAATAATATGCAACAAGAAGGGCTTTACTTTTTATTTAGAAAGAGCAAGATATTATTTGTTTCCATGATTTAAAACAAACCACAATAGCAATTTCAGGGAAAGCATTACAGAACGCTGCCCTAATATAAGTTTTAGTAGCCAGAGTCAATAACGGATTATGATCATTTCTGCCATTCAGAACCATATTATCACTGAGTCAGTAATAGTGGTGATGAACAGTCCAGCTTTCTGCTTAGCTTCTTCTTATTGCCTGAATCTCATTTCAGAAATGTCTTCAGTTTATAGATTAGAAAAGTAAAAATCTACATTCACTCTTTTATTCACTCATTCTCCAAATACTTATTTAGTGTTTAATATTTTCCCGAAAGCTGCTACAAGGCCCCAGCAGTGGGGACAGCACATCCTCTGCTTTTATATGGAGCTTTTATTCCAACGAGTAGATGAGAAAACTGCAGACAATGGTTATAGAGGAACATGTCATGGACAGCTTTACATAAACATCAGTGCTTTGGATCACACAAAATAGCAATGCTATAGAAGGACAAGAACTATTAAAAGGGAAAAGCATGGGAAGACCTCAATAAAGGTGACTTATTTAAGCACAGAGCAGAAGGGCGAAAGGAAACAACTTTTGTTTGTTTGTTTTGTTGTTGCTTTAATAAAAGGCACATGCATTCAGACCTTTCTTTAAAAATAAGCCTTCTCTTAATATTTCCTTTGTTCATTTGACCATGTTTCTATGCAGGAAGAGTTTTCAGTGTACGAGATCTTTTCTTTCATTTGGTCTGGAATGTGTCTCTCAGCTAAAGTGCACATTAGTTTTAGAGACAAGTGTGGATTTGAACATCTCAGTCTACAAGGGATGCCTTAATAATTAAATAATGTTCAATGTTCAGGAGATATTGTTAAATATTCTTTGTCAGCAGTCCAGTTGCTCCCACTGCTAACTCTTCAATAAGATAAAGGTGTTGATATTTCTGAAGATGCATCTTCACATTCTTCTAGAAATATTTTCGTAAAGAACACTCATGGGAAAGAAATTCTCTGTATGTAAAATTTTTTCTTGGGTATATAGTCTCATGTTTGTCTTAGTGCACTGCTTCATCTTTCATCTGTAATAGGATCCTTTATCTTTTCTTTAAATTTATCATGCATTTGTAAAATGCATCTTGTTCATGTCTACCCTCATGCTACATCTGGAAACTCTCCAAATGTCCTGTAAAACATCTCTGTTCCAACTTCATGGTCTCTACCTTAACGTTTATTATGATCTCTACCATCATCATCGTCATCATCATCATCATCATCACCATCACCATCATCAAATTGATGGAGTCAAATTGGTGCTATCCTTATGTACATGAGTGTAGGGCCATCCTCTGTGGGGAAGGAAACATATCAGAATCAATTTCTCTAAGAAAAACCTGTGTAGCCATAAATATGAACATAGCTGTGTTACCCAAGGCTTTCATTTTGAACAATCATTGGTAAGAGTCCCAATTATGACCATCTTTCTTTGGCTACTATCAATCATACTAATGCACGTGATTGTCAACTGAAAAGTAACATATGATAAATCATTTTTATTTTATTAGCACTTTCCTTGTGACTAACACAATTATGCCCAACCCTTTCCCCCCTGATAATTAGTTATGTTTCCTCCTACATTCTTTCTTCTATAAATAGCCTGTACTTATTTTTCCTTTGCTCATTGGAAAATGTGTTCATTGAAAAAAATTAAAATGCTGAATGGCTTTATATAGTCCATTTTCATAAATAAATATTCATCTTATATGAACAGCATAAAAATGTAACATGCTTTATTGATTTTTGCTCCTGACAAATATATTTAAGATCTTCATCTTTATTACTTTTTGAAAATCATGGATTTAAAAAATGTATTTCAAGTATTTTTTGCAGAAAAGTATCTGTGACATAATTTTTTCCTGTCTTTTTTGTGTGGATACATCAATTTGCTTTCCCATTTGAATGCAAGCATTGCATACTATGAAACAATGTTTAAAGCATTTTATCTCAATTTACCAAATATGTTTATATTATTTTGAAGTATTTGAATTTATTTGTTCAGTATTCCTTTGCTTATTACTAAAGTTTTGTTTTGTTTTTCTTCTAGTTCAGGGTATATTTTCTGGTGTTGTTATTGTTGGCAAAACGAACTCTCATCACACATAGTTTGATGGTAGGTTTTAATTAATTCAACTCTATGATCATTGTGCTAGCAACTTTTTATGTCAACTTGAACCAAGCTAGTATCATTTGGGAATAGGAAACTTCAATGGAAAATATTCTGCCACCAGGCTGGCCTGTATACTAGTCTGTAGTGCATTTTCTATATTGAAGATGGATGTGAGAGTGCCCAGCTCACTATGGAAAGTACAACTGATGAGCTGGTGGTCCTGAGTACTTTAAGAAAGCATCTTGAGAAACTCATGAGAAAAAAAGCCAATAAGTAGCATGCCTCCTTCCCCTGGCTTCTGCTACTGTTTCCACCTACAGGTTCCTGCCTTGAGTTTTTCCCATACCTTCCTTGGCTGATTGGACTATAAGTTATAAGCCAAAATAAATGCTTTCCTTCCCAGGTTGTTTTTGGTTATGATGATTTTCCATGCCAATATAGCCCTACTTTGGACAATCATCATGTAATGAACACTCAGTGTGCATATTCATGAGCTTCCTGGGGTATCATCAGTGTTCTCTTAAGCATTTGATCATTTCTTGCCACTCCTCATGGCCCCTTCTTTATAAATTCTATCAGTTACGTGTGAGACCATCAAAAGCAGCCTGTTATGGTTGAGCAAGGCATGCTCTGGAGACCCAGTAGAAAACTCTACAAGGGACAGAATGGTGAGCCACATTCCTGGACATGGGTGCCTGACGCCATGGAGCCCCCAACTCCATAATCCTGTGACTGTAAGTCACACAGACAATGTCCCAAGCTCCTGGCATTCTGGCTAGACTCCACCCCCAGAGTTACCTGACAGTAGCCAGGAATGCTCCTCCCCACAGTTACCTGGCAACAAAAAGGGAGCCCAGCCCAGCCCACTATAAAAGGAGTTGCTTGGCCCCTCTTCACTGTTTTTTTTTTTTTTTTTTTTTTTACATTTTTTTTCCGTTTTTTATTAGGTATTTAGCTCATTTACATTTCCAATGCTATACCAAAAGTCCCCCATACCCACCCACCCCCACTTCCCTACCCACCCACTCCCCCTTTTTGGCCCTGGCGTTCCCCTGTACTGGGGCATATAAAGTTTGCAAGTCCAATGGGCCTCTCTTTCCAGTGATGGCCGACTAGGCCATCTTTTGATACATATGCAGCTAGAGTCAAGAGCTCCGGGGTACTGGTTAGTTCATAATGTTGATCCACCGATAGGGTTGCAGATCCCTTTAGCTCCTTGGGTACTTTCTCTAGCTCCTCCATTGGGAGCCCTGTGATCCATCCATTAGCTGACTGTGAGCATCCACTTCTGTGTTTGCTAGGCCCCGGCATAGTCTCACAAGAGACAGCTACATCTGGGTCCTTTCGATAAAATCTTGCTAGTGTATGAAATGGTGTCAGCGTTTGGATGCTGATTATGGGGTGGATCCCTGGATATGGCAGTCTCTACATGGTCCATCCTTTCATCTCAGCTCCAAACTTTGTCTCTGTAACTCCTTCCAAGGGTGTTTTGCTCCCACTTCTAAGGAGGGGCATAGTGTCCACGCTTCAGTCTTCATTTTTCTTGAGTTTCATGTGTTTAGGAAATTGTATCTTATATCTTGGGTATCCTAGGTTTTGGGCTAATATCCACTTATCAGTGAGTACATATTGTGTGAGTTCCTTTGTGAATGTGTTACCTCACTCAGGATGATGCCCTCCAGGTCCATCCATTTGCCTAGGAATTTCATAAATTCATTCTTTTTAATAGCTGAGTAGTACTCCATTGTGTAGATGTACCACATTTTCTGTATCCATTCCTCTGTTGAGGGGCATCTGGGTTCTTTCCAGCTTCTGGCTATTATAAATAAGGCTGCTATGAACATAGTGGAGCATGTGTCCTTCATACCAGTTGGGGCATCTTCTGGATATATGTCCAGGAGAGGTATTGCTGGATCCTCTGGTAGTACTATGTCCAATTTTCTGAGGAACCGCCAGACGGATTTCCAGAGTGGTTGTACAATGCCTGCAATCCCACCAACAATGGAGGAGTGTTCCTCTTTCTCCACATCCTCACCAGCATCTGCTGTCACCTGAATTTTTCATCTTAGCCATTCTGACTGGTGTGAGGTGTAATCTCAGGGTTGTTTTGATTTGCATTTCCCTGATGATTAAGGATGTTGAACATTTTTTCAGGTGCTTCTCTGCCATTCGGTATTCCTCAGGTGAGAATTCTTTGTTCAGTTCTGAGCCCCATTTTTTAATGGGGTTATTTGATTTTCTGAAGTCTACCTTCTTGAGTTCTTTATATATGTTGGATATTAGTCCCCTATCTGATTTAGGATAGGTAAAGATCCTTTCCCAATCTGTTGGTGGTCTTTTTGTCTTATTGACGGTGTCTTTTGCCTTGCAGAAACTTTGGAGTTTCATTAGGTCCCATTTGTCAATTCTCGATCTTACAGCACAAGCCATTGCTGTTCTGTTCAGGAATTTTTCCCCTGTGCCCATATCTTCAAGGCTTTTCCCCACTTTCTCCTCTATAAGTTTCAGTGTCTCTGGTTTTATGTGAAATTCCTTGATCCATTTAGATTTGACCTTAGTACAAGCAGATAAGTATGGATCGATTCGCATTCTTCTACATGATAACAACCAGTTGTGCCAGCACCAATTGTTGAAAATGCTGTCTTTCTTCCACTGGATGGTTTTAGCTCCCTTGTCGAAGATCAAGTGACCATAGGTGTGTGGGTTCATTTCTGGGTCTTCAATTCTATTCCATTGGTCTACTTGTCTGTCTCTATACCAGTACCATGCAGTTTTTGTCACAATTGCTCTGTAGTAAAGCTTTAGGTCAGGCATGGTGATTCCACCAGAGGTTCTTTTATCCTTGAGAAGAGTTTTTGCTATCCTAGGTTTTTTGTTATTCCAGATGAATTTGCAAATTGCTCCTTCTAATTCGTTGAAGAATTGAGTTGGAATTTTGATGGGGATCGCATTGAATCTGTAGATTGCTTTTGGCAAGATAGCCATTTTTACATTTTGATCCTGCCAATCCATGAGCATGGGAGATCTTTCCATCTTCTGAGATCTTCTTTAATTTCTTTCTTCAGAGACTTGAAGTTTTTATCATACAGATCTTTCACTTCCTTAGTTAGAGTCATGCCGAGATATTTTATATTATTTGTGACTATTGAGAAGGGTGTTGTTTCCCTAATTTCTTTCTCAGCCTGTTTATTCTTTGTGTAGAGAAAGGCCATTGACTTGTTTGAGTTAATTTTATATTCAGCTACTTCACCGAAGCTGTTTATCAGGTTTAGGAGTTCTCTGGTGAAAGTTTTAGGGTCACTTATATATACTATCATATCATCTGCAAAAAGTGATATTTTGACTTCCTCTTTTCCAATTTGTATCCCCTTGATCTCCTTTTGTTGTCGAATTTCTCTGGCTAATACTTCAAGTACTATGTTGAAAAGGTAGGGAGAAAGTGGGCAGCCTTGTCTAGTCCCTGATTTTAGTGGGATTGCTTCCAGCTTCTCTCCATTTACTTTGATGTTGGCTACTGGTTTGCTGTAGATTGCTTTTATCATGTTTAGGTATGGGCCTTGAATTCCTCATCTTTCCAGAACTTTTATCATGAATGGGTGTTGGATCTTGTCAAATGCTTTTTCGTCATCTAAGGAGATGATCATGTGGTTTTTGTCTTTGAGTTTGTTTATATAATGGATTACATTGATGGATTTTCGTATATTAAACCATCCCTGCATCCCTGGAATAAAACCTACTTGGTCAGGATGGATTATTGCTTTAATGTGTTCTTGGATTCAGTTAGCGAGAATTTTATTGAGGATTTTTGCATCGATATTCATAAGAGAAGTTGGTCTGAAGTTCTCTATCTTTGTTGGATCTTTCTGTGGTTTAGGTATCAGAGTAATAGTGGCGTCATAAAATGAGTTGGGTAGAGTACCTTCTACTTCTATCTTGTGAAAAAGTTTGTGCAGAACTGGAATTAGATCTTCTTTGAAGGTCTGATAGAACTCTGCACTAAACCTGTCTGGTCCTGGGCTTTTTTTGGCTGGGAGACTATTTATAACTGCTTCTATTTCTTTAGGGGATATGGGACTGTTTAAAAGGTCAACTTGATCCTGATTCAACTTTGGTACCTGGTATCTGTCCAGAAATTTGTCCATTTCGTCCAGGTTTTCCAGTTTTGTTGAGTATAGCCTCTTGTAGAAGGATCTGATGGTGTTTTGGATTTCTTCAGGATCTGTTGTTATGTCTCCCTTTTCAGTTCTGATTTTGTTAATTAGGATTTTGTCTCTGTGCCCTCTAGTGAGTCTAGCTAAGGGTATATCTATCTTGTTGATTTTCTCAAAGAACCAACTCCTAGTTTGGTTAATTCTTTGAATAGTTCTTCTTGTTTCCACTTGGTTGATTTCACCCCTGAGTTTGATTATTTCCTGCCGTCTACTCCTCTTGGATGAATTTGCTTCCTTTTTTTCTAGAGCTTTTAGATGTGTTGTCAAGCTGCTAGTATGTGCTCTCTCCCGTTTCTTCTTGGAGGCACTCAGAGCTATGAGTTTCCCTCTTAGAAATGCTTTCATTGTGTCCCAAAGGTTTGGGTACGTTGTGGCTTCATTTTCATTAAACTCTAAAAAGTCTTTAATTTCTTTCTTTATTCCTTCCTTGACCAAGGTATCATTGAGAAGAGTGTTGTTCAGTTTCCACGTGAGTGTTGGCTTTCTGTTATTTTTTTTGTTGTTGTTATTGAAGATCAGCCTTAGTGCATGGTGATCTGATAGGATACATGGGACAATTTCAATATTTTTGAATCTGTTGAGGCCTGTTTTGTGATCTATTATGTGGTCAATTTTGGAGAAGGTACCATGAGGTGCTGAGAAGAAGGTATATCCTTTTGTTTTAGGATAAAATGTTCTGTAGATATCTGTCAGATCCATTTGTTTCATCACTTCTGTTAGTTTCAGTGTGTCCTTGTTTAGTTTCTGTTTCCATGATCTGTCCATTGGTGAAAGTGGTGTGTTGAAGTCTCCCACTATTATTATGTGAGGTGCAATGTGTGCTTTGAGCTTTACTAAAGTTTCTTTAATGAATGTGGCTGCCCTTGTATTTGGAGCATAGATATTCAGAATTGAGAGTTCCTCTTGGAGGATTTTACCTTTGATGAGAATGAAGTGCCACTCCTTGTCTTTTTTGATGACTTTGGGTTGGAAGTCAATCTTATCAGATATTAGGATGGCTACTCCAGCTTGTTTCTTCATACCATTTGCTAGGGAAATTGTTTTCCAGCCTTTTATTCTGAGGTAGTGTCTATCTTTTTCTCTGAGATGTGTGTCCTGTAAGCAGCAAAATGTTGGGTCTTGTTTGTGAAGCCAGTTTGTTAGTCTATGTCTTTTTATTGGCGAGTTGAGACCATTGATGTTAAGAGATATTAAGGAAAAGTAAAGGTTGCTTCCTGTTATTTTTGTTGTTAAAGTTGGCATTCTGTTCTTGTGGCTGTCTTCTTTTAGGTTTGTTGAGGAATTACCTTCTTGTTTTTTCTACGGCGTTGTTCCCGTTCTTGTATTGGTTTTTTTCTGTTATTATCCTTTGAAGGGCTGGATTCGTGGAGAGATAATATGTGAATTTGGTTTTGTCGTGGAATACTTTGGTTTCTCCATCTATGGTAATTGAGAGTTTGGCTGGGTATAGTAGCCTGGGCTGGAATTTGTGTTCTCTTAGTGTCTGTATAACATCTGTCCAGGCTCTTCTGGCTTTCATAGTCTCTGGTGAAAAATCTGGTATAATTTTGATAGGCTTGCCTTTATATGTTACTTGACCTTTTTCCCTTACTGCTTTTAGTATTCTATCTTTATTTAGTGCATTTGTTGTTCTGATTATTATGTGTCAGGAGGAATTTCTTTTCTGGTCCAGTCTATTTGGAGTTCTGTAGGCTTCTTGTATGTTCATAGGCATCTCTTTCTTTAGATTTGGGAAGTTTTCTTCAATAATTTTGTTGAAGATGTTTGCTGGTCCTTTGAGTTG
The DNA here is from genome assembly GCF_000001635.26 of Mus musculus. NCBI lineage: Eukaryota > Metazoa > Chordata > Mammalia > Rodentia > Muridae > Mus > Mus musculus. Next base: position 92,248,732 of record NC_000077.6, read on the forward strand.
AAAATCTTCATTCTCATCCACTCCTATTTTCCGTAGGTTTGGTCTTCTCATTGTGTCCTGGATTTCCTGGATATTTTGAGTTAGGATCTTTTTGCATTTTCCATTTTCTTTGATTGTTGTGCCGATGTTCTCTATGGAATCTTCTGCACCTGAGATTCTCTCTTCCATCTCTTGTATTCTGTTGCTGATGCTCAAATCTATGGTTCCAGATTTCTTTCCTAGGGTTTCTATCTCCAGTGTTGCCTCACTTTGAGTTTTCTTTATTGTGTCTACTTCCCTTTTTAGGTCTAGTATGGTTTTGTTCATTTCCATCACCTGTTTTTATGTTTTTTCCTCTTTTTCTGTAAGGACTTCTACCTGTTTGATTGTGTTTTTCTGTTTTTCTTTAAGGACTTGTAACTCTTTAGCAGTGTTCTCCTGTATTTCTTTAAGTGATTTATTAAAGTCCTTCTTGATGTTCTCTACCATCATCATGAGATATGCTTTTAAATCTAGGTCTAGGTTTACAGGTGTGTTGGGGTGCCCTGGACTGGGCGAATTGGGAGTGCTGGGTTCTGATGATGGTGAGTGGTCTTGGTTCCTGTTAGTAGGATTCCTAGGTTTACCTTTTGCCATCTGGTAATCTCTGGAGTTAGTAGTTATAGTTGACTCTGTCTAGAGATTGTTCTTCTGGTGATTCTGTTACCATCTATCAGCAGACCTGGGAGACAGATTCTCTCCTCTGAGTTTCAGTGCTCAGAGCACTCTCTGCTGGCAAGCTCTCTTACAGGGAAGGTGCGCAGATATCTTATTTTTGGACCTCCTCCTGGTTGAAGAAGAAGGCCCAAAACAGGGCCTTTCTCAGAAGCTGTGTTGCTTTGGCAGTTCCCAGAAGCTGTCAGCTTCTGTGGTGCAGACTCTCACCTGTGCAGACTAAATTCCTTAGTTCCAGGGAGTCCCGGAACCAAGATGGCGACCGCTGCTCCTGAGGCTGAGGCCGCCTCCCAAGCCAGGCGGACACCTGTCCTCTGGTCTGGACGGTGGCTGGCTGGCTGCGGCCCGCCAAGGGTGCTGCCTCAGTGGCTCTGTGCTTCCACCTGTCCCAGAAGCTGTCTGGTTCTCTGGCGCACCCTCTAACCTGTTCAGACTAATTTCCTAAGTTCTGCTGAGTCCCGGAACCAAGATGGCGACCCTTTTTTTTTTTTTTCTTCCGTTTTGATAGGGTTTCTCTGTATAGCCCTAGCTGTCCTGGAACTTACTTTGTAGACCAGGCTGGAATCGAACTCAGAAATCTGCTTACCTCTGCCTCCCGAGTGCTGGGCTTAAAGGCGAGCGCCACCAAGCCCAGTTCCCTCCTCTCTCTCTTAAGCTCTTACCTCTCATACTTATCTTTAGCTCTCCTTCTCCTCTCTCCCTCTCTCCACATGGCCCTGATGTCCCTAATAGCCTGCCCTGGTCAGCCCTCCCTCTATCCCCTCTATCCCTTCTCTCTCTCTCTCTCTCTCCCTCTCTGTCTCTCTCTCTCTCTTTCTGACTTTCTACAATAAAGCTCTAAAACTGTAGACCGTCTTTGCTAATCAAGGTCCGCCATGCTTGAACTCCTAAAGAGCAACATCTAATCTCCCGCTGGAAGGCCTTCCTGTGTTCCAGCCATGGACCAGACCAAGATATAATCATGGAAGGGATGTATTTAGCCCTTGTGGGAACCACCCAGTGCCGTTTCTCCCCCTGCCCTCTCATTCTTTAGGCACCGGGGCTGACCGAGCTGCCCCCAGGGCCCACACTTTGTTCTGAGCTCTTCTGCAGTTTCCATCGATGTTCTGGGATGTCCAAGACAGAGAACCTGTTATCCCTGGTCTTCTTGAGGCCCAGAGACCTTGGGCTGCTCCCTGTCCACCACTCCTGCTCGCGGACTGGGGTCAGTGGCTCTACTCAGCCAGACACCCACCCAGGACCAATTGGAGAGCATGCTGCTGCTGTCCTCCGTATCCACCTGCCCAGGGCACCAGAACTCTGGCGGGATATGGGTTCTTTTCCACCCCCTTTATTCCCCCATGCCCACTGCCCCACAGTTATGGGGTGGTACACACAGTGCTCTTTATTAACAAAGTCCACATACTATGTTGTTTAGATTTATGGTGATTAATTCTTTGTTTTGTTGCATTATTTAGATGAGCATTGTGGGCTTGTCAATACATTTCTCAGGTTATTAAATCTTGACATTGCATTTTTCCTATTGTCCAAATTGTACATACTTTAAAAATCTGACTTTAAAATCATCTAATAACATTTTCTGGTATTAACTATGAATTTTCTAATGTCTTGTATTTGCATAGTTAAATCCATTTATTCTAAGTGTATTAATTCTTTTGTTTATGCAAATTATGCCCACTCATTCTTGCCAACTGTTCCAAATGATTTTTTATTATACTATTCTATTTTCCTTTTCATGCATTTTGATTTGTAATATGTTTATTTTAGAGGGAACACTAGGTAGTGCAGTGATAGCTCCCATCTTGACTTGAACAGCTTCAGGATAACCTGTGTGTCAGTCCATGTCCTTCATGGTTACCTGTTCAGTTGCCTCAGCTTAGTGACACACAGACATAATCAACATGCCTGACATGGGTGTGGAGGAAGTAAGGAAGCCTAGTGAACAAAGTCTATAGAGTTGGGGAAGTATAATAGATAGCTACACACGTCAGGGAGTATTAATATGAGTGTTCTACAAAACTTCATTAAAAAGAATCATGAAACAAGATGTCCAAAAATGCAGCCAACAAATGGGCTAGTGAAGTGAACTGAGGCTTTGCTAAAATGTAAACTCGAAATGGCCAAGAAGCATAAGAAAGCATGTTCAACATCACTAGCCCTTAGGGAAATACAAATTAATACTACACTGAGACTGATTCTCAGCCCATTTAAAATGAATGTTTTAGAAACTGAGTAACAAATGCTGATGAAATAAAGACAAAGGGAACCCTTAAACACTCCTGGTAGGAATAGGAATTAGTCCAACCACTTGAACATAATTATGAATGGTCTTCATAAAACTAAAAATAGAGCAACCAAGTGATCAAGCAATGCCACTCACAACAGACTTACATGAAGACTATGTGGACACATTACAAATCAGTACTTACTACTTTCCCTTTATTAATATCTCTTAGGCAACCAACCTAAATGTTCATCAAGAGAGAAACGCATAAAGAAATTGTGGTTGAGATACACCATATGTTTCTTTTTTAGCGATAAACAAGAATGGGGTTATATAATTTTCAGGCAAATGAGTATAACTGGAAATAATCATATTAAGCAAATTAAGCTCATGTAAGAAAGATTAAATGGCAATTTTTCTCTCATTCATGGGGCCTAGAGTTTATATAGATATATAAAAAAATTGTATGTTACATGCAGATAACACAAAAATAGAAACAGATCTAGTTAGTGGAACAAGGAAAAGTAATGCTGAGTAACAAAGGCTAGAAAATGGACCATGGCAGAGTATGGGGATCATCCCAAAGTATTTTATATGCTTATATTAAAATGATGTTATGTAATCAATGTTTATAGATTCAATTTTAAATAGACTTTATTGTATCAATTTAAATATAACAAAGTGGTAAATTAACTCACAGTCTACACCTCCAGCCATCCATTCTTTGTCCATTAGCTTTATTTTTATTTTAGCCATTTTTGTGATTAGGTACTGGAATTAATTTGTTTTTTTCTCTCTTCATATTTAATGTCAAGTTTCTTAAGGGTTTTGGGATCACAATAATCATCATCCTTCCACTATGATTGAAAGTGATAATTCTATCATTGCTTTCTAAATTTGTCTTTCCTAGATAATGGGTATATTCCACCATTTTACATTTTTTTAATTTTTGGGTATTCTCCTTTGTAAATCACCAGATAAAAGATTTTACTTTATAACTAAGTCATACATTTCTTTAACATTACTACAGAAGTTATTTGTATATTCTGAAGGTTCTTATTTTACTCATGTATGTAACCTTTTAACCATTGTTTTGTCTCTTAAATTCTTCTAATATGAATTTCTATAAAGAGAACCTAAGTTGACAGTATTACTATTTATTGGTTGTTTGTATCGTATCTTGCTTTTGTGCATCATATATTGATGTTTACCGGTATTTTCTTCTAGATATGTGTATGCTTGTATGTTTTATGTGAGTGTATGTATTTAGCCTGTTACCCTTAGCTGTATTTGTTATCCACCATTGAGTTTTCTTTATGGAGTGAGACAGAGATCAAGAGTCATTGGTATTGCACTTGGCTATCTGACTGATCAAGTAACATTCTGGAGAGAGGTCTGTGGTCGTTTTAAAATGTCCACCATAGCCTCAAAGGTAGTGGTACTACTGGGAGATGTGGCTGACACTACTGGGAGGCATGGCCTTGTTGGAGTAGGGCTAGTCTTCTTGAAGTAAGTATATCACTGGGATTAGGGCTCTGCAGTTTGAATGGCATAAACTTTACTCTTATTTACTGCTGCCTCTTATTTACAGGTGTAGAACTCTTAGCTACCTCTCCAGATGATGTTTGGCTACATACCATCATGCTTCTCACCATGCCAAAAATGAACTAAACTTGTGAAGTGTTAGCTATCACCAATTAGATTCTTTCCTTGATAACAGTTGCCATGGTCATGGTGTCTTTTCATAGCAATGGAAACCCGAAGTCAAGATGCCACCTGTAATACACTGTAGATACTTTTTTGGTTCATCAAGGAAAGCAGCCATTTTCTAAATAAAATTCAAGCCTACATTGAAAAGAGTAGTAACAAGAACTTTGCATTTTACTGTCAATGAGTAGAAGATGAAGTCTGGGTAAAATGTGTTTTGTTTTGTTTTTTTTTTTTTCTTAACACCATGGAAGTGAAAGTAGTTCATTTTATTAAACTCAGGAGGCTGTGTGAAATAAACCATATTTAACAGTTACCAGCTCATAACATGAGTCATTTAAAGGGAAAAAGAGCAGCTATATAAGAATACTATTCACCAAACTATTCTATGGTTTGTTACAAAAATTATATGCTGCTGCAATGTCTGTAAGCAGGCTAGACTCTAAAAATGGAGTTCAAACTACAAAGTGTCATTGATAAAGGAAAATAATAATTAAATATAATTATAGCTATTTTAGTAATGAAAATAATACCTTTATAAAAAGTATATTTTATAATTATAATTTTTTAGAACTAAATTTGGACAATATATTCTGACATCTGTGACCCAATAAAAATAATTTATGTAAAAGGGTTTCATTTATCTATATAAAACATATGCAAACATATGTTAAATGTAATAACTTATAAAAAATAAACAGGCATTAACCTATGCATACCTTGAATAATTATAATCATTTTATATGGTTTCTATGTCAATATATACTCATACATTAAATTATGGGGTTTTTTTACAGTTATTAATTAAGACCGAGTTTCAAGGTGTTCTTCCCTCTTGGTAGAATGAATGATGCCCTTCTATTGTGTAGAGATCTCTTTACCTAACTATTCTACCTCTCTGCATGAGTCTCTTGGTATTCCCTCCCTTGTTACTATGACATGAGATGCTGCTGACCACACATGACACAATTCTTCTGAATCCCTGCAAACAATTCCTGTTTCTCCATGTTTCTGATAGCATAATTCTCTATTATAGGCCTAAAAACGCACAGCTTTCTTATATTATCACATACAGTAATCACTCTGAATTGTTTCTGACCTAAGGCATGCTGGTTGGAGTCATCTATGTATATACAATCACGCATAGTATCATGATCATGTGATCATGACAACTACATTGAGCAAAGAATCTCCCTTTTTTTTAGCTTGAATGACTTTATTTTATTTTTTATTTTTATTAATTAATTAATTTCTTTATATTTCAAATGTCTCTCTTCCTGGTCTCCCCTTCATAATCCCCCCATTCTTCCCCCTCCCCTTTACCTCTATGAGGGTGCACCCCCACCCACCCACCCACTCCTGCATCACCCCTCTAGTATTTCCCTTTGCTGGGGTATCAAGCCTCCACAGGACCAAACACTTCCCCTCCCATTAATGTAAGATAAGGCTATCCTCTGATACATGTGTAGCCTGAGCCATGGAACTACCCATGTATACTTTTTGGTTGGTGGTATAATCGATGGGAATTTTGTGGTTTCCAGTTAGTTGATATTGTTGTTCTTCCTGTGGGGTTTCAATCCCCTTTAGCTCTTTCAATCCTTCCCCTAACTCTACCGTTGGGGTCCCTGGCTCAGTTGAATGGTTGGCTGAGTATCTGCATCTGTCTTAGTCAGGTACTTGCAGATCCTCTCAGAGGATAGCTATGCCAAGCTTCTATCTGTAAGCACTTCCTAACAACATCAGGGGTTGAATGTCTGTGGATGGGATGGATCACAAACTTGGGCAGTCTCTCGATGGCCTTTTCTTCTGTCTCTGCTCCATTTTCTTGCCCCAGTGTTTCCTTAAGACAGGAAAAATTCTGGGGCAAAGATTTTGAGATGGGTAGTTGGCCCCATCTCTCAATTCGGGGTCAGTACATCTATTGGAGATAGTCTCTTTAGGTTCTCTCTCTCCTCTGTTGGGTATTTGAGTAGTGTCATCCCCACTGGGCCCTGGGAGCCTCTCCATTCTTGGCATCTGGGACTCTCTAATTGTTCTCTCCCCTTTTCCCACTCGCTGCTGCTACATATTTTAATTCAGTCACCTGAGTCTCTGGACATCTATCCTGTGCTCTCTCATAGGATCCTGGCCCCCCCTTTCCTTCCCTCCTCTATCTCCCACTTAGGAACATCCCTCTCTCTGCTTCCTGTGATTATTTTGTTAAACCCTTACAAGTGGCATTTAAGCATCCACATTTTGGCCTTCCTTCTTGTTAAGTTTCATATGTTCTGTGAGTTCTATCATGAATATTCTGAGCTTTGGGGTTAATATCCACTTATCACTGAATATGTATCATTGATATTGTTTGAGTTTGATTATTCTCTGCAGTCTACTCCTCCTTGGTGTGTTTGTTTCTTTTTGTTCTAGACCTCTCATATCTGCTGTTAAGATGTATCTTGAGGATCTCTCCAACTTCTTTATGAAGGCACACAGTATTATGAATTTTCCTCTTAACACTGCTTTCATTGTGCTACAAAAGTTTCAGTATACTGCGCTTTCATTTTCATTAAATTTTGGAAAATCTTTATTTTTTTTCTTTATTTCTTCCCTGATCAAGTTATCATTGAGTAGAGAGAGAGTTATTCAGTTTCCATGAGTATGTGGGCTTTGTCTTATGTTTGAAGAACAGCCTTAATCAGTAATGATACGATAGAATACATGGGATTTTTCAGTCTTGTATGTGTTGATAATTGTTTTGTGTGTGATTATATGTTCAATTTTAGGGAAGGTATCATGAGGTGCTGAGAAGAAGGTATATTCTATGTTTTAAGATGAAGTGTTCTGTACATATCTCTTAAATCCATTTGTTTCATACCTTCTGTTAATTTCAGTGTGTCTTTGTTTAGTTTCTGCTTTCACAATCTGTCCATTGGTAAGAGTCCGGTGTTGAAATCTCCTACTATTATTGTATGCTGTTTAATGTATGTTTTGAGCTTTGGAAAATTCTTTTTACAAATCTGGGTGCTCTTGAATTTGGGGTGTGCATGTTCAGAATTGAGAGATCATCTTGGTGGATTTTTTCCTTTGATAAGAATGAAATGTTCTTCTCCATCTCTTTTAATAACATTTGGTAGAAAGTCTATTTTATTAGCTATTCAAATGGCTACTCCAGCTTGTCTCTTGGCACCATTTACATGGGAATTTTTTTTCTTATTCTTTACTCTGAGGTAGTGTCTAGCTGTGTCAATGAGGTATGTTTCCTGTATGAGGCAAAATGCTGGGTCCTATTCATGTATCCAGTCTGTTAGCCTATTTCTTTTTTATTAGAGAATTGAGTACATTGATGGTGAGTGATATTAAAGTCCAATGTTGGCCAGAGGAGAGGTGTCCGTCCCACTGGGAGGGCTTTGCAAGAACACTCTGGAGAGCCATCTTGGTTCCCAGATCCCACCAAGACTAGTCTGTGCAGGTGAGAGTGTGGACTACAGAAGCTAACAGCTTCTGAGACAGGCAGAAGCCACAGAGCTTCTGAGGCAGACCCCGTTTCGGGCTCCAGACATCCGGGCACCTTCCCTGACAGACGAGAGGTGTCTGCACCTCTTGGGAGGGCTTTGCCGGAGTACCCGGGGGAGCCATCTTGGTTCCCAGATCCCTCTGGGACAGGCCCTGTTTCTGGCATTCATCTCCTCCCAGGAGGCAGGTCTGAATGCCAGATATCTGTGCACCTTCCCTGCAAGAGGAGATCTTGCCTGCAGAGAGTGCTCTAACCACTGAAACTCAGGAGAGAGGTAGTCTCCCAGGTTTGCTGATAGAGACTAACAGGCTCATGAGAGAAACAAGCTCTAACCAGAGACAACTGTAACAACTAACTCCAGAGATTACCAGATGGTGAAAGGCAAACGTAAGAATCTTACTAACAGAAATCAAGACAAATCACCATCATCAAAACCCAGGACTCCCACCTCACCCAGTCCTGGCCACCCCAACACACCCAAAAAGCTAGACATGGTTTTCAAAGCATATCTCATGATAATGGTAGAGGACATCAAGAAGGACTTTAATAACTCACTTAAAGAAATACAGGAGAACACTGCTAAAGAGTTAAAAGTCCTTAAAGAAAAACACAAAAACAACCAAACAGGTAGAAGTCCTTAAAGAAAAACAGGAAAGCACATCCAAACAGGTGATGGAAATGAACAAAACCATACTACACTAAAAAGGGAAGTAGACACAATAGAGAAAACCTAAAGTGAGGCAACACTGGAGATGGAAATATTAGGAAAGAAATCTGGAACCATAGATGTGAGCATCAGCAACAGAATACATGAGATGGAAGAGAGAATCTCAGGTGCAGAAGATTTCATACAGAACATCAGCACAACAATCAAAGGAAAGGCAAAATGCAAAAAGAACCAAACTCAAAATATCCAGGAAATCCAGGACGCAATGAGAAGACCAAACCTACCGATAATAGGAGTAGATGAGAATGAAGATTTTCAACTTAAAGGGCCAGCAAATACCTTCAACAAATTTATAGAAGAAAATTTCCCAAATCCAAAGATAGAGATACCCATGAACATACAAGAAGCCTACAGAACTCCAAATAGACTGGACTGGAAAAGAGATTCCTCCCAACACATAATAATCATAACCACAAATGCACTAAATGAAGATAGAATATAAAAAGCAGTAAGGAAAAAAGGTCAAGTAACATATGAAGGCAGGCCTATCAGAATTACACCAGACTTTTCACCAGAGACTATGAAAGCCAGAAGATCCTGGACAGATATTATACAGACACTAAGAGAAGACAGATGCCAGCCCAGGCTACTATACCCAGCCAAACATTCAATTACCATAGATAGAGAAACCAAAGTATTCCACGGCAAAACCAAATTCACACATTGTCTTTCCAGGAATCCAGCCCTTCAAAGGATGATAACAGAAAAAAACCAATACAAGGAAAAAGCAAGAAAGTAATCTTTCAACAAACCTAAAAGAAGACAGCCACAAGAGCAGAATGCCAACTCGAACAACAAAAATAATAGGAATAAACAATTACTTTTACTTAATATCTCTTAATATTAATGGATTCAATTCCCAAATAAAAAGACATAGACTAACAGACTGGCTATACGAACAGAACCCAACATTTTGGTACTTACAGGAAACACATCTCAGGGAAAAAGACAGACACTACCTCAGAATGAAAGGCTGGAAAACAATTTTCCAAGCAAATGGTCTGAAGAAATAAGCTGGAGTAGCCATTCTAATATCGAATAAAATTGACTTCCAGCCCAAAGTTATCAAAAAAGAAAAGGAAGGGGCACTTCATACTCATAAAAGGTGAAATCTTCCAAGAGGAACTCTCAATTCTGAATATCTATGCTCCAAATGCAAGGGCAGCCACAATCACTAAAGACACTTTAGTAAAGCTCAAAGCACACATTGCACCTCACACAATAATAGTGGGAGACTTCAACACACCACTTTCACCAATGGACAGATCATGGAAACAGAAACTAAACAGGGACACACTGAAACTAACAGAAGTTATGAAACAAGTGGATTTAACAGATATCTACAGAACATTTTATCCTAAAACAAAAGGATATACCTTCTTCTCAGTAGCTCATGCTACCTTCTCCAAAATTGACCACATAATAGGTCACAAAACAGGCCTGAACAGATACAAAAATATTGAAATTGTCCCATGCATCCTATCAGATCACTATGGACTAAGGGTGATCTTCAATAACAACATAAATAATAGAAAGCCAACATTCACGTGGAAACTGAAGAACACTCTTCTCAATGATACTTTGGTCAAGGAAGGAATAAAGAAAGAAATTAAAGACTTTTTAGAGTTTAATGAAAATGAATCCACAACATACCCAAACTTATGGGACACAATGAAAGCATTTCTAAGAGGAAAACTCATAGCTCTGAGTGCCTCCAAAAAGAAACTAGAGAGAGCACACACTAGCAGCTTGACAACACACCTAAAAGCTCTAGAACAAAAGGATACAAATTCACCCAAGAGGAGTAGATGGCAGGAAATAATCAAACTCAGGGGCAAAATTAACCAAGTGGAAACAAGAAGAACTATTCAAAGAATCAAACAAACAAGGAGCTGGTTCTTTGAGAAAATCAAAAAGATAGATAAACCCCTAGTCAGACTCACAAGAGGTCACAGGCACAGCATCCTAATTAACAAAATAAGAAATGAAAAGGGAGGCATAACAACAGATCCTATAGAAATCCAAAACACCATCAGATCCTTCTACAAAAGGCTATACTCAACAAAACTTGAAAACCTGGATGAATTGGACACATTTATAGACAGATACCAGGTACTGAAGTTAAATCAGGATCAGGCTAATGATCTAAACAGTTCTATATCCCCTAAAGAAATAGAAGCAGCCATTAATAGTCTCCCAACCAAAAAAAAAAAAAAAAAAAAAAATCCCAGGACCAGAAGGGTTTAGTGCAGAGTTCTATCAGACCTTCAAAGACGATCTAATTCCAGTTCTTCACAAACTATTTCACAAAGTAGAAGTAGAAGGTTCTTTACCCAATTCATTCTATGAAGCCACAATTATTCTGATACCTAAACTACAGAAAGACCCAAGAAAGATAGAGAACTTCAGACCAATTTCCCTTATGAATATCACTGCAAAAATACTCAATAAAATTCTCACTAACCAAATCCAAGAACACATCAAAACAATCATCCATCCTGACCAAGTAGGTTTCATAACAGGGATGCGGGGATGGTTTAATATATGGAAGTCCATCAATATAATACATTGTATAAACAAACTCAAAGACAAAAACCACATTATCATCTCATTAGATGCTGAGAAAGCATTTGACAAAATCCAACACCCATTCATGATAAAAGACTTGGAAATATCAGGAATTCAAGGCCCACACCTGAACATGCTAAAAGCAATCTACAGCAAAACAGTAGCCAATATCAAAGTAAATGGTGAGAAGCTGGAAGCAATCCCACAAAAATCAGGGACTAGACAAGGCTGCCCACTTTCTTCCTACCTATTCAACATTGTACTTGAAGTCCTAGCCAGAGCAATTCAAAAACAAATGGAGATCAAGGGGATACAAATTGGAAAGGAAGAAGTCGAAATATCACTTTTGGCAGATGATATGATAGTATATATAAGTGACCCTAAAAATTCCACCAGAGAACTCCTAAACCTGATAAACAGCTTAGGTGAAGTAGCTGGATATAAAAATAACTCAAACAAGTCAATGGCCTTTCTGTACACAAAGGATAAACAGGCTGAGAAAGAAGTTAGGGAAAAAACACTCTTCTCAATAGTCACAAATAATATATAATACGTTGGCATGACTCTAACTAAGGAAGTGAAAGGTCTGTATGATAAGAACTTCCAAGTCTCTGAAGAAGGAAACTAAAGAAGATCTCAGAAGATGGAAAGATCTCCCATGCTCATGGATTGGCAGAAACAATATAGCAACAATGGCTATCTTGCCAAAAGCAATCTACAGACTCAATGCAATCCCCAACAAAATTCCAATTCAATTCTTCAACGAATTAGAAAGAGCAATCTGCAAATTCATCTGGAAAAACAAAAAAAAACCTAGGATAGCAAAAACTCTTCTCAAGGATAAAAGAACCTCTGGTGGAATAATCATGCCTGACTTAAAGCTGTACTACAGAGCAATTGTTATTAAAAACTTCATGGTACTGGTATACCGTCAGACAAGGAGACCAAGGGAATAGAATTGAAGACTCAGAAATGAACCCACACACCTATGGTCATTTGATCTTTAACAAGGGAGCTAAAACCATCCAGTGGAAAAAAGAGCATTTTCAACAATTGGTGCTGGCACAACAGGCTGTTATCATGTAGAAGAATTCAAATTGATCCATTCCTATCTCCTTGTACTAAGATCAAATTTAAGTGGATCAAGGAACTCCACATAAAATCAGACACAGTGAAACTTATAGAGTAGAAAGTGGAGAAAAGCCTTGAAGATATGGGTACAGGGGGAAATTCCTGAATAGAACAGCCATGGTTTGTGCTGTAAGATCAAGAATTGAAAAATGCGACCTCATAAAATTGCAAAGCTTCTGCAAAGCAAAAGACACCACCAATAAGACAAAAAGGCCACCAACAGATTGGGAAAGGATCATTACCTATCCTAAATCAGATAGGAGACTAATATCCAATATATATAAAGAACTCAAGAAGGTAGACTCCAGAAAATCAAATATCCCCACTAAAAAATTGGGCTCAAAGCTAAACAAAGAATTCTCACGTGAGGAATACCTAATGACTGAGAAGCACCTGAAAGAATGTTCAGCATCCTTAATCATCAGGGAAATGCAAATCAAAACAATCCTGAGATTGCAACTCACACCAGTCAGAATGGTTAAGATCAAAATTTCAGGTGACAGCAGATGCTGGCGAAGATGTGAAGAAAGAGGAACACCCCTCCATTTTTGGTGGGATTGCAAGCTTGTACAACCACTCTGGAAATCAGTCTGGCAGTTCCTCAGAAAATTGGACATAGTACTACCAGGGGATCCCTCAATACCTCTCCTGGGCATATATTGAGAAAATGTTCCTACCGGTAAGAAGGATTCATGCTCCACTATGTTCATAGCAGCCTTATTTATAATAGCCAGAAGCTGGAAAGAACCCAGATGCCCCTCAACAGAGGAATGGATACAGAAAATGTGCTACATTAACACAATGGAGTACTACTCAGCTATTAAAAAGAATGAATTTATGAAATTCCTAGGCAAATGGGTGGACCTGGAGGGCATCATCCTGAGTGAGGAAACCCAATCACAAAAGATCTCACATGATATGTATTCACTGATAAGTGGTATGAGCCCAGAAATGTAGAATACCCAAGATACAAGATACAATTTGCAAAACACATGAAACTCAAGAAGAACAAAGACCCAAGTGTGGACACTTTGCCCCTTCTTAGTATTGGGAACAAAACACCCATGGAAAGAGTTACAGAGACAAAGTTTGGAGCTGAGGTGAAAGGATGGACCATCTAGAGACTGCCACACCCGGGGATCCATCCCATAATCAGCCTCCAAAGGCTGACACCATTGCATACACTAGCAAGATTTTGCTGAAAGGACCCTGTTATAGCTGTCTCTTGTGAGGCTATGCCGAGGCCTAGCAAACACAGAAGTGGATACTCACAGTCAGCTATTGAATGGATCACAGGGCCCCCAATGGAGGAGCTAGAGAAAGTACCCAAGGAGGTAAAAGGATCTGCAACCCTATAGGTGGAACAACAATATGAACTAAACAGTACCCCCCAGAGCTCATGTCTCTAGCTGCTTATGTATCAGAAGATGGGCTATTGGCCATCAGTGGAAAGAGAGGCCCATTGGTCGTGCAAACTTTATATGCCTCAGTACATGGGAATGCCAGGGCCAAGAAGTGGGAGTGGGTAGGTAGGGGAGAGGGGGTAGGGCATGCAGGAATTTTGGTATAGTATTGGAAATATAAATGAAGAAAATACCTAATTAAAAAAATAAAAAAACTAAAGTCCAATGTTTGTTGTTTCCTGAGATTTTTGTTGTTACAGGGTACAGGGTTTGTTTGCTCCTTTTCTTTGGGATTTGTTGTGATATTATAAATTTCTTGATTTGGGGGGGGGTAATGTAGTTTCTCTCCTTGTGTTGGAGTTTTCCTTATATTATTGTCTATAGGGATAGATTAGTGGAGAGATAGTTTTTAAATTTGTTTTTTTTCATGATATATCTTGGTTTCTTCATCTGTAGTGATTGAGAATTTTGCTGGATATAGTAGCCTGGGTTCTTGTTTGTGTTATCTCAGGGTCTGCATGACATCTATCGAAGACCTTCTGGCTTTTAGAGTATCTTTTGAGAAGTTTGGTATAATTCTGATAGATCTCTCTTTATATATTATTTGGCCTTTTTACTTTACTGATTTTAATATTTTTCTCTATTCTGTATATATACTGTTTTGATTATTATGTGATGGGAAAAATTTGATTTCTGGTCCAATCTATATGGTGTTCTGTGGGCTTCTTATATGTTTATGGCCATCTCTTTCTTTAGGTTAAGGAATTTTTTTTCTATGGTTTTGTTGATAATTTCTTGCCTTTAGAATTGTGAATCTTCACTCTCTTCTATTTTTTCTTTTTTTTTAATTAGTTATTTATTTCATTTACATTTCCAATGCTATCCCAAAGTCCCCCATATGCTCCCCCACCCACTCCCACTTCTTGGCCCTGGCATTTCCCTGTACTGAGGCAGATAAAGTTTGCATGACCAATGGGCCTCCGTTTCCACTAATGACTGACTAGGCCATCTTCTGATACATATGCAGCTAGAGACATGAGCTCTGGGGGGTACAGGTTAGTTCATATTGTTGTTCCACCTATAGGGTTGCAGATCCCTTTAGCTCCTTGGGTATTTTCTCTAGCTCCTCCATTGGGGGCCCTGTGATCCATCCAATAGCTGACTGTGAGCATCCACTTCTGTGTTTGCTAGGCCCCAGCATAGTCTCACAAGAGACAGCTATATCTGGGTCCTTTCAGCAAAATCTTGCTAGTGTATGCAATGGTGTCAGCCTTTGGAGGCTGATTATGGGATGGATCCCCAGGTATGGCAGTCTCTAGATGGTCCATCCTTTCAACTCAGCTCCAAACTTTATCTCTGCAACTCCTTCCATGGGTGTTTTGTTCCCAATTCTAAGAAGGGACAAAGTTTCCACACTTGGGTCTTCGTTCTTCTTGAGTTTCATGTGTTTTGCAAATTGTATCTTATATCTTGGGTATTCTAAGTTTCTGGACTAATATCCACTTATCAGTGAGTACATATTTTGTGAGTTCTTTTGTGATTGGGTTACCTCACTCAGGATGATGCCCTCCAGGTCCATCCATTTGCCTAGGAATTTCATAAATTCATTCTTTTTAATAGCTGAGTAGTACTCCATTGTGTAAATGTACCACATTTTCTGTATCCATTCCTCTGTTGAGGGGCATTTGGGTTCTTTCCAGCTTCTGGCTTTTATAAATAAGGCTGCTATGAACATATTGGATTTTTTATTATTCTTAGGTTTAGTCTTTTCATTGCATTCTCAATTTCCTTGACATATTTGTTAGGAGGTGTTTGTGCTTTGTATTTTCTTTGGCTTCTATGTCAATATCTTCTATGGTATCTTCTACACCTGATATTTTTCTCTTTTATATCTTGTATTCTGTTGGTAATGCTTGCATCTGTAATGCCTCATCTCATTCCTAGGTTTTCCATCTATAGGGTTGCCTTTCTTTCTGTTTTCTTAACTGTTTCTGTTTCCATTTTATATCCTGGATTCTTCTGTTCCATTCCTTCACTTGTTTTGGGTGTTTTCCTGCCTGACTTTAAGGAATTTATGTGTTTTCTCTTTAAGAATTTCTACCTATTTACCTGCGTTATTTTGTATTTCTTTAACTGAGTTATTTATGTCATCCTCAAGATACTCTATCATCTTTATGAAACTGGATTTTAGGTCAGAATCTTGCTTCTCCGGTGTGTTAGGGTTTACCAGGGCTTGCTGTGGTGGGAAACTGGGTTTTGATATTTTTAAGTAGCATTGATTTCTGTTGCTTATGCTCATATTATTGCATAATATTATTTGATATTAAACAATTACCTAAGTTCAATTTTAAACGGGTTTGTTATTGTAATAAATAAATTGTATTTCATATTTTATCACACAAACTTTTCTCTATTTTATACATTAGCAAAGCTAATAATTTATTTAATTTCTTAATTTAGCTTGTTGTATAGTATTGAGGAGAAGAGGTAATATGACAGACTCTTCTATTCCATAAGCCATGGAAAAAAGTATGAATGAATATTAACATTGGGTCAATCTGCATGTTTAATATCATTTCTGCTACTTTAATATATATATATGCATCCTTGTAATAATGAAAGTATATGCAAAACCACCTTATAGTAAACATTTAATATGTTTTAGTATTTGTCCACCTTTGATTACATATGTTGGAGGTCTGCAAATTCTTAGCAAAATTGGCTTACTGTGTCTGATCTTGGCAAACACTAAGACAAAATTTGCTACAGGTCAACCATATTATAAAACATAAATGTGACAAAGACACATGTGTTTATGTTAATCTGAGAAATGGATTTTTGTGTGTTTAATGATGTTAATGTATTTCATTGGAAATCATCATAAACTGATGTTTTCTGTCATTTCATGTCATGTCATTTCATGACAAGTTTTTGGCATATTTCAAAACCTATAGAAATCCATTCCATGTGTGCGTGTTTTTCTGAATCATTATAGCTCTAAAATAATTCACCTGGTATCACCATTGTACACTTTTCACCATTGTAATCATTTCTAAGTCATCTTCTGGATCTTTATTAGAGAACAGGAAGTGTTTTATGAAAATATGACAAATCTGAAGGAAAGACTCAGATAACAATTTAACATGTATCTCTTTTGAGGAACTACTACACGCTCTGCTGACACTTTCCTTGTTACCACCCCAAACACACACACACACACACACACACACACACACACACACACACACGAGAGAGAGAGAGAGAGAGACAGAGAGAGAGAGACAGAGAGAGAGAGAGTGACCAAGCAGAAAATAAGTACAAGACAAGCAATCAAATAAAAATGATCTACCAAAGGTACATGGTCAGTCAAATTATTGTGCCTTAAAAACCATGTTAAATCTTAGTATATTGATAAACAATATAAAATTATGTTTTTTATTAGCTTTTCTTTACACAAGTCCACTTTAATATCCTTCCTATGTTCTCAATGCCTGTCAGTATATAAATCTGACCTTACAACATGTGTTTTATTCTTACTTTGGGGCCAACTTTCCTCAACTTTACAGGACAAGATTTCAGATTAGCAACTATTCTTACTTCTGGGCCAACTTTCCTTAACTTCATAGGATAAGTAATCAGATATAAAGCCTGAGTCCTCTCGTGTAGATTATGTAGCTCATGTAGATTTACTGACTTTTACAACTTGGCCTGTAGCCACTGGACTTATGCTGCTGAGCCACAGGGTCCCTTGCAGGCTGTTTTAACATAATTTAGTTTAATTGAAGACAAGACAAAAGACTGCAAAGGAAAGAGGAATTGGGTACCCATTTGGATAATCTTTCTCCACCAGGTTTCAGGTTAGGCAGTGTTCTGTTTCTGCTAAGCCCCAGTTCCAAACAAGTAATGGCTTCCAGTAAGTCACAGCTCATCTTTGAGTCTGGGAGTGACAGTGGCTTCCCCTTATTGTCAGTGGCTTAATGTTTCTCAAATTTTCACCACTGTTCCACCACAGACCTCACTTTGTACTTTGCATGTGGAAAATTCTGAGCCTACAGCTGGTATCCTCAATACAAGAAGACACACACCTAAAGTTTTTCTTCCTATAGGCATCTGTGTTAGGTCTTTAGGCACACTTTATGTAATTTAATTATGGTTATTAACATTTTGAGCAATGGATTTATAAATCTATTACAGAGGTAATGCACAATAGCCCATAGCTAAGAAACACAAAAGCATAGATTCAATATATTATTCCTCTACACAAATTTATATTTGACTGACCTACTTATTAAGTAAAACCAAGAAAAAGAGAAAGGGGGATGGTTAAGAACAAGTACAGAAATTTCTGGCAAACACATATTTCAATACACATTCTTTGTGATTTTAGTTTATTTTATCCCTTACCCAAGGCCAGTATTTTTTTTTTTGGTCCCCCCACCCCATTTGAACAGTTTTCCCTGTACACCCGCATTTTTTATAGCTTTTCATGTCATGATCTTTCAATTCTTTTAAGAGTTTTGTTTTCACAAGCTGCTTCTTTTGTCCTATCCTATTATTCCATAAAGTTGTGTGACTTGCACTTCTTTTGCTCACTTCAGCTTCTCTAGTGTTCACTTGATTTTGATTTGGTACACAGTGTCATAAAGCTAACCTAACCTGGGCAAGAGTGAAGGAGATTATTTGGACGGGAGATCACTCACTCATGACTGATGGTGGTGTGTCAAGAAAATTACTCAGGTGATGGGCTCTGACCTTCTTTTGATTATCCAGGGCTGCTTCTGCAATAATTCCACGAAGACATGTCAGAAGACACTGCAGATACATCCTGTGTAATCTTCTGAACTGTGCACTGGTCCTATATTGAACAGAACTTCTCCATTTTAGTTAATTGCCTATAAAGGCCATGGAGGCATTCAATCAGAGTGCCTGTAGTCACTGTCACAGAGCAACTTTGCAGACATTTGGCTCTTCCCTCCAAATACTTTTAACACTATAAAAAGGATAAAATTGAAGCATCCATGGTACAGAAGGAGCTGAGAGTTCTCCATCTTCATCTGAAGGCTGCTAGTGGAAGAATGACTTTCAAGTAGCTAGGACGAGGGTGTTAAGCCCATACCCACAGTGACACACCTACTCCAATAAGGCCACACCTTCTAATAGTGCCACTCCCTGGGACAAGCATATATAAAACATCACAATATATGTGGGAAAGAACACTGCAATCAGAAAGAAACTATTATAGACTCAAAGGTGACACTACACTCAGGTGTTTTAGATATAGACACCAGTGGATGCTTTGTGAAACTATTCCTGGAAGACATGTGCAAATATCTATTCACTCCAGATATAGAACCAACCACAGACCAGAATGATTTTATCACCAAACATGGTGAACCAATAAATTGTTCATGGTTATTTACCATATCAGTAAAGCCTAGGATGTGTAATAACTCATAGAAACTAGACCCCTTAGCTCTGTGCTTGTCTTGTAGGTATCTTGACAGGTCACATAGTTTTCAGAACCCCTTCAGAACTCCGCACAGCTTATATAACCTTAAAGAATAATGAGTATTATGAATCTAGAAAGTTCAAGGGACTTACTCACTAAGACTAAGATGCTAACTTCTAGAATCCTAAGGATTATATCTTCCTAAGTCTTGACAAGCTTCCATCCAGGGTAGAATGTTTCAATTTGGAGGAAGTTAGCTGCACAAAATTGGCCCTATAAAATGTAATAAGAGAGAGAGAGAGAAAAATGGTAGAAAATATGAATTGACACTGGATCAGTGAATAGGATTGCAAATGAAGTAGGTACTTGGGGAGATTTTATCTAATATACATGAAGGGGTTTCAGGAGAGAAAGGATATTTTTCCCAATGGTCACAATGATGCTTTCATTGCTACATGGAGAAAGGTGTTCAAAGATGGAGCAGAGTATTGTAATATTCAAGAGCAAAGATGAAACAATGTCACCAAACCATTTAAGCAGTGAGATCAAAGATTCCCTGCATTCTAAATCAAATTAGAAAATAAAGATATAGAACTGCTGAAATTTAAATACAACATATTTAAAATGAGAAAGAGTGATACATGTTTGTAATCTAAGCAGTTGAGTGGAGAAGCAGAGGGATCGTGATTAATATCAGCATGCTGGCCTAAAGTGGAGAGTTTGAGGCAATCTTTTGTCACACAGAACTTTATCAGTCATTTGTAGGTGAGAGTAGATAGGTAGATAGATAATTACAGAAAACAAACTACAATAACTTAAACCATTACTTTTTAATATCCATCCTAAAATTCTGAGGGATGGAATGATCTTATGCATTATATGAGTCATTTGCATAAATATCCTCAAGACCTAATTTGTTTGATTTCTATGAATCAATTTTACTGAATTTTAACATCTGACCAAAAAAAAAAACCTTGTTTCATTTTCTGTCAATGACTTTCACTTGTCAGAATTCAATTTCAGTCATTCTTAAATTAATGTGGATGTATAACTGATGAATTATTAGTGACAAGGAGATTGAAAGTACAAATAAAATTAAATCTTAATTCAATAGTGAGGACAAGTTAACTACATAAGGAAAGCTTTATGCAGCATATGAAAAGTGTTAAAGCATGTGTTTAAAGCTTCAGAAATTATCTTAGTTCCTTCATAATGTTCTCAGCTTCCTTCTCCAGTAACAAGAAGAAACAAGCAGAAATGAAACAGGACACACACATGGTAGAGATTAATGTCAAGACCCAATCAGTGCATTCAGACTCAAGTCAAAGTGTTTTACCCTTTTACAATAATTCGCAAGCAAAGTGCAATTATACGGTGTGAAGTAAAATATTTATAGTATTAATTTTCAAAGAATACACTTTATTTATAGTGTTGATAAGTTTGGAAATACAGACTCTTTCATCTCACTTCTTCATTTTATTAATATCTAGTTCATGAACTAAAAAAAATGAATATGCCGAAGAGTATAATTTGGCTATTTGAAATTATTTTATTATTAATGTACACATACTTAAATATGTGTAGCAAATGACAATAAATGATGCATCTTCTTTCTGATATAAAGAAATTTGCTGATCCATTAGAAAATTCTATATGTACTCACTTGTAAGTGGGTGTTACCTGTAAGTTAAAGGATAATCAGCAACCCAGAGTAGCTAAGCAAAAATGAGGGTTCAAGGGAGGGATGCATGGAACTCTCTGGGAAGGGAAAATAGAATAGACTTTGCAGGTAGACTGGGTGCAGGTAGGAACAGGAAAGGAGGAATCAGCTGGAAGAAGGATGGAAGAAGAGAGTTCTAGGGGAGATAACTGGAATTGAGGGGCATTTGATTGGTGAGGTAGAAACCTAGTGCAATGGAAACTCCCAGGAGTCTATAAGAACGACTCTAGCTAAGACTCTTTGTAAAGGGTGATTACAAAGCCTGAACTGGCCATTTCCTTGAACCAGGCAAGACTTTCAGTGGAGGGACTGAGATACCAACCCAGACACAAAACCTTCATCCTGCAACCTGTCTTGTCTGCAAGATGTGCTGGGGTAGAAGTGGTATAGAAATTGTGGAAGTGTCCAACCAATGACTGGTTCAGCTTGAGACACATGCCACAAAAGGTCATGTACTCCTGACACTGCCTGGAGAATCAGGGACCAGAGGCTGAATAGCCCAGAGCCCAGAGACCTAGGATAGAACCAAATACAACTTAAAAAAAAAGACAATGAAATTATTCCAGTAATATTCTGTTATACTTATAGATGGGCACTTAGCCCAACTTTCATTAAAGGCTTTATACAACAATGATGGAAACAGATGCAGAGACCCACAGCCAAACATAAGTGGACTTGGGGAACCCTGTGGAAGATAAGAATGAAAGATTATAGGAGTCACAGGAATCAAGGACACTACAAGAACACTTGCAGAATCAACTAATCTGGGTTGACAGTGACTCAGAGACTGAATTTACATTCAGGAAGCCTTCATTTTCTGAATTAGGCCTACTGAATACATGCTATAGTTTAGATTGGAGGCTGTCTCTGACTCTTTTGCTTGCATTTGTGAACCTTTTCTTCCTACTGGATTGCCTCTTCCAATCTTAATATGAGAGGAGGTGCCTAGTTTTATTACAACATTATATGCCATGTCTGGTTAACATCCCAGGGAGGCCTTCCCTTTCCTGAAGGAAAATAGAGAAGCAATGGATTGGGGAAGAGTGGGGGTGGTTGAGAGGGGCTAAGAGGTGAGAATGGAGGAGAAACTGTAGTCAGGATGGAAGATATGAGAGAATAAATATGTAAGTTAATTAATTAATTAATTCGATGAAATTCCTCATACATCTAGACAAGGTAGGTCACATCCGTATTAATAATCCCAATTTTCCAGAAACTGAAATGAGGAAATTTGCCCTGATTTTGAGGACAGCTTGAGCTACATAAAGAGTTCCATATAATCCTAGAATACCGAGTAAGGAACTGAGAATCTCTCAAAGAATTATATAATGCAAATTGTTGAAAGTGTATTCAAAAATGTCCATCTCAGCATTGCAAATTAAAGCAATAAGATTCTCTTTCAACTACTATATAAGCAAAGTTTGACCAAATTATATTATGGAAATATGTTTTGTATAAAATGAGAATTCGCAATGCTGTTGAGGTTGGTACTTTTTCCCTAGTCTTTCCTGAAAGCTACATAAAATATTCATCTCATTTTATATAATGTGTCCCTTTTTGTAATATATCCTAAGGGCATACTCAAAAGAGTACAAAAATATTTATATTCAGTGTTTGCTTCATAGTTGTGTGCAGGTAGAAAGGAGATTATAAGGATGCATCAATTGAAAAAAAATAGATCTATTCTATAAACCAAGTCAAATAAATATGATGCCATTTCATTCAGGAAGCAGAAACATGGAAATGTCAGTTTAAAATACAAATTTAAACATGTAAAAAGAAAAATGTATACAAACCGATTAAGAGGAGATATGATATGCTTTTTTTGTTTTTGTTTTTGTTTTTAATGTAATGACCTTGTTTGTAGTGTGAAGCATTTGTTACAGGTTTAACAATAGAGTGAAAGACTCAAATCACACTACCCATGGCAGAATCACTCTTCCAATCTAAGGTAGAAATGTGCTACTAATAACATAAGCATGTAGAAGGGTTTGTAAAGTACTCTGTACATAAATTATTTATACCATGCACGGGGCATGATTTGATACACTTTGGTTGGGGTCCCACAACCAGTCTGACTGAAGGACTAAAATTTGTGACTATTAATCTCTTCGGATGACAAAGTGTTGTAGGATTTTGGGAAATAGCAAATTTATGTTGGAAAGGAAATCCTATTTTTATAGATAGATTCTAACAAGCTGGATAGTGGTTTATAAATAAGAATAAAAATTCTAAAAGACCTGAGTTACCACTTTAGAAGAACTATGAAAATGCTGAAAATGAACATACTAAGGGCATCATTAATTCATCATAAAACAAATACTTAGTGATCTTCTGCTAACCATATATCCACCGGGAAAGTTCAGTCTTTGTTTCATTCATTAATGGCTCCCATATGGCTAAAAATTGCCTGATATATTCTAGATATTTAATATTTATTGAATGAATGAATGAATGAATGGATCTTATGTGGTATAAATGTCATTTTTCTTTCCTCAGAAGAGGTGATGAGATGAGAGCCGTTCCCAAGCTGTGCAAATCCATGGCTGGGGCTGAGCCCAGAGCATTTATTTTTCTGTTCTAACGACACCTATTCCTAGGCCTGAAAGCTTCTGGACTCTATATAATCTAATCTTCTGTCCTTACTGATGTAATTCTGCTTTTCTGGCTTCTGACTGAATTGCTCTTCCTTGTCTCATGGGAACTTTGGCAATATGTTCTAATCTTCTGGCTCCTTCTCAATCTCTGATTACTTCTGTCTTCACTTGTATCTAGTTTGCTCTAAAACTAACACACACACACACACACACACATACACACACACACACACACACACACACACACACACACACACAATGTCTTAGTCAGGTTTCTATTCCTGGACAAACATCATGACCAAGAAGCAAGTTGGAGAGGAAAGGATTTATTCAGCTTACACTTTCATGTTGTTCATCACCAAAGAAAGTCTTTACTGGAACTAAGCAGGTCAGGAAGCAGGAGCTGAAGCAGAGGCCATGGAGGGATGTTCCTAACTGGCTTGCTTCCCCTGGTTTGCTCAATCTGCTCTCTTATAGAACCCAAGACTACCATCCCAGAGATGGAACAACCCACAAGAGGCCCTCCCCCTTGATCTCTAATTGAGAAAGTGCCCCACAGCTGGATCTCATGGAGACACTTCCCTAACTAAAGCTCCTTTCTCTGTGATAATTCTAGCCTGTGTCAAGTTGACACACAAGACCAGCTAGTATACACACCATCCAATACATAGCACCCTTTTTTTTCCTTGCTTGCTCTCTCTCTCTCTCTCTTCTCTCTTTTTTTTGATACACATTACATTTTTAATCTCACTCCAAGAGTACTTGCGAGAAGATACTGTCAGGGTTGTTTTTGTTTGTTTGTTTGTTTGTTTGTTTGTCTTACTACATTTTCAAGTTGCAAAAAGTTTAGAGATAGAATGAACATAGATGAATATTGAATTAGTTCAGTGATTGGAAGAAAGAAATATCTGAAGTTCAAATTGAAGGAGGGAAATAAAAATGCAAAGTCAATGGAGAAACAAAGTCACTCCTGTCTTTTACGTTGAAATGATTTCTTTTTTCTTTAGAATACTCTTCTGACATTCTTTACCTTGGCCAGGTCCATCCATTCTTTCATCCTCCTCCTCCTCCTTCTCCTCCTCTTCTTCTTCCCTTTGTCATCTCCATCCTTTTCTTCCACAGGCTTCAAGAGCAGGAAGTCAAAGAAAGAGGGGTCGGCATTGCTTCCTTCCTAGTCTATATGCTCTTTGAATTGCTTGCTCTCTTAATTAACCTCTTTTTCCTCTACTGTTGTGAAATTTGGGTATCCTATCTCTGACTCATTCTGTTACATCTTTCTCTGACTGTCACCTCCTCTGTCACACAATTAAACATTACTCTCAAACATGGATGCTCCCTTCTACAAACCAACCTTACCTTCATTGTTAGTGATTAAAGATGTGTACTAAGGCAGGGCTTGTATCCAGTCTGATCATACTATAATCAAGGGCATGTCTGCATTCTGGCCGTATCTTGTGTTTGGATCTGAGCCATTGCTAGGGAAGCTGTGTTGCTAGATGAAATGTGAAATGTGGCAAACTTGGCTTCCCATCTTTCAGAGGCAAAACAATATGCTAATATAAATATATGCATATATATAGATACGTATGTGTGCATGTGTGTGTGTGTGTGTGTGTGTGCGCGCGCGTGCTCGTGTGCATGTGTGTATGTGCCTGTGTAAGCCAGACATCACCTGGCAAGAGTTAATGTGATGACTTTTATGGTAGACTTTACACTGAGTAGGAGGATAAGAAGCTGGGATATTTTCTCAGGAATTTTTGACTATCTCTCTTTGGACCATGTAAATACATATCCATCTCTCAACACCACTAAATGTTTCTTCCTAAATATTGTTAATTTGATTCTTCAAATTTAACATATACAGAAGTGCTTTGTTAGTGCCAGCTATGGGGTTAATAAGGAGCCATGTGTTAGACTGGGATTGATAGAGGCAAACAAAAGTCTAAGAAAGAATACAGGCCTCTGTAGACTCCTATTGTCCTTTTACCAGAACAATGGAAGACATAACTCTTGCCATAGAAGTGGAAACCCTATCCACGTGTTTCAGGAGCTTGGGACTTTATAGGGTAGAAAAGGGGACTTTTAAGGTGGGAGGTTCCATCTGCAGGTCATTTCCCCTGCAGTCTCAATGTACTAGTTAGCAGCAGTCATAGTTAGCTGATGCATTATCAGAAAATTTCCTGGATATTATCAAACAACTTTCCTGTCTGGTCTGTGTGAGGCTTTTAGACCACTAACCATTCAGTATGTATATTACAACATATACAATTTTACTATGTGCTGATTAAATGTAACACATATTTTCTAGACACATTTAAGACAAAAGATACAACCTGGAGAGCAAATAATCTCTCAAGGTAAGTGTCACACATCAGACTAAAAACAAAAGTACTCACTGTCTAGTTCATAGTGATAGTATTGCCACAGAGGCAGAAGACAGACTTACTGAAAATTCTAGAAGATAGAGTTCCTTGCGACTCAGGTTTGTCTTCTTTAATATATTCTTATTGCACATGCAACTAGCACTTCAAAAAAATTGGATTTTAAGAATGAAGTGCCAAAATGGTTATTCTTCACCTGATGGCTTTATTGGAATAATAAATGGTCCTAACAGAGAATATCCTGTTTCCCGAAAGTATCTCCAATACAGAAACACATTATATTGAAATAAGGGTAAAAAAAAATCTCAGACCATTAACATTCTAAACAGGAAGGCTGTAAGTGGGAGTCCCTGTGTTATCTGAAGTTTTTCCCTACAATGCCTATCATTTTCCTATTTCACATTGAGGGAGGAAAGAAGAAAAAAAGGGAGGAAAAATTTATTATTTACTGAGTTTATATAAAGCTTATGGAGCTGAAATAAAAAACAGTGTTCTTAGTGCCAGTTAAGGCTATGCAGCTACAATGAAGCAGAAGGAAAATGCAAAGATTGCAATTACTCAATCAATTACCTCATGGATGAAGGACTGACACCATCAAACATACTCCATTTCAAGGCTTTCAATGTGCTCCTTTCTGCATTTTTAATACAAGATTTACTATGCACAAGATCTCATAACACAAGTTCCTGAACACTGGTATTTATAGGAAACAACAACGCAGTTTTCTCAAGAATGTTGTATAGTATCTAATAATTAAATCCCAGCCGAGAGATGCACACACACACACACACACACACACACACACACACACACACACAGACTTTATATTTAAAATAACCCTTACGTAGCACAATAGTTGAGCATCTGTCTACTCTCCGAGATGTTAGATCTACTTTCCTATATATAACCCCACGTTATTACTTGCTACTTACTATGTTCCATCTGGGTTGCTCTTAACTCCAATTGGCCAGCCCACATAGCCACATTTTTTTTTTTGACTCAGCTAACCCCTGGTGGCTCCTCCTTCATCTGGTACATTTTTCTTTCTTCTCCTCTGACCCCAAACCCAGGAAACCTAAACCCCACCTATGCCACTATTGCCAGGCTATTGGCTGTTGGCATTTTTATTTACTAGTCATAATTAACTGGAAGCCAGGTCCTGGGGTCCTGCCCTTAGCATTACAATAGACAGTTAAAGAGAAAAAACCTCAACACTGTTGTTAATGTAATCAACCTGTTTCAGTAAAAGTTAAAAGATATTCATTAAAATTATTGTTGATAGTGGCCTTTTCTGATGTAGCTGTAAGAACATCTCAGAAATCTATATTAAAGATTTCTGATTTTATCTAGTCCCTTGTTTTAGAAATTAGTGTGATAGAGCAATTAAATGTAGGAGTAAAGCTTAACTTCGGGGATTTTATGAACTTTTATTTACAGAAAGGAATTATATAAAACAACATCAACAACAACAACTAAACAAACAAAAAACCAAATAGCTACTTCATCAAGAATCCAGATTTTTGAAAGCTTCATCTAATCAAGCTTGTAATGATGAAAATATTTTTATTTCGAGATTTTTATTTAGGACTTTGCTATCTCTAATACTTGTATTTTATACACACAATAAAGAATAGTCATTCATTATGTTTTAACCTATTATACTTAAGACCCACACAAAATTCTAATATTTTACATGCCACACACAGAGAGACACAAACACTTAAAAGAGCTTGATTGAGATTAACCTATACAGAATATTATGTTCATAAGAAACCAGATTGACAAGTACAAAGCCCAGTGGCACCTGTGGAATACCCTTCTCCAGTTTTCTGAGGTTGAGTATCCATGAGAGAGGGGTGACTGTTTCAATAAACAAGGTTCTTTTTCTGGTGTTTGATTTTAACTTGAGTTTATGTCTTTCCATGTTAAGTGTGCAATTTATTCTCTTCTTAAAATGTGTTTTTCCATGACTGTAAACTAAAAATAAATTGGAAGTGAAG
Organism: Mus musculus; assembly: GCF_000001635.26. Taxonomy (NCBI): domain Eukaryota; kingdom Metazoa; phylum Chordata; class Mammalia; order Rodentia; family Muridae; genus Mus; species Mus musculus. Next base: position 92,276,825 of record NC_000077.6, read on the forward strand.
CAATTGTATTCCCATCTTTAACACCATGCTATCTGTACAGATCAGACCAATTAAATCTTTAATTTTTGTTTTGCTTTTTAACATAAGAGTTATGAATTAAAAATTCACTGGTTTTGTTATGATTTTGGCAAGTCATTTAGTGCTTTGAACAGTCAAATTTAGCTGTATTTATTATATGTATAGTTACCTTTCCATTCTTTCTTTTTGCAGTTTTGAAGTGACACAAGTAATCAAAACATTTTCAAAATAGCATTTAAACAATTAAGGTTTAAAAATTGCCAATTTGTAGCATACATATATAATATAAACTAAAGTCACTTTCTCTTGCCTCATTCCAAGATTGTCCTTTCCTCAACAGTAACCAAGATGACACTGTAAATGTAGCTTTTATTTACTCAGATGAAAGTATGAGATCAGAGTCATACCCAAGGAGTGTGAGCACAAGTCAGGACTGCCCAGAGAAACCCTGTCTCGAATAACAAAAAAAGAAACAAACAAAAAAGCCATATGTACACACCCAACTCCACCAAATACCACACACTCTCTGTCTATCTAACTCACACTGCTTTTAAGTAGCATTTTCTCCCTGTACCTTTCTTGCTTGAATTGGGTTTATCCTATATCTGACTCATTCTTTCAAATCTGTCTCTGATTCATCTTGTTGTCTGTCCCTCAATTAGACATCACTTTCAAATAGGGCTGATTTCTTTCTACAAACTAACCTTACTTTCATTTTTAGGGATTAAAGGGTGTGTACTAAGGGAGTGTCTATATTCTAGCCAGATCATATTGCAATCCAGGACATGTCTGCATTCCTGCCAGATCATATAGACCTAGAAGGTCTTTAGATGTACTCCCTTTCCAGAGCATCCATATCACTATTTTAAATTTCCTCTATATATGTTCCCTTCCTGCTTAAGCTAAAAATTGTACACAGTTTAACTTTACAACAGAAACAATTATCAATTCCACAAATTTAATAGTCTGAATGTCTTTATGAAGATCCATGGATGCTATGATCATTCATCACCACAGTCCTGACCATCTGCCCTTTTCAGCATCAAGGTTTTCCAGTCTGATGAATGTTTTGTTTAGGCACCATCATAGCATGTCTGACAATGCTCAGACAATGGCTTTTCTTTTGGCTTAGAGTTTAGATAATTCAGTCCATCAAAGCAGAAAATGCACTGTGGCTAGAATGATTTGATTGGATGGCAGGAGCTTTATCATAGCTTATTTCTATCTCCACGTATCTCTATATATCATAATTGTCTAGCTGGAACACGAAGTGCATATTACCCTCAAGGGCTTCCATAGGACTTCCATAGGACTTCTAACTAGTCCTGTTCCAGAAGTCATATTTCCCAAAGGAACACCTCCAGTGTGTGTGTGTGTGTGTGTGTGTGTGTGTGTGTGTGTGTGTGTGTGTGTTGGAAGGAAAAATTGTTCAGCATGAGTTATGAATGATGTTTCACATTCAAATCATAACAGTTGCAATGTTAAGTCAGAGCAATACCTGGAATTATGTATATATTTTAGGCATATGAAACTCCTTTGAAATCTGACAGATTCACATGTTTTATTTTTCATTTACCTTATGTGTTTATATGTATGAATCAGGTGGTATATATCTACTTTCTCTGTAGTTACATAGGTGATACTGTGAGAAATTAAAATTGCCTAGTTACGAATAGTTATCTTTGTAAAGGTATATATATTTAATGCTTGATACCTCATTTTAATCGTTGTTATCTCATATAACCAATAAAAACAGATACATTTTGTTTGAATTTCATAGCCACACTATTTAGCATGATTTGATGCAGACAAGTAGTTATTATTAGTCATGTTCCTATTCTCTGGCAGGTTCATATTCACCAAAATATGAGTAAAAATAGACATGTTTTATTTTATGTTACATAAACAAAGCAATAATGACTATAATTTACGTTGTATACAACTAGATACAAAAATTTATGGTGGTGTGAAAAAAGTTGTGTTTCTTTTTAAAAACATTATTTTCTGTACTAAAATAAAAATGTATGTATATTCACACATTTTTCTGACAGTGAAATATTTCCCTGTTTTTAACTGAAAATATATTTCATACAGTATATACTAATTACAGTTTCCCCTTCCTCAGCTCCTCCCACATCTTCCGCGCTTCTTCACCTAACTAAAGCCACAGCTTTTTTTCTCTCTTATTAAAAGGTTTAATTTATTTTAAGTACTTGTATGTCCATGCACATGGGTGGAGATGACTGCAAAGGCCAGAAGAGGATATTGAATCCCACCTCTGCTGGTTATAGGCAGTTGTAATTCCATTTGGTTTTGGGTACTGAGAACTGAAGCTCTGAAAATTGGTCCTCCACTAGGGCAGTGCATTCTCTAATTACTTTACTATTTCCATCTCCCTCTCTCCCTCCCCCTCTCCTCCTCTCCCCCTCCCCCTCTCCCCCTCTCCCCCTCTCCCCTCTCCCCCTCTCCCCCCTTTATGAAAAAAAATATGCTTTTAAATGACATGACAGTCAACAAAATTGATGGAGGCACACAGTAGCTATGGATACACAAGAAGGCATGTTCCCAGGTGGGCAATTGCTTGCATATGTAGGAGGGAAAGCCTTGAGAAAAAGCAAATGTTCCAAGAACATTCTCGTTCATATTCATAGCCTCTACTTCATTTATTGTTGCTCCATATACACGCATGTGTGTGTGTGTGTGTGTGTGTGTGTGTGTGTGTGTGTGTGTGTGTGATATGTATATATATAAAACCTTTCCAGTCTGTCTAATGTATGTTTTCAAGGCTGACCATTTGCTATTGCATAACCATTTTGAGTGCTTTTCTCTGGAGAAGACTATTCCTCCTGCTCTCAGGATTTCTTAGTTGCCTATAGTTCTTTGTGTAGAGTTTAGGCTTGATGATCATAGTTAAATCGATTTTTGGAAAGACATAGATTCTTCGAAACCAGACCCTACTCTCCTTGGCATTTATGATGATACTGAATACAGGAAAATACACAAACAATTTACTTCCACAGCCACAATTTTTCTTGGCATTTATGTCATAGGCATGTCATATAGTTAGTAGAAACTTTTCTGTCTGGACCAAATACAAACCTAAGATTTAAAGTTAAATGATATTCTTTTAAACAGGTTCTTTGACACCCCACTTCCCTTATGCTTGATTGATAACCTAATCTTTTCTCTCTGTAACTTTGTATGTGGAGTACAAGAGACTGCTAGACAAAAAAAAATTTATTCAAATGAGAAAAATATTATTCCTGATGCTGCTCTCAGAGCTGTCCATTCTAGAATGCCCCAGGACTGAATCCTCTTCAATGTGGCAACGAATCTCAGATTCATTTTCCACACCAGAAACAACTAAAGGGAAAAAATTCCCAAAATAGCAATGTCTTGTAACTGGGGTGTGCTTCTACTGCCACATCCTTTGCACTGTAAGCATGGTTCTAAAGAACTGTAACTTGGGCCCTATTAAATGCATCTTGTTTGATTTGACACAGTGTTGGAATGAAAAGAGAAATCGAGGAGTGAAAGGAAGCTTTCATGCTTGCAGTCCTTCTGGCCCGAGGGCATCAGTGTATCTAGCAGTGTAAGATAGTGAGAGCCACTGCCACAGGCAACTGGGTTGACATTCAGCATGCACCTCATGGTCTAATAGGTTCTCAGGCTCTTCTTCAAATGAACAGATGATTAACAGTAAACTAAAGACCATTGCAAATAGATGTATGGGGGAGAAAGAAAATAGAAGATGCAATAGAAGTTCAAGTTTGCTGAATCTTGTCTGTGCTCTAATATGCATACTGAAGTATATAGATGTATCATATACTGTTAACTCTCTACTGTGGGGAGTGTGTGCTAGGTTTCCTCTCTCACCTTTTCAACATGCAGTGGTTTCTTCTCACACCTATTGAAATTCCTTGAAATGTGGGCTAACCTAGAAGACAAAGACTTACTGACACCATCATAATAGGGATTTTGAACTATTTAAAGTATATCTCATGGGTATCAATGGAAAATCCTGTGTTTTTCAAATGCACCTAACAATTACAGTTATAATTCTGATAACTCTCATGTTATAGAATAGAATATGTTCTTATTATGTTAGTATTTTCCTGAAGGAACACACACAAGAAGAAAAGGTCTTCATATAATCAAACATCAGCCATGGTAACGCTAAATACTACCCCTGTCAACAATGAAAATAATTAATATTATATTCATGACTCAAACACCTAGCCTTAGGAATCATAATATCCAAGCCAAAGTTTGATTTTTCCATTTATTTATTTATTTATTTATTTATTTATTTAAAGTGTTATTATTTTATTTATTTACACCCCAAATTTTGCTCCCCTCTCAGTCCCCCATTGTAGAGTTCAACCTGTCTTCTCCCTTCTACTTCCCCTTTCCCAGGTATCCCCAAACCTTATGTCATCAAGTCTTTACAGGATTAGGCTCATCCTCTCCCACTGAGGCCAGAGAAGACAGCCCTCTGGTACGTATGTGCTTAGGGCTTCATACCAGCTCATGTATGCTCTTTGATTGGTAACCCAGTTGCTGGGAGTTCCCAGAGATCCAGGTTAGTTGACACTGTTGGTCTTTTTATGGGGTTACTATTCCTTTCCATTCTTCAGTCCTTTCCCTAACTCTTTCATAGGGTCCCTATTCTCAGTCCAATGCTTGGTTGTGGGTACTTGCATCTGTCTTACTCAGCTGTTGCTTAGAACCTCTCAGAAAACAGCCATGCAGGGCTCTTGTCTGCAAGCACAACATAGCATTAGCAGTGGTGTTAGGGTTTGTTGCATGACCATGGGATGGATCCTAAGTCGGATTGGTCACTAGACAGCCTTTCCTTAAGTCTCTGCTCCATTTTTGATCCTGCATTGCTTTCAGCCAGGGACAATTCTGGGTCAAATATTTTGACAGTGGGTTGATAACCCAGTTCCTCCACTTGGGACCCTGTCTATGTACTTGAGGTGGTCTCTTCAGATTCCGTCTCCCCACTGCTGGACATTTCAGCTAATGTCACTCCCATTGAGTCCTGGGGGTTACAAATAAGGCTGCTATGAACTTAATGGAGCAAGTGTCCTTGTGGTATGATGAAACATCTTTTGGGTATATACCCAGGAATGATATATCTGGGTCTTCAGGTAGAACTCTTTCTAATTTTCTGAGGAACTCTCAGATTTGTTTCCAGAGTGGTTGTACAAGTTTTCAATTTAACCATCATTGGAGGAGTGTTCCCCATTATCCTTAGACTTGCCAGCATGTGCAGTTGCTTGTTTTTTTGTTTGTTTGTTTGTTTTTGTTTTTGTTTTTGTTCTTTTTTTTTTTATCTCAGCCATCCTGACTGGTCTAAGTTGGAATCTCAAAAACATTTTAATTTGAATTTCCCTAATGACTAAGGATGTTGAGCTTTTCTTTAAATGCTTCTCAACATTTGAGATTCCTCTGTTGAGAATTCTCTGTTTAGGATTGTACCCCATTTTTAATTGGTTATTTGGTATTTTGTGGTCTAACGTCTTGAGTTATTTATGGATTTTGGATATTAGCCCTCTGTCAGATGTAGGGTTAGTGTAGATCTTTTTCCAATCTGTAGTCTGCCATTCTATTCTATTAGCAGTGTCCTTTGCCTTACAGAATCTTTTCAGTTTCAAGAAGTCCCATTTATCAATTGTTTCTCTTGTGTCAATGAGTTCAAAGCTATTTCCCACTTTTTTTTTATTAGACTTAGTTTATCCCATTTTATGTGGCAGTTCTTGATCCACTTGTACTTGAGCTTTGTGCAGGGTTTTGAATATGGATCAATTTGTATTTTTTTTACATGCAGACTGCCAGTTAAACCAGCACCATTGAAGATGCTTTCTTTTTTCTACGTATGAGTTTGGCTCCTTTTTCTTTTTTTTTTTTTTTTTTTCACTTTATAATCATTTTATTGTTATCAACTGGATGATTCACATGAGACCCATATGCTTCTTTCATCCCTCCCATACACATTCTTTAACATAATTTGCATCTTCTATGCAAATTTCATGTCTACGTGTTATACATGGAATCATATATACAGTTCACAGAACTTGAGATTATTTGCATATCTAGTAAACAGACTCAAAATGTACATATTGGATCTGGATATCTCCATCCTGTGCTAAAGCCTTTTCAGTTCCAAGAACTGTCCACATTACTGAAAAGAATGACAATGGTATCATTGGAGTTAGTGACTGAAAAAAAAAATCCCCAAAATATACAAAGAAAACCTAATAAAAGTAAAAGACCCAAAAACCTTTAGGATCAACCTTAACTCTTGTTCATGCATTCCCATGTGGTTCACGAATATAAACATATATCCAGAATCTAACAAATTTTATATATATATATATTTTTTGACTTTGGAAAATGGATTTAGTTTTTTTTTCCATTATTTATTAGGTATTTCGCTCATTTACATTTGCAATGCTATACCAAAAGTCCCCCATAGCCACCCACCCCCTCTCCCCTACCCACCCACTCCCCTTTTATGGCCCTGGCGTTCCCCTGTACTGGGGCATATAAAGTTTGCGTGTCCAATGGGCCTCTCTTTCCAGTGATGGCCGACTAGGCCATCTTTTGATGCATAATAGCCAAGTGTCTGTAGTGGTGAAGATTTATCTCTGGGCCCTCGATTCTATTCCATTGATCAACCTGTCTGTCTCTGTACCAATGCCATGCTGTTTTTATCCCTATTGCTTTTTAGTACAGCTTGAGATCAGGGATGGTGATTCATCCAAATGTTCTTTTATTGTTCAGAATTGTTTTGCTATCCTGGGTATTGTGTTTTTCCATGTGATGTTAAGAATTCCTCTTTCATATTTATAAATAATTGTGTTGGAATGTTGATGAGGATTACATTGAATCTGTAGACTGCTTTTGTAAGATGGTCATTTATTTGTTTGTTTATTTATTCATTATTTATCTCTTCATTTATAAACAAGTGCTCTATCTTCATGTACATCTGCATGCCAGAAAAGGGCATCAGACCACATTACAGGTGCTTATAAGCCACCACATGTTTGCGGGGAATTGAACTCAAGACCTCTGGAATAGCAGCCAGTGTACTTAACTGCTGAACCATCTCTAAAGCCTATATAAACTTGGATTCTAAATGCATATTTATTTTAAAATATTATTTTTCAATATTTTTATGTTGATATCTTGGAGAACATAGGATGACAAGTGGAAGTATAGCTTTTTATTTTGATGGCATAGCTCCAATGTCTGGATCTCAATGTGTGAGCCTGTGGTGGCTGAGTAGTTAAGAGCACTGGCTGTTATTCCAGAACATCTAGGTTCAGTTTCTAGTACCCACTTGACAGCTCACAACCATCTGTAACTCCAGTCCCAGGGATCGCATGGCTTCTGGTTTTGCTAAACACCAGATACAAACATAATGCACATACGTAGAGGCAGGCAAACACTTATTATACATAAATGACTACATTCTTTAAAAAATAACAGATTTGTGGTAGTAGAAATAGAGACTATCTTTTAAAAATATGATATAAAATTCTTACTGAAGAGTCTTCTATAATGTATGCATTGTCTTCAAGCCAATAGAATCAACCTCCATCCACAATGTGTTATCAAATGTATTTAGGATTAAGGCACACAAAGATTCTCTTTTTTTACTGTAACTTTCCTACCTCATTTAATGCCCACACAATGTGCCTGAACTACATGGGTAATTTATTCCCAATTTACTGTGAGGCATTGCATTTCGGGCTGAATCTTTGCTTGACTATTTCACTGGGTGTAAAATACCGAAGTGAATGTGATTTAAATGGAGTGTGGGTTTGGAGATGGGAGGTACTGCTCTTCAAAATCATGTGGAAGTAATAAACAAGGTTGCAAAGTGAATAAATTTAAGCAACCCTTAGGCAAAATGGCAGGACTGAAAAATTATAGGTTTTATTGTTGTGTCTGTGTACCCCGCAACATGTGTGCATATACACACACAGACAGGTGAGTAGAAATGTAATGACCAGGAAATTTCAATGCAAATGTACATATGTCTTTAAGTTAGTCTGATATTTATGGTTTATATTTGTATATGCTTTTAAAATTTTAGAGTTTCCTGTCATCTATCCCTCTGATTCTACAATTATGCTTGTGATTGCTCTATTTCCTCTGTCCAAGAGGAAGAAAATGAATATGTCCCAACCCTATGCACATTCACACGAGGGATGTTGCTGGCATATGGTCAAATATCTCATAATTAACTTGGCTGGAGAAATTAGAGTAGTTATTAATAAGTGAAGGGAGTGTTATATTGTGTAAGTATCCAAAATTATATAGTTGTTCCTTTCCTCTTATACCTCTGCCTGTCAGCCCATCACATGAAATCATACCTATGTCTTCAATTGCTTTAAAGTGCTTTCTGAAAATGTAACCTGGTCTCCAAAGAGTAAAGTTAAATTCTTTATTCTGTTTCTTCTGTATTAACTTTGCTTAGCATTGTAAATACAACCATTTACAAAAAGCCAGTCCTGGGAAATCAACCAGTATTTACTATGATGTTAAGTCATTGTCACTGTGTTGTTGTTCCAACTTTTACTATAAAACTATTTACAGAGAAGAACTGGTCAGTCTTTTAGTCTTTTTTTTTTTTTTACTGAATTTTAACTAACAGACCAAGTAAGGGTGGACACTCAACACTCCTCCATTGTTGGTGGGATTGCAAACTGGTAAAACTTCTCTGGGAATCACTCTAGAGGTTCTTCAGAATATTGGAAATAGATCTACCTGAAGAACCAGCTATCCAACTCTTGGACATATACCCAAAAGATGTCCCACCATGCCACAGGGGATACATGTTTCACTATTTACATATAAGACTTATTTGTAATAGCCAGAATCTGGAAACAACCCAAACAGAAGAATAGATACAGGAAATGTTCATTTACACAATGGAGTACTACTCAGCTGTTAAGAACAAGGACATTCTGGGTTTTGCAGGCAAATGGATGGAACTAGAAAATATCATCCTGAGTGAGGTAACTCAGACCCAAAAGGACATGCATGGTATGTACTCACTAATAAGTGGATATTAGCTAAAATAGTACAGGATACCCAAGATAGAGACCACAGAACTCAAAAAGGTCAACAAGCTGAAGAGCCCAAGTGAGGATGCCTCAGATCCACTTGGGAGGGAGAAGAAAGCAATCACAAGAGGGGAAGGAAGGAGGGACCTGGGAGGGAAAGTGGATGTGGACAGTAGGTGAGGAGAAGAGGGGAACATGATCAGATATTGGGTTAGGGAAAAGGACTGAAGCCCTAAGGGCCAGCAGAAAGAATGGAAACAGGCAACCTCAGGAGGTAGGAGGCTGGGGAGACCCTCTAGAATGTATCAGAGACCTGGGAGGTGAAACTTAAAGACTCAGGACTCAAAGGAAGAAACCTTAGATGAAATGTCCTATAGTGGGAAGAGGGAACTTGCAGAGTCTGAATCCCATAAATAGACAGGGCATCAAGGGAAGGAATGGGGTTGCCATCCCACAGTCAAAAACTCTGACCCAGAATTGTTACTCACTGAAAGAACTGCAGGAACAAAATGGAGAAGAGCCTGAGGAAAAGGAGGTTCAGTGACAGGCCCAAATTGAGATCCAACTCAGGGGAAGGTCCCAAGGCCTGACACTATTACCAATGCTGTGGTGTACTTACAAACAGGGGCCTATCATGACTGTGCTACTAAAGGCCCAACAAGCAACTGAAAGAGTCAGATGCAGATATTTACACCCAACAAGTGGACAGAAACTGCTGATCCCTGTGGTTGAATTAAGGAAAAGCTGGAGGAAGAAGCTAAGAAGGAGGGTGACCCCCATAGGACAACAAGCAGTCTCAACTAACCTGGACCCCTAGGATCTCTCAGACACTGAGCCACCAACCAGGCAGTGTACACCAGATGATATGAAGCCTCCAACACATATACAGCTGAGGACTGTCTTGTCTGGACTCAATCAGAGAAGATGCACCTAATCATTAAGAGACTTGGGTCCCCAGGGAGTGTGGAGGTCTGATGGGGTGAAGGGGTAGGGACATCCTCTTGGAGACTGGGTGTGAGGATATGCATTGGGAGAGGAGGTGTGGGATGTGGAACAGTAGGAGTGTGGACCTGGAGGGGGATAATGTCTGGATTGTAAAAAAAAAAAAAAAAAAAAAAAAAAAGATTAAAATGTAAAAGAAGCAACAAAAATATTAATAATGGAATTTAAGAGAAATACCAGATAATATTGTTTATTACATACAGTGTATTGCTTCAAATGTTTTCTGTGAATCTATACACTGAGTCCCCACAAAAAAACTTCTGAGTTAATTGTTTAAGATTATCCTAGCTTTTGAAGTGTGGTCCAGGAGGCACCAAAAGCTATAGAAGTTCTCCTTGTATCATGGAGTAACAAATGAAAATAGGAGAAGAAAACAGGATGATTGAGGGTGTTTCATGGACATCATTCTCTTGCCTTCTCCTCTAGGCTTTCAAGGAACTGTGATAATAATATGTCTTTCCTGAATTGTAATAGGGGAAGAGTTATTAATTAGAGCAACATAATTTGGGAGACTGTGCCAATTCTATTTGTAGCACTCATTCACATTCTATCATTGTTCTTCAATATCTACTTGTATAAAGGGCTAGATATGTGTTACAAGTGCTCTTTCCTGTCCTAATACTGCTTGAAATAGTTACAATCACATTTCTACTGAAACCAAAACAAGAACCATTGGTATTTAATGATTTCTACAAGGTAGGCACTGTGTAATGTTTTTTGTCCCTATTGATTTATACCTATGCCTAATTTTTTTTTCTAAATATCAACCACATTTTATATAAAATTATTTTATTGATATATGTGACCCATACAAAAATAATGGGGTTCATTATGACAGCCAGTGCTATAATGTCTAGAGAATTTCTAATGACTGAGATTAATTCAAGATATTAAATGAGGCACACTTATTAATAGTGACACACATGAGGCTGAGGCAGGAAAGTACCAACTTCCAAGTTATCTGGAGCTACAAAATGAGTCCTTCTAAATGAGAAAGAAGAGGAGGAGGAGTAAGGGCAGGAGAGAATCATGTACATCTCTCTGCTAATTCTAAGTAGTCATTTTATATGCAAATTGCTTACTTTGTTTTCTGTTTTCTTGATCAATATTTGTGAAATACTTATCTGCTTTATACAAGAAAGTTATTCGTACTTAAAACTTTTTTCATTGAGAAGATTATATACTGCTGTTTAAATGGAATATATGCTGTACTTTTTTCTGAATCAGATAACATCCAGGGAATTAAGCTATATAAGTATATAGGTTACTAATAGTAACTCAAAATATGAAGATAAAAAATTATTCTTTTTCCTTTTTTGTTTTTTTTCTCTATATTTTTATTATCATTGTGATACTAAGTCAGGATAAAAGGAACCTTGGCTTAATATATCTCAGTATCTTTCCCCAATATAGCTCAGTCAATAAGAGAATATAATCCTATATTACTTATACATAAGGATATTGTAATTAATAATAGGTATATAGAACAATGCATTTAGCTTTTACTAAGAATTAATGCAAGAGCAACTAAATGCAGAATAATTTGGATCTTTCATTGTCACATTATGTGTTCAGTAATGGAATAAGCAACTGTCAAGAAATTATGGAATCAAATATTAAACCCAATTTTCTCTTCTGGCTTTAATAGTTGATGTCTGATTAGCCCTTTGTTCTCTCTCTTGTCTTCTTACAGTTTATGGCCAATGCCCACTGTCCTCATTCTGGTGGCACAATCATGCCTATTATGTTTCTTTGAAATAATTTACTTTTGCTTTAATTTTTGTCAAACAAAATATACAAAGTGAGTCTTTGTGAACTGCTTAGTTGGACAATAGTACTTGGTTTGGAAATAGTTTGACTTGGTATTTTTTTTCAATTTTTTTTTTTTTTAGATATTTTCTTCATTACATTTCAGATGCTATCCCAAACGTCCCCTATACCCTCCCCCCTCCCCCCGCCACCCTGATTCCCTACCCACCCACTCCTACTTCTTGGCCCTGGCGTTTCCCTGTACTGGGGCATATAAAGTTTGCAAGACCAAGGGGCCTCTTTTCACATTGATGGCCAACTAGGCCATTTGCTACATATGCAACTAGAGACACAAGCTCTGGGAGTACTGGTTAATTCATATTGTTGTTCCACCTATAGGGTATTTCTCTAGCTCCTCCACTGGGGGCCCTGTGTTCCATCCAATAGAAGACAATGATCATCCACTTCTGTATTTGCCTAGCACTGGCATAGCCTCATAAGAGAAAGCTATTTTTATTTATTTATTTATTTATTTATTTATTTATTTATTTATTTATTTATTTGCGAGTTTATAATAAAGTTTATTTTAAAAAGAAACCTATAAAACATAAGGGTTTTTTGTTGGTGGTGGTGTTGATATTGTTTTTGTTGTTTTTACTGGAAAAGGGGAAGTCAATCAGATTTGCTAAATGATAATTTGATTTGGCCATTTTAGTGATCTTTCCTCTGCCTTATAAAAGGTCCTCTGAGTGATGATGATGCATGTCCTTCATCACAGCACTCAGGAGACAAAGGCAGGTGGATCTCTGTCTTCAAAGCAAGCCTGATCTACAGAGCAAGTTTAGGAGGAGGTACTGGCTAGTTTTGTATGTCAACTTGACACAAGCTGGAGTTATCACAGAGACAGGAGCTTCATGTGAGAAAATGCCTCCATGAGATCCAACTAAGGCATTTTCTTAATTAGTGATCAAGGGAGAAGGGCTCATTGTGGGTGATACCATCCCTGGGCTGGTAATCTTGGGTTCTATAAGAAAGCAAGCTGAACAAGCCAGGGGAAGAAAGCCAGTATGGAACATCCCTCCATGGCCTCTGCATCAGCTCCTGCTTCCTGACCTGCTTAGTTGGAATCCTGACTGCCTTTGGTGATGAATAGCAACATGGAAGTGTAAGCTGAATAAATCCTTTCCTTCCCAGTTTGCTTCTTGGTCATGATGTTTGTGTAGGAATAGAAATCCTGACTAAGACAGAGGACAGCCAGGGCTACACAGAAAAACCCTATTTGTGTGTGTGTGTGTATGGAGGGGGTTGGTTGATATAGTTGTGGAACACAGTATAATAGTGGCTTTTCACAGTCCCCCTATCATTTCTAAAGCTGCACTAGCTAGGTATTCTGTTCCCCTAGTATTGTGGCTAAGAACAGTCTTTTATAGGTTGCACCTCATTAAAGTAAAAAAAAAAAAAAAAAAAAGAAAGAAAGAAAGAAAGAAAGAAAGAAAGAAAGAAAGAAACTAGCTAAATCATCCTTTTATAGTTAAAAGTAACACACAGTTCCTTTTACTCCCATACCATACTTAGGTAAAGGGAGAATTGGATTATATGTTATAAAAAGAGCATTTGGGTGTGGAAACAATTTGGGAGTCAGGAGAGTGAGAAATAGGGAACCACAAGGGTCAATATTAAGGCTAATGTTTTCCCACTTTATATGTTAATGGCCTGGAAGAAGGAACACCACCTCCCAAAGTGCCAAGAATAGCTGAGAGAGCAAAGTGGAGGTGAGAGTTGTAGATGACAGAGCGAGAAGCACACACACAGAGAGAGCACGCCCTTCAGACCGGAGTAGGCATAAAACCTCGGCTTTGCCATTTAATATAAAGGACTGCAAAGTAATGAGTCCAGAGATGGAAACAAGGGAAGTTAATAAACGCTGTAATAGAGGCATGCTACAGCACTCCAGCGGGTGGCAACCTGGAGCAGGCTGACCTGGAAAAGCTGTGATGGGTTTGGATTTAACCTTAGGGTTCGAATCAAATCAAATTAACAGAAGCCGCAATGGTATCTAGAGGGAGTGCTGGTCATGAAGCTCTAAGTGACATGGCTAATTTATCAACGTGTAAATGCCTGGCTTCAAAGTTAGGCCAGGGTGAGGGAATCCCCCCACCCCCTCACAGTAACTCCTCTCTGTTCAGTCTTTCTTGAATCTACAGAAAAGACAACAAATCGCCTGCCACCAGGATGGAGAACTGAAGTTGTGTTTGTATTTTTCCATATTATTATATTACTTGAAGACCAGGAAAGGGCAGTTAAATGAGAAGACTTTGTGATAACCTGCACAAAGGGACAGTGACTTATTGCAGGACTCTCAGTCGTTCAGCATAAGCAGGAAATGCCTCCGATTTTGTTGAAGTTAAGGGGTCTATGTGTAGATACCACGTTTCTAATACCGCCCAGGTCACAATGTCTCAATTGAAATATTAGTTCCATAGTAAATTTCTTTCCTACTTCCCAGGAACATCTGAATAGGAAATCTATATATTTTATTCTCTAAAAATAACAAAACCAGATTCCCTCTCCTCTTGCATATTTTAAATTTTAAGGCTGTAGAATTGTAATACATGCATGTTGATGCTAGACAAACACATATAGGTTATGGGTTTTCTCTTACAAATATCCTAAATAATATCAACTTTATACTATCCAGAAACTATACTGGAAGACGACTGACTCTGTACACAGAAACCTACTTCATTCTGGTGCACTTTTTCTTTTTTTATGAGTCCACTACTCCCTCCCCTTCTTACTGGGGATTCATTTAAATAAATTCCCAAGAAATATTTTAATGCATGAAAAATAATGTTTTCCTTTTCAAGACTTAATTAAAAGAAAAGTGTTGAGGCTTTCTTGCCTTTGGAATGAATCCATGCTATTGGAGACTGAGTTCAACAATGAGACTCTGAGTTGGGAGTTAGAAGCTCCTCCATTCCTCCATAGGGCACAAGGTTAAAATGCAATCCTTCTTCTAAGAGTTGTTTGCAAGTTTGGTTTTATTTGATTGTTTGTTTGTTTGTTTGTTTGTTTGTCTTCCTCCCAGATTTACAAAGGTAGAACTGTGCGATTATGCTTATTTAGTTCTCTCAAGAGACACACAAGGGGTTTACTGATGACAGATTTTATGCAAATGACTTCTTCAAACTAAGACCCTAATAATTGTTAAATATACATTGTTAGACATTGTCATACAGCATCCAGCATAAAATTTCAAATAAAAGTATTTTAAAATGATTAATCAACTCAGTTTCCTGTTGAAATCAGAGTATCTTACTCCCTTTAACAGGATACTCCTATTTCTTTGTAAATGAGGAGTGTTAAGAGATGATATCTTAGATATATGACTATTGACTGAATCTGAAGGCAATGGAGTACTGATATACTGTACCACAAACTGTTGAACTTAGTAAATATTTGTGCTAAGATCCAATTGTGGCTCATTTGGGTCATATATATGGTTAAATTCTAACACAGTAGATATTAGAAGCAATGAAAACTTCCCTGAGGCTGAGTTATTTGAATCACTCTGTGGCATTATCTGGCCCCTTTTCCTTTCCTGAAGGGTTTATACTATACACAATTTATAGTATATACAATGACCTACAGATGTCTGGAATTCTGAAATGGAGGAGTGGTACATGCCATGATTACAGCTGTGTAATTAGAAACAAACATGCTTGATAGCCAGTCTAGAGTACCCAGGGATTATTTATTTCATTACAGTAGAGATTAAGAGATATTCCTCTCTTCATGTACCCTGTGTTGTCTTTAGTATACCATCTGTGGCTAGAGATATGACTCAGGGATTAACAGGGCGTGCAGCTCTTCTGAAGGACCAGAGTTTAATTCCCAGCACCTGTGTCAAACAACTCACAAGTGATTCTGAAGTTTTCCTCTAGTCTCTATAAGTACTAACACGGATGAAGCATGCATGTGCATGTGTTCATATACACATATGTACACACAACTTAAAGAAACACGTATCTTTAAAAAAATAATGTTCTATGCAAAGGTAGTACCTTAGAAAACATGCTTTTATAAAGTGGAAAGCTAATAAGTTACTGAGGGAAAGCAAAAGTTTGAAAAGAATTAAGCCATTTATTTTCAAGGCAATTTAGTAGATAATTGCTAAATACCTATGAGTTAAAATGACTCTGAATAATACTTAATAACATTTAATAAAAGCTCATAATAATTAAAGAAATTATGCAAATCAGGTACTGCTAGAACCATGCTATATGCTGTGATTCAATACAACCTTGAATAATTTAAGCATTTGTGCTACGCTGCTTTAATGTGTAGATTTTATCATCTATGGCTTAAAAAGAGTAACATTTTAGAGTCAGACTGATGTGGGCTTAGTTTCCAGTTCAGCTATTTGCTACTGTCGTGTGAGACTTTTCCCAGATAGATGTGACGAGCATCTATTTATTCTAGAGAGGATAAAGTGATTCTATCCAAAGTCTAACTTGGCTAATGAGTTTATTGAGGTTCTTATTGGGATATGAATTACTCAAAAAACCCATGCCTACATGGGTGATGATGCATGAAGCCTAATTCCTTGGATCCTGCAGATAGCTCGGCAGGTGGAAGACTCTTCTACTAAAACAATCTTTAGGAGTTATGTGATGCTGGGAACTGGAGGGCTCTGAGCAGGCGTTTTGGGGTCTTCGTGAGACCTTAGTTGTTTTCCTCCTAAGTTTTAAGGATGTTCCTTTGATAGCATGTTGTAACTCAAATGGATTCCTTCTAATGAATCTTAGCTCTGTTGTGTTTTTAGGGTCTCTTCTTAAATTAAAAAGAGATTTATTTTTGTATATAATACTTGATGGTTACAATTTCCCATCCTTCTATGCCTCCCAATTATTCTTTCCCTCCCCTTCCATGGAGATCCACTCCTCTTCCTTCTCCTTAGAAAAGAAACTAAACTTTAAGAGATAATAATATAGTATAATAAATATATCATATAAGATAAAGCAAAGACAAAAGCATCATTATAGGACAAAAATGAGCAAAAATAAAGAGCCCTCCAAAGGCATAAGAAACAGTTATGGGTACAGCATCCCCTTTCCACTTCTACCTGGGCCATGTAATTTTCTTTGCCTTATTAGACATAGGATATTTTATATAGGCAACCTTTGAAAAGTCTACATTAATTATGTTTGCTCTATCTTCTGCTGATTTGAAAAGCTAACTCTTTACTGAGTGTATATAATTATAACCACAATCCCATCACTTAAGAGGCCAAAGAAGGACCTTGCAAGTCTGTGGCCAGCGTGTGCTACAGAATAAAATGTTTCATCAAAAGCAAGAACATCGTAGCTGTCTTGTGATAATGCAAGCATAGCCCTTGAGGGAGACATAGTTTTGACAAGGTCTGTCACCAACAAATAGGCATCTGAATGACACCATCTCAGATGATTTAACCCAACTAGATGGTAGTCAAATGTGTAAAGAAAACATAGGCCAGGAAAAGAATTAAAAGTTTTATGGCTTCACATTTAATCATTACGGATATGTTTTGTCCTTTGAGTATATGCTCAAGAACGGTATAGTTAGGTCTTGAGGTCGATCAATTCCCAAATTTTTTAGGAATGTCATATTGATTTCAATGATGGCTGTACAAGTTGGCACTCCCACAATCAGTAGAGGATTGATCCCATTGTTCCACACACTTGCATTTTCTCAAGAGAAAATAGAGAGGGCATGGATCCCTGGGGCAGGGGAGGTGGGAGATAGCAGGGAGGACTGGAGAAAGAGGTAACTGTAGTCAGGATATGTTGCATGAGATAAGAATTTATTTTCAATTTAAAAAGGAGAAAAAAGAAAGACATCGTTATTTAAACCACTAACTTTTATGATGACTGCTAAGTAGAGACCAAAGGAGCACAAACTTTCTTTGATAAACCCATGTGGGATTTTCTATAGGAAAGTGTCCAACAATTCACTAGAGTCTGCTTTTCCTCTTTTCCTACCGTTTTCTGTCCCAGGTTTTCTCATGTCACACTTTGCATCAGGCCTTTAAGTTCGCATAGGAACTCCTACAGTACCTATACTAGCTTAACCCTCACCCTCTGACCTGCTCCTAACTCTTTTGCTGATTCTTCACTTGATTTCTGTCTTCCTCTCATTCCACTCACGATTCTTCACAATTATACGCCCTCACTGAACATGACTATACCAACTCATTCAATCCTCTTGTTTGCTTGTCTCACTGTATTTGTCATTTATGTGTATTTTGCCACATTTTCCTCCTGTTGATGGGTTACAATTCCCTGTGCTGCACGCTTTGCCTGTCCAGCAATATTGGACTCAGTAAATTTATATTTTTGAGTGTCTGAGTTTTCAAATTATTTGATTTTGGACTTACTTTATTTACATTGGTTTGCTCTACCATAAGTTTAATTGATTATTGATTTGTAAATAGAAATGTCATAATTGCATATATTTTCAGGGTTTAAGGTAATGTTTCAATACATGTTTAAAAAATGAGGAAAAATCTGCCTTTCCAGGTTAGGTTAGTCAAATTTTCTTGGGTATGGAGTCTCTAATTTTATAAAGAAAATAATAAAGTTTATATCAAGGACCTCTTTCAAGAATAATATACAATGACATATGTAAATGTGTCACTCACAGAACCAGGTACATACAAATAATCACTAAGTTTGACTTCTCATATTTTATCCTTCCTTGTAGCTACCTTCGACAGAGAAGCTTGTCTATGACCATATTTTTGAAAAAGTTAACAGAAAGGTAATTTCTATGCAAATGTTGATGAAATTTGCCTAGTACAACATAAGTCTCCACTGGCTTGCATGGGGGAAGCTTCAGAATAGGAATGGAGATGTAATTACCCTGGTCATCCAGGGGATTGTTTGCTCCAGGATTTACAGCTCTACAGAGCATGACATTTCTAGAACTCTAAAGAAGTGATCTGAAGCAAATTAAATAGGCTCAAGGTTGTTTAAGGAGCTGTAGCCCAGGTAGCCATGAAAGAAACTAAGGGAGTTAATTAGAAAGTCATTATCACTGAGAACTTTAAATAGTGTATAAGTACATGGATTAACTCCCAATACCTTTCTTATACTGACGCCATAGCAGATTTGAGGATGTGAGTACTTTGCAACTCATTGCACTCCATTAATCCTGTTTTCCCAGCATCTCTTGGGCTCTAACAAAGGACAGTTGTCTTGCATTTTCAGTAGGTAACTCAATATATTTGGTGATCACCTTTTACAGTTCTGCCTGGTTCTTAAACTTGACTAATAACTGCACAATACAAACTAAAACAAATGGGTACCACCTCTTTATGCTTTCAGCAAATATTTGGTTGACATATTCCATGGCAGGCACTGTGTTTTCTGTGTTAAAATTTGAATGCAAAACAAAACATGAGTCTTATGCCTGATGTGGTGGTTTAAAAAGGTTAATCCCCCGGAGATTTGTGTGTTTGAATGTTCAGCCATAGAGAATGACGCTACTAGAAGGTATGACCTTGTTGGAGGAGGAGGGACCTTGTTGAAGAAAAGTGTGTCACCTTGTTGGCAGGCTTTGAAGTTTCAAAAGATGAAGCTCTACACAGTGTGGTATGAGCACCTCATCCTAGCTGTGGAATACAGCCTCCTCCTGGCTGCCTTAAGATGAAGATGTGGAACTCTTGGCTCCTCCAGCACAAAATCTGTCTGCATGAAGACATGCTTTCCACCATAAGGATAATTGAATAAACCTCTGAAATTGTAAGCCACTCCCAATTCAATATTTACTTTGAAAGACTTGCCTTGGTCATGCTGTCCCTTCACAGCAATAGAACTCTAACTACAATAGTCTTTTTTCAATCAGTTGTTATGCCCACAAAAATAAGTAATGATATTTTCAATCATAACATTGCAGTTTTCACATAGTAGAATAAGAAAATACAGAAAGGATATTATTACACGAGTAATTAAGAGAAACTCTTAAGAAATACAAGAAAATCTTACAGCCTATTTAACGAAAAATGGAAAAAGTCATGCCAGGCAGAAAGTGTTGTGTGACTTCAGCAGTAGCATGGAGTGTGTGGAGAAGGAGAAGGTGGTTGTTACTAAAGTCTGAAGTAAAAGTGGTCCACCTTAGGAAATTGCCAACCAGACATATCTCACAATGAAATGAAGCTGCCAGTTCCAGGATTGGTTACATTTAATTGAGTTATTGACCAAAGGGGCCCTTTAGTAACTCCCAAACAACCAGACTATTGATTGATTCCCCACAAACTGATGGTAAAGCCCTATTACTGAAGACAGCACTTACACAACTCATTAAACACAGAGAAGTCTAGCTAGTGCCTACCAAAAACCTTTACCCCTGCTGATTATTGTTCTGGTACTGAAGGTACTCTGAACACCACCAAAATAGAAAGGTAAACACCAACACAGTTTTAAATTTTAGATCTATAGCAGTCACCTGCCTGTGAGACATAGTCATGCCTTGCTGGTGCAAAGCTTGTGGAAGTAGCCAACCAATAACTGATTGGATTTAAGGCCCACTCCATGATTTGGAATTCATCCCTGACACTGCTCAGGTAGCCAAGAATCTGAAGCTAGATAGGTCAAAGACCTAGAGAAAAAAATATTACAATTCTAATAAAGAAATATACTTATAAAATAACTCCTAACAATATGCTGCTATATCCATAGACCAATGCTTCACTCAACCTTCATTCATGAAGTTTCCTTCTACAATATATGCAAACAAATGCAGACACCCACAACTAGACAATACACTGAAAGCAGGAGACCTTAAAACATTCAAACTGAATTGGGATGTGTCCATCAAATGGTTCCTCTCAAAGGTAAGGATACACTACAGAGGAGGGGACAGAAAGATTTTAAAGAGCCAGAGCATATGGAGGATACCAAGGAATCAAGGCTTTCTAAACGCAGCAGGACTAATGCACATATGAACTCACATAGCCTGTGTTAGCATGCATGGGGCCTGCATAGGCCAAGCTAGATGCAGTCTCAGGGGAGAGAAGGGAAGTGGGCACAAGCTCACATCCCTAACCCAGAAGCTATCTATAATGAATAGCTTCTTGCAAATGAAAGGATAGTTCATCTTCAATGAATACTCACAGGGTATGCAAACTAAAGACCCAGCAGGATATGGCCAACACAAAATTAAATCGATGATACTTTTAGAAGTTATTTGTCTCATAATCATTTATACAGAGTTTTTATTATTTTTTTCCTTACAGGACCTTTATGCATATACTATAATTTCCTGATTAGAGTTTTTATGATACTTTTCTCTTTGCAACCGTGTGTGTCTGTTCATTTTTATGTGTTTCTTAACCTTTTTGTTTGGCTCTTTTCCTGTTAGTTTTGTTTTATTCCAGTTTGTCTTTACTTTTATTTTATCTATAATTATTATTAATTGTACATTATAAAAAAGACAGAAAGGGTTTGGATTTGTTAGATGTGGAAGTGGAGATCTGGGAATTCCTATGTGAGAGCAATAATCAGAGAATATATTGCATGTTTAAAACCTCTGTTTTCAATATAAAAAGAAAGTAGACCCCAGGGAATGAGAAATGCACCTAACATAAGGATCAATTACTATTTATAATGGCATTCAATGTTTTCTTTTTCAATTTACAACACTTAACTAAACTCTTGTGTGAACTTATCTTTGTAGAAATACGTAATGTAATACATCCCCCTGTGTGGACAATGACTGATGGGGTAGATGACTCAGTCTAATCACATTTTTCCCCAATCAATCATCATATATGAAGCCATAAGATCTTCCAAATCTGAAATTCTAAAGAAGAACTATATGTCTGAAGGATAGCCAAGATGACCCTATAGTTAAAAATTCTCATTGATGCCCAACTGGTAGAAGAAGCACAGTAGCTCCTGCAGGTTGCTGGAAACCCCTGACTTCCACATGTACATGTACACAATGTGCTGCCCAGCTTTGTGTTAACTTGACACAAGCTATAGCCAGAGAGACGAGGAATCCTCAGTTGACGAACTGCCTCCACATGACTAGGCTTTAAGCAGACACTGGTGTAGGATGTTTTCTTAATTGATGTTTATGTGGGAGGACCCAGAGCATTGTGGATGGTGTGGTCCCTGAGCTTGTATCCTGGAAGTTTATAAGAAAGCAGGCAGTCAGAATGTCTAAGATCAAAAATTCAGGTGACAGCAGATGCTGGCGAGGATGTGGAGAAAGAGGAACACTCCTCCATTGTTGGTGGGATTGCAGGCTTGTACAACCACTCTGGAAATCCGTCTGGCGGTTCCTCAGAAAATTGGACATAGTACTACCGGAGGATCCAGCAATACCTCTCCTGGGCATATATCCAGAAGATGCCCCAACTGGTAAGAAGGACACATGCTCCACTATGTTCATAGCAGCCTTATTTATAATAGCCAGAAGCTGGAAAGAACCCAGATGCCCCTCAACAGAGGAATTGATACAGAAAATGTGGTACATCTACACAATGGAGTACTACTCAGCTATTAAAAAGAATGAATTTATGAAATTCCTAGCCAAATGGATGGACCTGGAGGGCATCATCCTGAGTGAGGTAACACATTCA
The DNA here is from genome assembly GCF_000001635.26 of Mus musculus. NCBI lineage: Eukaryota > Metazoa > Chordata > Mammalia > Rodentia > Muridae > Mus > Mus musculus. Next base: position 92,299,298 of record NC_000077.6, read on the forward strand.
CAAAGGAACTCACACAATATGTACTCACTGATAAGTGGATATTAGCCCAAAACCTAGGATACCCAAGATATAAGATACAATTTCCTAAACACATGAAATTCAAGAAAAATGAAGACTGAAGTGTGGACACTATGCCCCTCCTTAGAAGTGGGAACAAAACACCCTTGGAAGGAGTTACAGAGACAAAGTTTGGAGCTGAGATGAAAGGATGGACCATGTAGAGTCTGCCTTATCCAGGGATCCACCCCATAATCAGCATCCAAACGCTGACACCATTGCATACACTAGCAAGATTTTATCTAAAGGACCCAGATGTAGCTGTCTCTTGTGAGACTATGCCGGGGCCTAGCAAACACAGAAGTGGATGCCCACAGTCAGCTAATGGATGGATCACAGGGCTCCCAATGGAGGAGCTAGAGAAAGTACCCAAGGAGCTAAAGGGATCTGCAACCCTATAGGTGGATCAACATTATGAACTAAGCAGTACCCCGGAGCTCTTGACTCTAGCTGCATATGTATCAAAAGATGGCCTAGTCGGCCATCACTGGAAAGAGAGGCCCATTGGACACACAAACTTTATATGCCCCAGAACAGGGGAACGCCAGGGCCAAAAAGGGGGAGTGGGCGGGTAGGGGAGTGGGGGTGGGTGGGTATGGGGGACTTTTGGTATAGCATTGGAAATGTAAATGAGCTAAATACCTAATAAAAAATGGAAAGAAAAAAAAAAAAAAGAAAGAAAGCAGGCAGTAAGCAGCACACCTCCATGGCTTCTGCATCACCTCCTGCCTCCAGGTCTCTGCCCCATTTAAGTTCCTGTCCAGACTTTCTCCAAAGAGGAAAAAAAAAAAAAATGAAATGAAGCAGTAAACCAGAACAGACTCGTTTCTCCTCAAGCTGATTTTCATATTGGTGTTTCATCACAGTCATAGAAATCTTAATTAACACACACACACACACACACAACTGTAATAATAAAATAATAACTAAAACTGAAAAACCATCGTTTCATTGGAAATCTCTAAAGTTTAAGTAGTGATTTTCATAGGAACATGCTAACTCTTGATCGCGTCATCTATATTTTACTACATATGACACTGTGCTATTGGACTATGTACTGAATTCTTTTAATTCATTAATCCTAGTTGATCAGTGTATTTACGTTTTTTGTTCATTTTACAGAGGAGATTAGACTACCATTGTAACTCAATTAGTAGATTGTTAGCGTGCATGAAATCCTGATTTTAATCCCAGCACTGCATAAATTGGTTGTCTTGGTGAATCCTTGTAATCTTAGCACAGAGAAGAGGAGATAGGAGCATGGGACTTTTAAGACCACACTCAGCTCCATACCACAGCAACAAAATGAGAGGGAAGAGAGAGAGAAGAGGAAACTGAGACACAAATACACTAACACATCTTCCGTGCTCAACAGAGCAGGGTTCTGTATCCATCTAGCCTATTAAACCCACCCACAATGAGACCTGGCAAGCTCTCTCTCTCAAAGGGCTATATCATAAATGTACCCAATTTTGTCAGCCATATGGTCTCTGCAGCAACTACTTGGCTCGGTTTTATAGCACAAAAGCAACCACTGACAAAATGTAATTGAATGGGTCATAATAAAACTTTACCAAAACAGGTAGCAGGCTGGATTTATCCCATAGATCATATTTTGGTAACACTAAACTAAATTACAATTCTACAGCAACGATTATCATATTTCAAGAGTTTAAATCATTTCTTATATTTGTTATACTATCAATTTAATCTGTTAATATATATGTGTATATATATACACATATCAAACACATATACATATACATTTTGACAAGTTTTCCCACAAATTTATTTTATGCCTTCCACAAACATTTCTCCCTGAATATTTTTGTGTTTATGGATGTTCTAAATACTTTTGCCAATGTTTGCATTTTAAAAATTTATATCTCATTAAGTACATATAGACTGTATATGTCTACAAATCATCTATTTACAATGTATTTTTGTAATGACTAGGGATATCCAATGGGTATCCATGAATTTATGATCATGTGTATATTGTTTATGATATTTCAATTTTGAAATGCATGAAACTGTTTTAATTTAAAGTCACTTGAACTATGCAACTTTCCATCTCTGTTAGAAATTCTGGAGCATTTTTTCCAGACTACAAAGAAGAAGATAGTAATATCCTCTTTTAAAAAGACAGTGGTGAATGAATTTATGAAATTCCTAGGCAAATGGATGGACCTGGAGGGTATCATCCTGAGTGAAGTAACCCAATCACAAAGGAACTCGCACAATATGTACTCACTGATAAGTGGATAATAGCCCAGAAACTTAGGATACCCAAGATATAAGATACAACTTGCCAAACGCATGAAATTCAAGAAGAACGAAGACCAAAGTGTGGACACTTTACCCTTTCTTAGAAATGGGAACAAAACACCCATAGAAGGAGTTACAGAGACAAAATTTGGAGCTGTGATGAAAGGATGGACCATCTAGTGACTGCCATATGCAGGAATCCATCCCATAATCAGCTTCTAAATGCTGACACCATTGCATACACTAGCAAGATTTCGCTGAAAGGACCCAGTTATAGCTCTCTCTTGTGAGACTATGCCGGGGCCTAGCAAACACAGAAGTGGATGATCACAGTCAGCTATTGGATGGGTCACACGGCCCCTAATGGAGGAGCTAGAGAAATTACCCAAGGAGCTATAGGGAACTGCAACCCTATAGGTGGAACAACAATATGAACTAACCAGTACCCGGGAGCTCTTGTCTTTAGCTGCATATGTATCAAAAGATGGCCTAGTCGGCCATCACTGCAAAGAGAGGCCCATTGGAGTTGTAAACTTTATATGCCCCAGTACAGGGGAACGCCAGGGCCAAAAAGGGGGAGTGGGTGGGTAGGGGATTGGGGGGTGGGTATGGGGGACCTTTGGGATAGCATTGAAAATGTAAATGAGGAAAATACCTAATAAAAAATAGAAAAAAAACATAAAAATAAATGGTAAATAAATAAATAAATAAATTATCCAACTTGGAATACCTGTGACAGTTTAAAAAAAAAAAAAGACAGTGGTGTTTTTGTGTTTTGTATATTTTCATTGAATTTTGAAAGCTATTTTTGTATAATTTAAACAAAAGTCATATCTTAAAACAGAATCTTATCTTGTTTGCCATTTTTCCTGGAAGGGACTGCCTTTTTCTTTTTCCTTCAAATGTAGGCATCTATAATTCCAGATGTGATAGTTCTTTTTTGCCTGTAGTTTAGGTTATGTGACTAAAGGGAAGTTTCAAGTGTTGCAATTTCAGACAATCTGTTTTGATTCATTACTGCATAATGGATGGCAGTTGGAGATTTCACATTGCCAACTCTGCTTCTGCATCCTAATTGTGCTCGATGTTTAGTCTGTAACGGGGCAAAATAAAACCCATCACCAGGACTTTCCCTTCTGGATTACAGAAGGATATAGACATTTTTGGTAATAAATTTACTCTGACAGCTGCTGCTAAAAGATTTACCAAGCTTGACAATATGAGCAAAATTTTTAAAAAGTTTCATTATTTATCCAAAACATTTACCTTTGGGGGATGCACAAAAAATATAGAATAGTATATTTAAGTACCCATATAAGAAGGCATTAAGACACCATTTTGACTTCACTTTGGGGGTCTGTCTTGTAAGGTGCACTGTTAGCATGCTTCCCATTTTTCATGAGAAGAATAAATTACTTGAAAATGCATTAGCTGCGTGTGGAATTCAGAGTCCGTCTCTGCCAGTTCTCTATAGGGAGAAATGAAAGTTTTCCCATGGAGAAGAACAAAACAGAAGCAAGCCCTCTGGCAATGATGTTTAGAGTCAATCTGGTGAAGGTGATGCCATCAGCAAAAGAGAAATGCTAAGCAGCTCTCTGGTGTTCCGAACAGATTAGCTCTCACAGTTATCCGGGCAGATGTGAATCTGTCCCGCTTGCAGTCTTAATGCTTCCCTGGTGTTAATGATGTTCCAAAGGGATCTGGAAATGGAAATAAATGGCTGGCCTGGTAGCTGCCTGGAGCTTCCTTAAGTGCTGGGCCTGCAGGGTATCAATTGTTTATTTGGTGGCTATAGAGTTAGAGAGTTACATTGATTGGTCTAAATACTGCAGTGTATTACTGTTTCTTATCTCCACCTAAGACTACTTGCCTCTTCTCATTGTGTAGAAGATGACCTACTTTATTAGAGAGAACATAGCTTTGCAGTGGCCTGAAATATGATTGACTGAACAATATTGATTTTTCCCCCCACTAAACAATGCTGCAGAATTACTTTTGGAGCTGATTCTGTTGAGTCCCTTACTTTGAGGGAATGAGTTGGGAAGAAAGCATTTTAATAAGACAGGCATGATGTTTGAGCTCCTGGTTCATTTAGGAATAACTCCTTACTTATAATCAATACAGAATTATATCCTCTCTTTCTACTGGTTTCTTCCTTTATTTCCCCTTTCATTCTGCAAGCCCTCTCTCCCACTCTTCTTCCTGCTTGTCCTTCCTGTCCTCCTCTGTCATTACTATAGTATCAATGTCTTAGAAGAAGTGCTATTTGTGATAAAGTATAATAGAACAACAAATGGAACATAGGGGCCAGAGACTGGCAAAGAATGATAATGCCAGGAAGTGAAACAGTCTCTCATAGAAGTGGCTACATAAGCAAGACAGTGTCAAAAGCAATAGTAAGGAACATGATAATGTGGAAGGGAGAAGATTCTGCAGTTTCCCATACTTGGTCATCAAACAAACAAACAAATGACTATTAAGAGGAAAGTTAGCTTCTCCCAGGAAAAAGCCTCATCCTTGGTTGTTCAATGCAGAGTAGGTCAGCTTTGAAAGCCTGTAATGTACAAACAGCAAAAATGGACTCAGCAGGGTTTGGTACATACTCATACATACATGCACGCATATGTAACAATAATAAAAAAAAAAGGCTATCTACTTCAGAGTGGGGAAGACATGGACCAAGTTCAAGAGTGGGTTGCTGGGAGTTGCTAAAGGGAAGATATGGAGGGGAGAAATTGTTATAATTATATTTCAATTAAAAACATATTTAAAAAAATAATATTGAATGCAGTTTGTCTTTCACGATCAGCCAGCCACACACACCTTTCTACCAAACTTAAGATCAGAGTTGAGATATCTGACCCGTACAGCACTGTTTTATTTATGTCTGCATTTCTGTTACCAAAATCTCATATAGAAGAGACTTAAGGAAGCATTGAGTTGGCCTTAAGGCATCTTAGGGTTTAGTCCATGATGTCCTACCCTCATATGTTTGGTAAGAACATCACGGCTGAGAAGTGTCTGGCAGGTTAGAGGTGCTCCTTTCCTTCTAGACAGAAAGCACAGAGTGATGAAAAATGGCTAGGAATACTTTTCTGTCAGAGATCCACTACAGGGGCCCTGCTGCCTCCAGCTGGGCTCTGCCTCTGAAAGGCTGTATGACTTCCTATAACATGACCAGTAACTAGGGAGCAAGTCCAAACCTTTAGGAGGGAGGAGATATTTACATTAAAATCACAATAATATCACAGGGAGAGGCAAATGCTCAGATTCCATGTTTATCTCATTTACACCTATTTTGTCTTTATCTTTTTATTTATATATGTATGTATTTATTTATTTATGTCTTCTGGAATTTTCCACATCACCTCCACTGTAAAGTTTCCTTTCTGATATTCTTTTTTTTCTCCTGAGGTCTCTGACATTTTTTTACTAATTCATTTTTTCCTTCTAGCTCAATAGCATAAAACTCAAGAATAATATGTGTGTGTTTTCCAAGCCAAGTTAACAATTTTAAAATATATTATATAAATATCTTTCATATATATTTTTATTTATTATGTTTAGTTATAGATAAGTTAAACCCTTGATTTTCAAACTTACTTAATAAACAAATGATAGAATCCTCCATTATTTGATAAACATACACTCCTGTCCCAGATGAAAAATCAATCTGATTATATATAAATTTGTATTTAAGATCAATAAATTTATGGTTTTATTTTTTTCTTTGTCTCTCTTTGATATGGTCTCTTTATTATAATTCTATTTGAATGAAGTTATGGTATTGGGCATGGTAACCAATTTGTGGTTGTCTAGTGCTCATATCTTGTCTCAAAAAAAAATCTGCTTCTAGGGTGAGGAGATGATTCACCAGTAAAGTGAGGATGGAAGTTGGTCCCAAACATCCATGTGCATAAAATCTCAGTGCTGGGGGTCAGCAGAGCCAAGTAGAAAGCATTGGCTTGCTGGGCATCCAGTCTATCAAAAAGTGACCTGCCAGGTTGAATGATTAACCCTGTCTCACATGAATAAGATGGAGTGAAATGACTGAAACAAACATCATAAGGTCAGCCTCTAATCTCCACACATGTCTGCACAGGTGAGCAAACCCCACATACCAAACAAGCACACAGGTATGGAGTACAGGCACACACACACATGTGCAACACAGACAGAGAGAGGCAGTGACAGAGACGTAGATACACACCCCCCACACCCCCTCCCCACACACAATCTGCCTTTATCATCATTAGTATTTGTAGAGAAAAATGATGTCCTCAGGGCAGAAGCCCTCTTGGGATACTACATTACTACATTACATTACTTTCCTTGTCTTCTGGAGCAGGAAAAGGCTGCTGGTCTCTGCATATCTATATTTCAACTGTACGATTTTTCATGAACCGATATACTCATTCCAAAGCATACAGGGTAAACAGAGATTCTATCAGGCCACTGAAGACACAAGTTTTAAATGAAAAATAACCATTTCTCATAAATACACTCCTGAGTTCTTTATGCATCTGCACTTACCAAATCTCCTGGAGTCTTATTTCGTTCTAAAAGTGCACCTCTTCTGAAACTCAAAGATCTACTGATTCACTCCTCATTTCTCGTAATTTTAATCAAAATAAGGTGATTCTTCTGTGAAGCATGATTAGACATGGAACATCCCCATTGTAATGAGGCACCGTAACTATTTTCCCAACATTTCACAATACTCACTGTGGTTGTTTGAAAGAGAATGCCAGCAGCAGTGTCATCATCATCCCCCATTCCCAGGCTCATATATTGTGTTGCTTGGTCCCTAGTTGGAATTGTTTGGAAAAGGTAAGAGAGTATATTTTGTTGGACAAGATGTGTTACTGGGAATAGATTTTGAGATTTGAAATGTCCATATTGTTCCCAGTTGAGTATCTGTGGCTCATGTTTGTGGATCTAGATGTAGATGAAGGCTGGATGGCACAAGCCATTGCCTGTCACCAAAGACTTTGTGAGCGAGATAATATAAAAGACAAAATACTTTATACTGATATCTACTGCACCGTAGCCCAGGGAAAAATATATAATGATAATAAAGATAAGTGATACTAGTGATGACATATGAGCTTTTAATTTTGCCTTAGAATGGAGTATAATATTCTACGGCTTTGATATAATTGGTGCAATTAATTAAGTGCCTTTATTTTGTTTGAGTAACTGAGGGGAGAGGCAGATGTTTGGTAAGGATTACCCATTTTCAAAGAAGTTCATGGCCCTTGAAGGGCTGCTTCTTATCCTTGCTTTCCAATCTTTTCCACTTGATCCTCAATTCAGTAAGTAAGGATTTTGCATTCTTATCATCTACGTGACAGTCATTTGGATGCCAACCTGTACTGATTTATACCATGATCACCTCGAGTTGAACAAACCTGATGGGGAAAAACTCTTAGCGTGTAAGTTTAGATGCATTAGCATTTCAGCATCCCTTTCCTTTTCTCTAAAGTGAGATTAATCACTTCTGGTCCCTGGTGCTATAACAAGGATGAAATGTGAATAAAACACAAGAATCTACATGGATAGTGAGAAGTACTAAAGGGGTTGTTTTGGTGTGGTTTGTTGGTTTTGTTTGTTTGTTTGTTTGTTTTATTGTTGTTTTTATGTTGGTGGTTTTTTTAATTTTGTTGTTTTATTTTATTTATTTGCACTGAGGTCTTGAATCCAAGCTCTTCACTTTTCAAGAAGTATATATGGGGACATCTGGATTGTTTCCAGCTTTTGGACAGTTTTCTAACTGAGTTAATTAGGGTCACTTACTTGAGTGTGGGGGTGGGGTTACTTATTGGACAACAGGCAATTGATCATTGGCTATAACCATGAAGAAAATGACTACTCTTCTATATGAAAATCTTAACTGCCAAAGATTCCTTAGGAGGGAATGGTGCCTCCCAAGTCACTCACATATCTAGGATGGAATGCTACCACGCTAGTCTTGTGTAGGTATCCAGAGCTGCCCTGACCTCAGGAAAACAATATTTACATCATATCCAGTTTCTAATGATCATGTATGATGATATTAATAAATGTTAAGCCATGGGATGTCTCTCACTTAAAACAATTTGTTTTATGATATAATATGTCAAACAGTTATCTCTTACATGTTTTTGTTTTTCCTTCCTCCATATCTGTGACATATCTCAACACAATAGGGAAATATGGAAAGACAGATTTAGAATGTACTTGTATGCGATGTACACTGAGCAAGATGATTATAGTAGGTTGTCCCATGGGGCCTATGAGCTCCTCCAGCGTGGGATCTGAATTAGATCTACATATAGTTTGATGGTTATGTTGCTTCCCATGGATCAAGCATTTTTAGAAGAGGAGAAAACTGCTGGTTAACACCAAAAACACTTGGGCCAGAATTGAATTTATCAGTATTATCTTCCCATGTTGAGATATTATCATATCTCACAGGGCTGGTTAAAATTTTCAATGACTTTTCCCTCCCACAAGGCCTGTGTAGCATGTTCTGGGACTATGAAAGTTAACTATCAAGGGAAATCTTCTTAGTTAGTAACAATTTGATTTCCCCACATTCTGTGCTCAGTATGTGGTGTTTTCAGCAACAGTGTTATACACTCAAGTTCTGTCAGTCAACCAAGATCAAAGACAGTAAGTCATTGTTTTTGAGGGAGTTTCTGAAAAACCACTGACCAGCAACTAGAGAAGTACCCACAGCAGACACTGTAACACTCCTTTTACAAGGTGCTGGAGACATAAACTTGGGTCCTTCTGCTTGCATGCCAGATATTTTACCAGTTGAGGTATCTCACCAGTAACAACAATTTTAATGAAAATATGAACTCAGTGAGGGTTGTAATTATATCTGGTACCTCATTGATATATATCCAAATATAAAAATGCCCAGCGATTTGTATTTGCTGAGTAAATAATTTTATCCTGAAATGTCCAAAGCTAGTGAATTGGTGATATTCAACTCTAATTTTAACACTCAGGAGATAGAGACAGAGGATTACAAGTTTGTGATGCATGCCTCAGCTATTAGTGAGTTTAAGACCAGTCTAGCAACAAAGTTAGCTCCTGACATAAAATAACCATGAAAACAGGAAAAATAATGTGGGTCAATGGTACAGCACTTGCCCAGCAAGCACAGATCTCTGGGTTCCATATTCTGTATCTGGATGAGAAACCTTTCCATCTCACACGATCCAGGCTTAATATTCATTTCCTTATGAGCATGTATCTCTCACATCGGATGTGTCACAATAGGCATGAAGCATACTAAACACATCATTGTAATTAAGGAATAGCAGTTTGAAAAAGAAGTTTCCAGACCAGGTACTCAAATAAATTGTCTGTGAATATAGTATCCAGTTTATTGTATCAAGTCAGTATAGTGCAACTCTGTATGACCAAAAAGTGGATATTTACCAATTAAAGTCCATAACATCCCTCTACAAATAAATCTATATTTATGCATCCAATGATTATACATTGAATATCTAGGAAACTTTTCTGACACTTGTGGAAAATTTCTTATGAAACTCTACCTTTAAAGTGGGAAATAGGAAAGTTCATAGAAGAAAGACATTCAAATTAAATCAAAACTTATAGGTAGATTTTTTTTCTGGACTATGGAAAGATTTTTACTTAAGGCAAGTACAATAGAGAAGAAACACTTTGACTCTAATATTACCAAGGAAAATTTCATGTATATGTAATCTTATCATCTATGTATAAGAGAGAACAAATGGGGAGTCTGAGAACACTGGGTCACAAATTAAAATTCTCATTAAAAGACAGAATAAAGGTAGAGCAGAGATTGAAGAAATGCCCAACCAATGACTGCCCCAACTGGAGACCCACCCCATGGACAAGAGCCAATATATGACACTATTATTGATATTATGCTATGCAAGCAGATAAGAGCCTAGCATAACTGTCTTATGAGAGGCTTCATCCAGAAGTGAATGGAAACAGATATAGAGACCCATGGCCAACAATAGGCAGAGCTCAGGCATCTTGTGAAAGAGTGGACAGAAGTATTGAGGGAGTTAGAGGGGTCAAGGACTCCACAAAAAGACGTACAGAGTCAACTAACCTGGCCCCATGGAAGGCTGAAAGAGACTGAACCACCAACCAAAGAACATGAACAGATTGGACCTAGGACCCCTACACATTTGTAACAGATGTATAGTTTGATCTTTATGTGAATCCCCCGGACAACTGGAGCATGGACTGTCTCTGACTCTGTTGCCTGCCTTTGGGTCCCTTTCCCCTACCTGAACTACTTTGTCTGGCCTCAGTGGGCGAGGATACACCAAGTTCAGCTGCTACTTGATGTGCCAGCTTAGGTAGGTACCTATGGGTGGTACCTCTTCTCTGAGAAGAGGAGGAAAGAATGGAAGTGGGAGGTATGAAGGTGGGACTCAGAAGGGGGGAGAGGCTGCAATGAGTATGTAAAGTGAGTAAATAGAATAAAATAAAATATCTAAGGGGAAAAGGTTAGATGGGGACCAATTACAGGACATAATTCACAAGGGATGTATGATCCATGGTCCAGAGCAAGAGCCTGGGTGGATTTTACCAGGCCTCTTCCTGAGCACAACCTGTAGTAAAATGCTATGGAAGAGTTCTCTTCACCCTTGATGGAGTTCACACTGCTCTTTCCCTCTCCCTGCCAATGTCATCCTGCTCCCCCAGGGCTTGCTTAGCTGTGGCTGTGATGCTGAGCTGCTGGTGGGGAGCAAATTACTTTCCAGGGAGGACTCTAGACATGCTCTTTGCTGCTGTGACAGCAGCACAGGCAGCAACTCCATGGGAAGAGGCTACACCATAAGCTCTGGAAGGCTAGGCAAGTGCCAGCAAGACACCCAAGGACTTGGATGCTAGAAAAAAAAGAAAAATAAGTTGGTAGGAGATTCAAATAACAAGAGCCCTCAAGAAACATTCGAAAATCACAGGAAAGTAAAAGTGAAACTGAAAATAACATCTTTTTACAGGGAAAAGCAAAAAAAAAAAAAAAAAAAAAAAAAAAAGGAGTTAAGTTTCAGTAAATTTCCATGATGACCTCTTACGGAATTGTAAATATTTGATATGATTAGTAAATAGATGCGGGGATGTTGCAGAAGAAAAGATATATTAGGCAGTGTCTGTAGCTGTGCAGTGTTTGCCAATCCAAATTACAGTATAGAGCAGACTAGTAAACCAGCTGAATTGCTTTGGGGACTCCCCAGAGTGTGAAGAAGGAGGGAGATGGATAAGGAAGATTACCTGTGTTACAAGGGAGAGAGAGAGAGAGAGAGAGAGAGAGAGAGAGAGAGAGAGAGAGAGAAGCAAATTAAATCTCTGAGAGTTTACTTTTCTCAGCCTGAAATTGCTCTCCTCAAACACTGCAAAAAGGGGTTTTAAGTGAGGGTTATAAACCCCAGATGCAGATGAAAAAAGGGGGCGTGACTGTGCCCCCATGTTTAAAACCCACAATTTGCAAAGATCCTTCCTCAATTTCCAGCTTGCTGCAGCTCTAAAAGTCGAGCTGGTCACATGATGGTCATGTGTCACCTCACATTTGTTCTTCTGCCGCAGTTTTCGTAAAGCTTATTTTACCCCTTTTCCCTACTCCCCAGCAGCTGTACAGGGATGCCACATAACCAGATGGGAAGAAGTATTCTGTTTCTACTTTTCTTTTTCATTCAAAGCTCAAACTGTTACTCACAGGACCAAACCAGACATCTTTTTATTATTATTATTATTATTATTATTATTGAGACAGTGCTCCCTTTTGTAACACAAACTGGACTCAGAATCATGACCCCTATCTTGACCACAATTGTAGGTGTTATTATCTCACTGGCCTGTAAGAAAATATTTTTAAAGCCTTCTTAGCTCCTTCCTTTCCCCCTTTGTCTCTGTCCAGGAACTTTAAGCAAGCAAGTCCTGAATAATATTCAAATCAAACTGGGATTCTTTATATTTTTAATAAAATGCTGAGTTTGAAAGACTTTGAAATTATTTCACACAGAGTCAATATAGAGGGAATTAATACAGGAAGTATGTACACAAAGAAGCAAAGATATGTGACCATTGAACGACAGTAAAACAGAGAGCAGGGGAGACTGGAAGAGAGAGGATAACATGTTAGCATGAAGCCATTGCATACCATTTGTATAGCATTCTGTGATATTTCTTGTCTTCTTGATCCTCAGTACATGTCAGGTTACGGATTTTTGTTCTTTGGTACCAAGTGAACACTCATCATAGGTGTGTGACGTAAAAACAAGTCAGTTTCCAGCTAAAGTAATGGCTCAATGTGAAAGATTTTGTTCTGCAAGCTTGTGAATCTGCTTTCAAATCCTCTGTTCTGACATCAACAGTTCCACATGGCTGTTAGTGACTGTAGTTCCATCATTGGCAGACAGAAAGAGGCTGAACCCAAGAGATCACTGGCTTGCTAGCCTAGCCAAAACAGCAATCTTCTGGTTCACTGACAGACCATGCATCTTGCCCATGCATACTCATACAAGACACACACACACATTTGCACACAACTAGTTCATTCTAATTTTCTCAGATGTCAGTTTCTTATGTGTAAGGAAGGCATGGTCATATCTCATGATCAGGAAGCAGAAGAAGGGCCCTATAAAAACTCCAGAGATCTTGGCACCTGTCTGCTGTTCAAACACTCCCTGAACCTGATTCACCAGGGGAAGGACTAGTGATGAAAATTCAGGTGGCACAATTGAGTACTACTCAGCTATAAAAAGAATGAATTTATGAAATTCCTAGGCAAATGGATGGACCTGGAGGGCATTATCCTGAGTGAGGTAACCCAATCACAAAGGAACTCACACAATATGTACTCACTGATAAGTGGATATTAGCCCAGAAACTTAGGATACCCAAGATATAAGATACAATTTGCTAAACGCATGAAACTCAAGAAGAATGAAGACCAAAGTGTGGACACTTTGCCCCTTCTTAGAATTGGGAACAAAACACCCATAGAAGGAGTTACAGAGACAAAGTTTGGAGCTGTGATGAAAGGATGGACCATCTAGAGACTGCCATATCTGGGGATCCATCCCATAATCAGCTTCCAAACACAGACACCATTGCATACACTAGCACGATTTTGCTGAAAGGACCGAGATGGAGCTATCTCTTATGAGACTATGCCGGGGCCTAGCAAACACAGAAGTGGATGCTCACAGTCAGCTATTGGATGGACCACAGGGCCCCCAATGGAGGAGCTAGAGAAAGTACCCAAGGAGCTAAAGGGATCTGCAATCCTATAGGTGGAACAACAATATGAACTAACCAGTACCCCCCTAGAGCTCGTGTCTCTAGCTGCATATGAATCAGAAAATGGCCTAGTCGGCCATCAGTGGAAAGAGGCCCATTAGTCGTGCAAACTTTATATTCCTCAGTACAGGGGAACGACAGGGCCAAGAAGTGGGAGTGAGTGGGTGGTGGAGTGGGTGGGGGAGCATGTGGGGGACTTTTGGGATAGCATTTGAAATGTAAATTAAATAAATACCCAATAAAAATTAGGGGGGGGGAAGAAAAAAAGAAAATTCAGGTGGAAGATTATCCTGAAGGAAAAGGAAGATCAGATCAGGGGAACTAGGGAAAAAATAAATCCCAAAGACTATGGTACCAATGGAGGGCTGGTGAGAGGTGGATTTGAACTGTTACAGAGCTTGGACTGAGGATGGAAGAGCAAACTTGGTGATTGGTTAACACCTCCTCACAGTGTTCACAGACTTGAATTTCATCTTTGCTTTTGTTCTCATCACTGCATGGAATACCTAGTTCAGGAAAGGGGGAGGAAGCTAGTGGTGGTAGCCTTTTATTTCAGTAATAACTACTGACTCTTTTATATTCATATCTTCTTGATGCAAACCTATAGTCTTTTACTTTAGAATTGGATTCTAAAGTAGCATATTTTTCAGTAAGTTTCTACCACATTCTTAAATGTACATTTGAATGTTTCTTTCTATAGATTAAGGCAGTCCCACTGGCACTTCCCAGTTCCTAATCCTTCTCCTCATTTAAGAATAATCAAATTTGAATATTTAGCTTCATGGATAGTGTATAACCCACACAACATCCAAAGAAAATAGTATTACCTAAAGCAAAACAACCCTGAGGTGTATTTCAGTACAGTACCTGGTTTTTCAGGGCTCAGTGATATTAACTGGATAAATTAATGATACAACACTCTAAATTCATTTGATTTTCTCCAGTTATACTGCTCCAGTAATTCTAAAATAATGCTGATTGTCTCTATAGTGAGGAATAGGAACCCCATAAATGATGAGGTACACATATAAAGACATTAATAGGTGAGTGGGAATTTCAAGGGGAAACACATTATGTTGACTTTCATATAGGACCCAAGGAATAAAGCAGAAAATCAATGAAAGCACTTGTAAGTAATGTAGAACAAAGCAACCCAGAACACTACATTTTTCTTCCCTGGGATCATATTCAATTTATTATTTTTCATTTTAATTAAATAGTGGTGTGGATAGCATCTGTATAAATGTGAACTTAATACTATATATTTATATTCATAAGTTTTGCAATGATTCTGTCATCAGCCATGTAATTTCTGGTTCCTTTCCACTCTGGTACCTTCTACAGGGAATATCTCTATCTCTGTCTCTCTATCGATCATCTATCTATCAATCATCTATCTATATCTGTATCTCTCTATATCTATTGATGTATAGATATATACTGATTTGAGATAAAAACTTTTATTTCTTGGATATCCATTACTTTTGTAACTTAAGACAATCACATAAGCTTCTGTCCATTAAATGTTCTTAGTCTAGAAGAAAAACATCACTCATAGAGAATATTTTTAATTCACCGCATTTATGTTTTAATCATGCTTAGTCTTTCCCATCGAAATGACTTCTGATTACACTGCAGGAAAATAGCAATTCATCTAAGTTCCTACTGTCTGCTACTCTTTGCAGAAACTAGGAATACCAATTTCCACCTTAAGACATCACTTTTGTATAGGCAACCCCTTAAATAGGTTTCTAGGCACTCCACATGTAATCACTGACTGGAAAATAAACAAAAAATGAAGGAAGGAAGGAAGGAAGGAAGGAAGGAAGGAAGGAAGGAAGGAAGGAAGGAAGGAAGGAAGGAAAAGAAAAGAAGAAAGAAGGAAGGGAGGGAAGAAAGGAGGGAGGGAGGAAGGAAGGAAGGAAGGAAGGAAGGGAGGGAGGGAAGAAGGGAGGGAGGGAAGAAGGGAGGGAGGGAAGAAGGGAGGGAGGAAGTAAAAAAAAAAGAAGAAAGAAGGAAGGGAGGGAAGAAAGGAGGGAGGATAGAAGGAAGGAAGGAAGGAAGGAAGGAAGAATGAAAGAAAGAAAAGAAGGATGAAGGTAGGGAGGAAGGAAGGGAGGGAGGGAGGAAAGAAGGAAGGGACAAAGAGAAAAAGAAAAGGAAAGGATAAAATTCTCTCTTCACAATTACACCACTCAGGTCTATTGACACATAAAATGTGTGAAGTGTTTATATCCTGAAAGTGAGCCCCTCGATCATTCTCAAAATAGGACCTCAAGTCATCAAATAGCTTACCATAGAAAATCTGCAGAGCTAGACAAAGACTAGAGGAAAAGCAACATAGAATGCAACAGAAAATTCCTGTATTTGTAACGTTGTATCATAATGGAAACATCAATTCTGTTTTTTGTGGAAACCACAGAAACTCCTAGGCACAATATTGTCACCCACTAAAAGCCCAGACTGACTTAGAAGCGTATACTTTCAAGAAGCTAGAAGTTAAATTCTCAGTGACATACAGAGTACAACCCGAAGATGAAACACTCTAAAAATTTTTAAGGCTCGTTTAACCCAGAAATAGATATTTTCAGGCATCGAGTCGTTCATCCCAAGGTTGATTGCTGAGTAGTTCCAGGCAAGGGGAGGTGGAGTGACATCCCAGCTTTCTGCTGAACAGAGACAGAACAGTCTTTCTTGTCATATTTAAAAGTGTGATACCACACTTGCATACGTACTTATCTATTTGTCCATGTGAGGTTGCTGCTGCAAAATAAATAAAGAAAGAAATGAATAAATAAGTGAATAAATATACAAATAAATAATAAAAACAACCTTTACTCCTCTGTGTTTTAAGTAGTCTCTTTCATGCCAGAAATCTTTTTATTTAGTTAGTTTTATTAGATATTTTCTTTATTTACATTTCAAATGATATCCCCTCTCCTGATTTTCCCTCTGAAAACCCCCTATCCTATGCCCTCACCCCCTACCCACTGCTCACCAACCCACCCACTCCCACTTCCCTGTCCTGGCATTCCCCTACACTGGGGCATCGAGTCTTCACAGGATCAAGGGCCTCTCCTCCCATTGATTTCTGACAAGGCCATCCTCTGCTGCATTTGCAGCTGGAGCCATCAGTCCTTCCATGTGTACTCTTTGGTTGGTGATTTAGTCCCTGGGAGATCTGGGGGTACTGGTTGGTTCATATTGTTTCTCCTATGGGGCTGCAAACCCGTTTAGCTTCTTGGACCCTTTCTCTAGCTCTTCAATTGGGGACCCTGTGCTCAGTTGAATGGTTGTCAGAAATCTTAATCTAACAGTAAAAGGGTATCCAAAATGTTCAGTCTTGTAGCATTGTCAGGCTAGATATTGTTAGAAATAAGGTTATGGATAAACCAAGAGCATTCTGGGAGAAGTCAGCATCAGGGGTAGAAGAGAAGAATGGGTAGGGTACAGACAAAAACATTTCTTCCTTTAACTGATTCTTCTTAAATACTAGCCTTGGTCCTATACACCAAACAAAATCATTAAACACTTTACTAAATAAACACTCATTCATGCCTGGTAACTTTCTGTGACTATCCTGCTTTTAAGAAATATGTCTAGTGTTTCTGCCTCCTCCTCACCAAGACCTCTTGCTATCTCTACAATTTTAACATCTATGTAATGGATAGCTCCAGTTTTTACTGTGGGTTCTAGACTCAATTATAGCTCAGCGCTGATCCCTCAACATACACCCTGCCACTTCTGCACTGCCCTTATTCTCTAGAAAAGGAATTCATAATTAACTCTCTTCTCATCCCCTAAATTGAAAGAGTCAATGACTTTAACAAGAAATGTCAAATCCGCGAGTTTACTCTCACATGTATGCCCCTGCTCCATTAGTCCTTGAATCAATAGACCCACCTGTACAACACCTGTTTGCCTCTCTACTCTCAAAGTCTGCTGCTTCAATTTTGTTCCAGACTGCCGTAATGTGGTTTCATTTATCATCATTTCTCACAGTCCATCTGTTAAAATGCCACCAAGTTGGTGTTCTAATACGTGTATCTGATCAGCTCACTCCCAAACTTAATAAAACCTCAGCGGCATCTAATGCAATTAGATTAATGTCAACCTTGCAGAGTAGCATTCAAGTCCCTTCCCAGACAGAAGCTCATATTGTCACTAGGATGTAGCTTTCATTTGAGTAGCAGTTTTTGTGCAATTTAGTACCCTGCTCTGTTTCCAGAGCATAAGAACAATTCTTGGTGTATAACACAAAACTAATCTTTGGAAACTGGTAAATAAAGTATATGTTTGTCTCTATCCTCCATACTCCCTGCCTATACCCCTAATGTGTCATATTCCTATGCCTTCTTGTCAACAAGCCTCTCCTTCTTGACAACCTCGAGCTCACTCCAGGCTTAAAGATCCTTCATTTCTGTTAAGATTTCTCTACATTTTAAATTTATTTATTCCTTTTCATTATATGTACATGTGTGTATGATGGGGGCAGGGCACGTGAACACACATTGTGAGTGTAGAGGTCAAAGGACAGACTTCTGGAGTTATCTGCTTCCACCTTTCCTTATGCCTGGGGGTCATTAGGGTTACATTACAAGAGTCTTCCATCTGAAGGACTGTGCATACCCCAACTCAGTTATCTTTGAGATGTATTTAAAAACATTTATGCTAACACTATAACCTCTAGGAGAAATTACAAAAGTACATGATTATATATATATTATCTAATACTTTAAAATGTTACATGTGGGGGAGTTTTTCCTGCATGTATATTTGTATAAAATGTGCATGTCCTATATCTGAATGAGTACAGAAGAGGATATAAAATGCTGTGGAGTTGGAGTTAGTCAGTTGTTCGCTACCATGAGAGTTCTAGGAATTAAACCCAGAACTTCTGTAAAAGCAGCTCAATCAAGTAGCCATTTCTCTAGACTCTCACCTATTTTTTTCAATTTTTATTAGATATTTTCTTCATTTACATTTCAAATGCTATCATGAAAGTCCCCTCCCCTCCCTCCCCCCCCCTTCACCCTGCTCCCCTACCCACCCACTCCCACTTCTTGGCCCTGGTGTTCCCCTGTACTGGGGCATATAAAGTTTGCTAGACCAAGGGGCCTCTCTTCCCAATGATGGCCGACTAGGCCATCTTCTGCTACATATGCAGCTAGAGACACGAGCTCTGGGGGTACTGGTTAGTTCATATTGTTGTTCAACCTATAGGGTTGCAGACCTCTTCAGCAACTTGGGTACTTTCTCTAGCTCCTCCATTAGGGGCCCTGTGTTCTATCCAATAGATGATTGTGAGCATCCACTTATGTATTTGCCAGGCACTGGCATAGCCTCACAGGAGACAGCTATAAAAGAGTCCTTTCAGCAAAATCTTGCTGGCATGTGCAATAGTGTCTGCATTTGGTGGCTAATTATGGGATGGATCCCTGGGTGGGGTAGTCTCTGGATGGTCCATCCTTTTGTCTTAGATCCAAACTTTATCTCAGTAACTCCTTCCATGGGTATTTTGTGCCCTATTCTAAGGAAGAATGAAGTATGCAAGCATCATGTTATATACATTAAAGACTGTATCCCCTTCCGGTCCACTCTAGCACCGGTCCGTGTTCCTTGCCTGAGGAGTCTCCGGACACCCGCAAGGACCCACACAGGATCCCCCAAGGATCTTAAGACCTCTGGTGAGTGGAACACAGTGTCTGCTCCAATCAAATCGCGCTGGACCTGAGACTGCATTAACTAGGGAAGCAGATAACCCGGCCTGATCAGTTGCACAAGATTTTCCAGTCCACTCCAGCACTGGGGTTCCTTGCCCGCGGAGTCTCCAGACACCCACAAGGACCCACAGAATATCCCCCATGGGATCCTAAGACCTCTGGTGAGTGGAACACAACTTCAGCCAGGAGGCAGGTTGGAACACCAGATATCTGGGCACATTCCCTGCAAGAGGAAAACTTGCCTGCAGAGAGTACTCTGACCAATGAAACTAAGGAAAGAGCTAGTCTCCCAGGTCTGCTGATAGAGGCTAACTTAATCACCTGAGGAACAAGCTCTAACCAGAGACAACTATAACAAATAGCTTCAGAGATTACCAGATGGCAAAAGGCAAATGTAAGAATTTTACTAAGAGAAATCAAGACCACTCAACATCATCAGAATGCAGCACTCCCACCCCACCCAGTCCTGGGCACCCCAACACACCCAAAAAGCTAGACTAGATTTAAAAGCATATCTCATAATGATGGTAGAGGACATCAGGAAGGACTTTAATAACTCACTTAAAGAAATACAGGAGAACACAGCTAAACAGGTAGGAGACCTTAAAGAGGAAACACAAAAATTCCTTAAAGAATTGCAGGAAAACATGACCAAACAAGTGATAAAATTGAATAAAACCATCCAAGACATAAAAAGGGAAGTAGACACAATAAAGAAAACCCAAAGTGAGGCAATGCTGGAGATAGAAACCCTAGGAAAGAAATCTGGAAACATAGATGCGAGCATCAGCAACAAAATACAAGAGATGGAAGAGAGAATCTCAGGTGCAGAAGATTCCATAGAGAACATCAGCACAACAATCAAAGAAAATACAAAACACAAAATATCCTAACTCAAAACACCCAGGAAATCCAGGACACAATGAGAAGACCAAACCTACAGTTAATAGGAGTAGATGAGAATGAAGATTTTCAACTTAAAGGGCCAGCAAATATCTTCAACAAAATTATAGAAGAAAACTTCCCAAACCTAAAGAATGACATGCCCATGAACATACAAGAAGCCTACAGAACTCCAAATAGACTGGACCAGAAAAGAAATTCCTCCTGACACATAATAATCAGAACAACAAATGCACTAATTAAAGAGAGAATATTAAAAGCAGTAAGGGAGAAAGGTCAAGTAACATATAAAGAAAGGCCTATCAGAATTAAACCAGACTTTTCATCAGAGACTAAGAAAGCCAGAAGAGCCTGGACAGATGTTATACAGACACTAAGAGAACACAATGCCAGTCCAGGCTACTATACCCTGCCAAACTCTCAATTACCATAGATGGAGAAACCAAAGTATTCCACGACAAAACCAAATTCACACATTATCTTTCCACAAATCCAGCACTTCAAAGGATAATAACAGAAAGAAAAAAAAAATACAAGGAAGGAAGTCACACTGTAGAACAAAAAAGAAAGTAATCCCTCAACAAACCAAAAAGAAGACAGCCACAAAAACAGAATGCCAACTCTAAAAACAAAAATAATAGGAAGTAACAATTACTTTTACTTAATATCTCTTAATATCAAAGGACTCAATTCCCCAATAAAAAGACATAGACTAACAGACTGGCTACACAAACAGGACCCAACATTCTGCTACTTACAGGAAACCCATCTCAGGAAAAAGACAGACACTACCTCAGAGTAAAAGGCTGGAAAACAATTTTCCAAGCAAATGGTCTGAAGAAACAAGCTGGAGTAGCCATTCTAATATCGAATAAAATCGACTTCCAAACCAAAGTTATCAAAAAAGACAAGGAGGGACACTTCATACTCATCAAAGGTAAAATCCTCCAAGAGGAACTCTCAATTCTGAATATCTATGCTCCAAATGCAAGGGCAGCCACATTCATTAAAGGCACTTTAGAAAACCTCAAAGCACACATTGTACCTCACACAATAATAGTGGGAGACTTCAACACACCACTTTCATCAATGGACAGATCGTGAAAACAGAAACTGAACAGGGACACAGTGAAACTAACAGAAGTTATGAAACAAATGGATTTAACAGATATCTACAGAACATTTTATCCTAAAACAAAAGGATATACCTTCTTCTCAGCACCTCACGGGACCTTCTCCAAAACTGTCCATACAATTGGTCACAAAACAGGCCTCAAAAGATACAAAAATATTGAGAATGTCCCATGCATCCTATCAGAACACCATGATAAGGCTGATCTTCAACAACAACATAAATAATGGAAAGCCAACATTCACGTGGACAGTGAACAACACTCATCTCAATGATACATTTGTCAAGGAAGGAATAAAGAAAGAAATTAAAGACTTTTTAGAGTTTAATGAAAATGCATCCACAACATACCCAAACCTATGGGACACAAAGAGAGCATTTCTAAGAGGAAAACTCATAGCTCTGAGTGCCTCCAAAAAGAAACTAAAGAGAGCACACTAGCAGCTAGACAACACATCTAAAAGCTCTAGAAAAAAAGGAAGAAAATTCACCCAAGAGGAGTAGAGGGCAGGAAATAATCAAACTCAGGTGCTAAATCAACCAAGTCGAAACAAGAAGAACTATTCAAAGAATTAACCAAAGGTAGAGTTGGTTCCTTGAGAAAATCACCAAGATAAATCAACCCTTAATTAGACTCACTAGAGGGCACAGGGACAGCATCCTAATTAACAAAATCAGAAATGAAAAGGGGGACATAACAACAGATCCTGAAGAAATCCAAAACTCCATCAGATCCTTCTACAAAAGGCTACACTCAACACAACTGGAAAACCTAGACAAAATGGACAAATTTCTAGAAAGATACCAGGTACCAGAGTTAAATCAGGATCAAGTTAACGTTCTAAACAGTCCCATATCCCTTAAAGAAATGGATGTAGTCATTAATAGTCTCCCAGCCAAAAAGAGCCCAGGACCAGATGGGTTTAGTGCAGAGTTCTATTAGACCTTCGAAGAATATCTAATTCCATTTCTGCACAAACTATTCCACAAAATAGAAGTAGAAGGTACTCTACCCAACTCATTCTATGACGCCACAATTACTCTGATACCTCAAACTCAGAAAGATCCAACAAAGATAGAGAACTTCAGATCAATTTCCCTTATGAATATAGATGCAAAACTACTCAATAATATTCTTTCTAACCGAATCTAAGAACACATTAAAGCAATCATCCATCCTTACCAAGTAGGTTTTATTCCAGGGATGCAGGGATGTTTTAATATATGGGAATCCATCAACATATTCCATTATATAAACAAACTCAAAGACAAAAACCACATGATCATCTCGTTAGATCCTGAAAAAGCATTCGACAAGATCCAACACCCAATCATAATAAAGTCTTGGAAAGATGAGGAATTCAAGGCCCATACCTAAACATGAAAAAAGCAATATACAGCAAACCAGTAGCCAACATCAAGGTAAATGGTGAGAAGCTGGAAGCAATCCCACTAAAATCAGGGACTAGAAAAGGCTGCCCACTTTCTCCTTTCCTATCAACATTGTACTTGAAGTCCTAGCCAGAGCAATTCAACAACAAAAGGAGATCAAGGGGATACAAATTGGAAAAGAGGAAGTCAAAATATCACTTTTTGCAGATGATATGATAGTATATATAAGTGACATCTATTTCCAATTTTCTAAGGAACCTCAAGATTGATTTCCAAAGTGGTTGTACAGCTTGCAAACCCACCAGCCATGGAGGAGTGTTCCTCTTTATCCACATCCTCACAAAAATGTGTTGCCACCTAAGGCAATAGAGGGCTAGTATCCAAAATATGTAAATAAATCAAGAAGCTAGCCACCTCTATCCTAAATCAGATAGGGGACTAATATCCAATATATATAAAGAACTCAAGAAGGTGGACTCCAGAAAATCAAATAACCCCATTAAAAAATGGGGCTCAGAGCTAAACAAAGAATTCTCACCTGAAGAATACCGAATGGCTGAGAAGCACCTGAAAAAATGTTCAGCATCCTTAATCATCAGAGAAATGCAAATCAAAACAACCCGGTGATTCTATCTCACACCAGTCAGAATGGCTAAGATCAAAATTCCAGGTGACAGCAGATGCTGGTGAGGATGTGGAGAAAGAGAAACACTCCTCCATTGTTGGTGGGATTGCAAGCTTGTACAACCACTCTGGAAATCAGTCTGGCTGTTCCTCAGAAAACTGGACATAGTACTACCAGAGGATCCTGCAATAACTCTCCTAAACATCCAGAAGATGTTCCAACTGGTAAGAAGGACACATTCTCCACTATGTTCATAGCAGCCTTATTTATAATAGCCAGAGGCTGGAAAGAACCCAGATGCCCCTCAACAGAGGAATGGATACAAAAAATGTGGTACATTTACACAATGGAGTTCTACTCAGCTATTAAAATGAATGAATTTATGAAATTCCTAGGCAAATGGTTGTACCTGGAGGGCATCATCCTGAGTGAGGTAACACAATCACAAAAGAACTCAAATGATATGTACTCACTGATAAGTGGATATTAACCCAGAAACTTAGTATACCTGAGATATAACATACAATTTGAAAAACACATGAAAGTGAAGAAGAACAAAGACCAAAGTGTGGACACTTTGCCCCTTCTTGGAATTGGAAACAATCACCCATGGAAGGAGTTACAGAGACAAAGTTTAGAGCTGAGACAAAAGGATGGACCATCTAGAGACTGTCATATCCAGGGATCCATCCCATAATTATTCTCCAAAAGATGACACCATTGCATATACTAGCAAGAGATTGCTGAAAGGACCCTGATATAGCTGTCTTTTGTGATACTAGGCCAGGACCTAGCAAACACATAAGTGGATGCTCACAGTCAGCTATTGGATGGATCACAGAGCCCCCAATGGAGGAGCTAGAGAAAGTATTCAAGGAGCTAAAGAGATCTGTAACCCTGTAGGTGCAACAACATTATGAACTAACCAGTACCCAGGAGCTCTTGACTCTAGCTGCATATGTATCAAAAGATGGCCTAGTCGGCCATCACTAGAAAGAGAGGCCCATTGGACACGCAATCTTTATATTCCCCAGTACAGGAGAATGCCAGGGCCAAAAAGTGGGACTAGGTGGGTAGGGAAGTTGGGGGGGGGCATGGGGGACTTTTGGGCTAGCATTGGAAATGTAATTGAGGATAATATGTAATAAAAAAAATAAGAAAGAAACAAAAAAAAGACTGTATCATATTTTTGTGACACCCTAAGTATTCAAATCTGAATATACTCATAATTTAACATGTGTTTAGTGAATAAAACCACAAACATGCCTATGGATGTTTTCTAGGGTTAGTGTGTTTGTTGCAATTTTGTGAGAATTATTTTAAAACAAAATAAACAATATATGTAAGTATTTAAGGGAACCACAAAGAAAATTGTAAAATGAACTATGTAATTTTCAAAAAGTTATATTCTATGTTTCAACTACAGGGTGTCCAATAGTAAATCTAGATGAAGGCAGAATTCCATGTCAATGTTTGAAATAAAGTTCAGGTAAATACATAATTCAAAAAATGTACTACATAATAATAGAAAGCCAACATTCATGTGGAAACTGAACAACACTCTTCTCAATGATACCTTGGTCAAGCAAGGAATAAAGAAAGAAATTAAAGACATTTTAGAGTTTAATGAAAATGAAGCTACAACATACCCAAACTTATGGGACACAATGAGAGCATTTCTAAGAGGAAAACTCATAGCTCTGAGTGCCTCCAAAAAAAACTAGAGAGAGCACACACTAGCAGCTTGACAACACACCTAAAACTCTAGAACAAAAGGAAGCAAATTCACCCAAGAGGAGTAGAGGGCAGGAAATAATCAAACTCAGGGGCAAAATCAACCAAATATACCATAGATGGCAATGCAATCCTGTTGGAAAATGTAATGATACATATTCTTCTGACTACCTTTTGTCAATTTTCATTTATCTACTTAGATCTTTCTGTGAGACCTGGGATTTGGGGACCTTAAAGAATGGGTCAGACTTCAGGCTAATGCTTCAGTCAACTTTGCAGGTTTCAGAAAATTTATATACAGGAATGTACCACAAATAGCAATGATCCAAGGACAGATGTTTGAGTTCAGAAAAACATAATCAGAAAAACATCTAAATAAATGCCAGCAACTTCCCAAGAACTTTGTCAGAACAGACCATTTTAAACATGATGGCCTGGCATGTACTTTAGGTTGTATCTGGGAAAGCATGAAAGCAAGGCAGAAAGCCATACCCAGATTTAGGGCAGACTAAGGACATCATTCAGCACATCTTATCGACAGATTGGGTTCTATAGTTATGTTCCTACATACAGCAAGAATAAGCATATCTTAGAAACCAAATGTAAATGTTTGTTGCAGGAGGCATAAAATCCAAGAACAATCCATGGATCAAAAATACACTTGAGGTAAAAGCCCTCTGCCATTCTCCTTGGAGCCTCTCTCACAGTTCCTCAAGGCATTGTTCACCCTGCTTCATTCCTTCGGGTGCGTCTCGACCATTACCTCCTCTCCTGAGGAAGGTTCTTCATAAAAAGTTGTGTGATGTTCTGAATGATACTTTACAGATCTGGCTCTGTAATGAACTCTACAATAGGTGTAAGAAGACTACTAATGATCAGTAAGAGCACAACCCTGGGACCTCCTCAAATACCTTATGCAAGGCCTTCTGCATGTAAGCCTCACCTGTGGCTTTGGATTCAGCAGACATCAGGCTAAGCAGTCACACCTTCCGCAATGCAGAAGGCTAATAGGACAGAATTAGGGAGCATATAATTCTTCATTTCACAGAGATCCCTTCACACTGGGTCTACACCTTCCCTTTCCTACTTGTTTTCATTGAACGCTTTAAGCAAGCAATACTGGCCTTTTGTTTCCTTATTTGAAATGGTGGGAAATTTGTGCACAATGACTTGAGAATTGAATGGACAGGTATTGATGTGATGTGGGAACTAAAGGGGGCAGGGGAAAGAGGGAGAGGGAGGATAGCCCACGTCCAGACAGAGTTCCTCCTATGATCTGGGCAGGAGGGTTACCTGATGCTTTCCACTTAGCCCCAGGTGGGCATCTAATCTACTGATCCCACTCGACCCGGTGTGGGGGGTGGGGGACAAGGGGCAGCCCCCAACTCCCAGGTTGTGGGAGAGAGGGCTGCGGGAGAGAGGTTCCCACTCAGGCAAGAGTAAGCACAGTGGGCCTTGATGAACAGAGGCAGTCTATGCTTTTAGAGCTTTATTGTAGAAAGGCAGGGAGAAAGGAGAGCAGGTAAAAGAGAAAGAAAAACCGGCCATGGCCAAGAGGAGAGAAAGGGGAAAGAGAGAGAGAAGAAAGGCTAGAGAGTAAGAGGAAGAGAGTGAGAGGAAAGAGGAGAGGAAAGAGGAGAGTAAGGGGAGTAAGAGAGTGAGGTGGAGCCAAGCAGCCCCTCTTAAGGTAGGCTGTCCTCTTTACTGTTGTTAGGAAGCTGGGAAGGAGTTTAGCCTGAAGGTCAGAACCTTGGGATATTGTCTACATGACTACTAACCATGCTTCTCCTGTGAGGGCTGAGGGGGAGGTAACTTCAACAGGAGCCAGGCTTCAGGAGACATGAGAGAACTCCTTCCATCCCATGTAGGTGAATTATCACCACTGGGTCCCGAGGTTCCACGTCAGCTCGACTGGAGACCAGACTGTCTGTGTATAGCCCAATGCCCCACAGTGTGATATTTTTCTCCATACTTACAACATGGGTATTAGCTTAGAAAAAAACAGAAAGCAGAATTGTAATATGCTACCCAAAAAAGAACTTCTAGTAGTGAGATAGTGAATATGGAGTTTGTACTAATTCTTTATGCTTTTCTTCCATTTCTTTTTTTTGTATGTGTGTGACCTTTTCTTCTATCTGATCAAGAATTTCTTCACTCTTGTTTTATATAGTAATATACTTAAAACATATTCACTACAAACACACACACACAAATACACATACACCATGTGTGTATAGCACGTACACACACACACACACACATATATATATATATATATATATATATATATATATATATATATATATATACATATATATGTGTATATATATATATATATATATATATATATATATATATATCACTCAGACACACATGCACACCCTCACACCACACAAATACACACACCACCACCACCACCACCCACTGAATCTGTATTTTTTTTTCTTTTTTTCAAGACAGGGCTTCTCTGTGTAGCCCTGGCTGTCCTGGTACTCATTCTGTAGACCAGGCTGGCCTCGAACTCAGAAATCTGCCTGCCTCTGCCTCCCAAGTGCTGGGATTGAAGATGTGTGCCACCACTACCTGGCTGAATCTGTATTTCTTATGAATGTCTTTACCTAACGAGGACATGAAGATGCTCCTTGACTACCTGCAAAACCCTTTGTGTCCTGATCGGTGCATTTAGAAGAGAAACTTTATCTTCCTTGTCATTTTCATTCTTGGATCTCAGAGACAGAGTTTATGAGACATAGCTATTAAAGCAGTGTGAGCCACTCCAAATTCACACTATGCTGCACAATGTAGGTAAGTGAGATCTTACAGCACAGTATGATCTCTGGAAGCTGGGATGCAATGGATGAAAGACAGCCCCCTAAATGAAGATCCTGCATCCCTGTCCTTGAGGCAGCAGACACAAACCTCTTTACCTTTCCTTTATGCTTCCTGGATATTTTTCCCTCTGTATCTTCCTATTGTTAAACCCCCTCTCCTGTAGATGGGATGAAAGTGGCCAGTCAATTTAAAATAATTTCCATAAATTTGGAAAAATTAAACAATAGACTTTCTCTTCCAGATCCCCAGAAATAATTAAGAATGAACAGCTATAGGAGATGCCAATGGCCTGCATAGCTTTTACACTATTACAGATGTTTGTGGCTAATTGAATTTTGTTTCCTATGCCAAACACTTTTCTGTGGCTCTTACACACACACACACACACACACACACACACACATGCATATATATATATGAATTATGACTAGCATATTTGGTTTGCATTTCAAAAAAAATTCATCCCAAAGAAGCATCTTGAGGAAATTCTCGGCAAGCAAAATAAATTAATTTTTAGATATCTCATTTTAGTATTTGAAATGTCGATTACCTTCAGCTTTTTCATACAATAATTATTAATTAATAAGAAAGAAGTCTTTTAATTTAAATAAAAAGTGAGTTTAACTACCAAAGGGGGAAATATAGTGTCATTATTAGAAGTCTTTGAAGGAGAGCAGAATTAGATGATTTGGCAATTTCTCTACTGGCTGTTCCTTTTCTATGATATAAACCAATTAACGTAAAAAGTCACCAGTAAAGCCAGAGCCTGCATTAGGCAGTGTCAACATACATACTAAAATGAAGATAACAATTTGAAATTGTATGCTTCATAACAATATCCACTTGTGATGGTTTGTATATGCTTGGGCTAGAGAGTAGCACTCTGAGGAGGTGTGGCCTTGTTGGAGCAGGTGTGTCACTATGGGTGTGGGTTTTAAGACCTAAGTCCTAGCTACCTGGAGTGACTATTCTGCTAGAAGCCTTCAGATGAAGATGTAGAACTCTCAGTTCCTCTTGCATCATGCCTGCCTGGATGTTGCTATGTTCCCACCTTGATGAAAATGGACTGAACCTCTGAATCTGTAAGCCAGCCCCAATTAAATGTTGTTCAAGTTGTCTTAGTCATGGTGTATGTTCACAGAGTAAAACCCTAACTAAGATTCTACTTAAGGAATTAAGATGTGTTTTCTGAAAAATTTTTATCACTCAAATCCTGTAAAAGCAAGGATACTTTCACTTATTTAAAGAAAATAAGACACCATCCTTTCCAATTTGATGTTGTAAGATTGAAGGGGAAAGGCTATCCTTATGAACCATCAGTTTTATCCTATTTCTCTTGGAATTGTGATCAGAGACTTGTGTGACATTTACATTTGTTATGTAAGGGTGTCACAGTTTACACAGAAGTTCCTATACATTATTTCCTTTACTTTTAAACACTTTTGGAATGGTGGTGGTAAATTATAGCATTAAAAATTCCGACAAGACAACACTGCATGTGAATAAGACAGAGCTGGAATATGAGAGTGATATCTAGAAAATTTGAATAATGTGTGTACACCTAAAATTGACTCCTACAACTAAATATATAAAGTAAATTTTCTCAAGAACATGATTTTATATGAAAGTTAATTTCTGGCTCCATGTGCTTGCTACAGCAGTGTAATTATAAATGGCCTTTGTCTCTTGTTCAAATCTATAAAGGAAACAGGATTTGTGAAGAAATGTCACTGTGTTCCTTGAGTATCAGTAACCTGGGTCTGTGATGTTTGGCAGAAAGAAAAGTGAGGGAGATGGCCAGTCATATGACAATTTCCTGGGCCTTCTGAACTTTCCTGTTGAATCCATGACTTTTATGTGATAAGAGCAAGAGCAGAAATGAAGAAGAACACATGGTTACACATGTGTGAAGTACTATAGTAAGCAAAAATAATATAAGATTTATGAAAAATGGCTCCTCCTGTGGGTAAACAGAAAGGGTTAGCCTGAGGTACATGGGATAACTTTCATGAATATGGAATTGTTTTTATTTTATTAGAGGTTCAAGTAGCATTGCACTCACTTCTCAAAACTCATATTTTAAAATGGTATAATTTGTAAATTTAATTTCTAACAGAAAAGAAAAAACTTTAAAGCATTATTAAAATTTACTTTGCTTTTCACAATGGTACGTGTTGACAATTCCAAAACTAATTTTTCTCATATTGTAGGCCTAAGGTGGGATACTTAGTATAATGAAAGCCCCTTGCAAAGGAAGATGAAGACAAACAGGTGAAGATATAAAACTATATCTTTTGTCACATGACCTTTATATTTAGTATGTAGACAACCTTATCTATGTTTCAGACTAGGTTCTGGAAATATCAGCACATGAAAATCAATGAATTTACTTAATTTCCCATTCTTAATTTTTACGAACATTCTCCACCAAATTATGGATGCCAAGGAGTGAGCACGTTGTGACAGTAAGAAGTAAAGAAGAGCTTAAGGAATGAGAGGTCTTATAAATGACTAGAACATTTAAGAGGATGTGCAGTTAAATGAACTGCTAAGTATTCAACTTTGTACACATAGCATAGTTCTCTGCCTGAGTCAGTAAACTCTTCTTTGGCAGCGGATTATGATGAAAGCAGAGACTTAGAATTAGTCACATAGCAGAGAATAGGTGTCTGCTGAGCGAGAAGAGAAATCTATGTCATGGCCTCAGAGACACAGGTAACATGGTGACAAAACAAATGGAAGGAGAGTGACAATAGTAGGATTGGAGTGAGCATGCAGCAATGAATTCATGATTTAAACATCTCACACACACACACACACACACACACACACACACACACACACGGGGAAGAGAAGAAAGGTGTTCATGAACTTTTCCATGAGTACAGGATTGAAACTACTTGGAAAAATTAAGGGGAGTTGGATGAAATCAGGTCAGATTAAAAAAAATAGTGTGGGTGAGAATAATCTCTTTGCATTGTATGCAAGTATCAAATAGTCAAGTATTAAGAATTAAAAGAAAAGACACAGCACTCATCTTGAAAGCCTCCAATTTTGTCAGATCTAGAAGAATATCTATGACTCACGGAACATTCCATAAGTAGCGGAAAGATTGTAAGAGCCAGACTGTCATTGATTCTGCAATAAAACCTATCTCCTGAGAATGGTTACCTTAAACAAGACTGGAATTATGATGTTAGTGGACATAATAACCTAGAAAGAGAAAAAAAAACTGTGGCATTCCATCCATAGTCAAGAGACCATAGGCAACTCTTGACTGTTGAGAGAGGGAGAAGCAGCATCGCCCTTGAATGAGCTCCCTTGTTCACTGTCCAGTGGACAGTGGTCAGCCCTGAAAACTTATACACACAAATAAGGAAAATGTGTGTATAGACATATGTGGGAGGAGGATGTACCTAATGTCAACACAAAGGAGGCTCTCAACTTGAGAGGAACAGGTTGGGAGGGACTGAAGTGAGAAAAAGGAGGTTGGGAAAATGAAGTAATTCTCTTTCACTTAAAGCATAATAGTGATTTTTAAAAAGTGATTTATATAAATAAATGAATACTGGGTGGAGGGATGCCTTCTTATAACAATGTGAAATGAATTCTTTAATTTTGTATTTTTGAATAGCAAATTTAATAGTAAATGTTAAAATGTTAAACTTGGTAAGACATATTGTACATTTGATTCATTTTCCCTCTTAGTGATATTGATTGCAAATGGAAGTGTTAGATGTACATTGGAAGAGTTTGAGCTTGGGTCCATTATGTAAGATAGGACTACTAACATTGCCTATTTTCACAAACTGGCTTTCTCTGGTTCCCATGTAACAAACAGAAAGAAATGTCGTCTCTTGCTTCCACCCTTGGTGATGAAATATTATGTAAATTTCACAAAAAAACACCAGAAAATTCCAATTATTAGAAAATTTCAATAATATTTAGATGATCTGTACTCACACATAAAAGTGAAGAAGGACACAGAAAGGATGAAGCAGCCATACAAACGATGATGATGAAAGAGACAGGAAGAGCAGATGTAGTGTGTGAGTCTGGACCTGGTCCTGGACAAGTCATCTGTAATATCCCTGGGAAAACAGGAAATCATTTACTTATAGCTATTAAGGAAACAGTGATGTATCAAGGTCAAATTCAGCATGTCTGTCCTGTACTTTGGCTACATAGTTAGAAATGCTCCTTGAAGTGTTCTGATATATAGGAACCTTCAGCTATAATCTGCATTGATATGAACTTCCCAAAACTACATATACTAATAGAAAAGTAAAGTAATAACTATTAGTGTAAGCTAATAGCAAATCAGAGTAAATAATATTGTATGAGCTTTTCCTGATATGTTTCCATAAGTTTGAAACAATAAAATCAATATTGGGAATAAAATGCATATGGTATTAATTACAAAATCTACTTCATATTTTGAAGGGTGAGAACTATATGAATATCTATCATGTTTAAAATTCACAAGGCTAATGTAAATGTAATCAAATTATTTTAAAATTTCATATTATATGCATTCAATTTACCTTGATAAATAATATAATACATACATTAATTACTGTGAATAAATTAATTCCCTTAGTAGTTACAAGTTGTTTATAAATAGGACAATTTCAACACATAATTTTCAAAGTGTATCATTCCTTCTATGAGTAAGAAGATGAAAATTTAAGGAATTTATGAGATTGAGAACCAGTAGAGGTTGAGCTTTCTGAGTTAAAGAGAAAATGTGCCACCTAACCTCATTAAGTAAATTGACAGTTTAAGATTTTCACAGGCATAGGGGTGTGGAATGGCAATACCTCTCCCTATAGTGAAATGCTGAGTTTTAAAATGAACACTACATTGTGAAAATAAAGTTTAACAAGTCCTCCTGGGATCACTGTGCTTGCCAAAGGAAATGCCTAAACTCTTGACTTAATTTACTTCATTAAACATAACTTCAAGACGCTCTTTTAGAAATCTTAAATGTGACAGTTATACTGGATTCTTTTTTTCCCATTATTATTAGGTATTTAGCTCATTTACATTTCCAATGCTATACCAAAAGTCCCCCATACCCACCCCCCCACTCCCCTACCCACCCACTTTCCCTTTTTGGCCCTGGTGTTCCCCTGTACTAGGGCATATAAAGTTTGCAAGTCCAATGGGCCTCTCTTTCAAGTGATGGCCTATTAGGCCATCTTTTGATACATATGCAGCTAGAGACAAAAGCTCCGGGGTACTGCTTAGTTCATATTGTTGTTCCAACTATAGGGTTGCAGTTCCCTTTAGTTCCTTGGGTGCTATCTCTAGCTCCTACATTGGGGGCCCTGTGATCCAATCAACAGCTGACTGTGAGCATCCACTTCTGTGTTTGCTAGGCCCCGACATAGTCTCACAAGAGACAGCTATATCTGGGTTCTTTCAGCAAAGTCTTGCTAGTGTATGCAATGGTGTCAGCGTTTGGAAGCAGATCATGGGATGGATCTCTGGATATGGCAACCACTAGATGGTCCATCCTTTCGTCACACTTCCAAATTTTGTCTCTGTAACTCCTTCCATGGGTGTTTTGTTTCCTATTCTAAGAAGGGGCAAAGTGTCCACACTTTGGTCTTCGTTCTCTTGAGTTTAATGTTTTTAGCAAATTGTATCTTATATCTTGGGTATACTGGATTCTTAATTGGCTAACAGGGTCTGATTCATCAGTAATAGAATGCATGCAAGAAACCAACCTCATACCAAGTCTTAGCTTCAGTCAATATTCTGTGATTGTTGAATTTAGTGTCAGAATCTGAGTTGTGTATGTAATCTACAAATTCATAACTTGTGCTTTTACTTAGGCTATTTCTATGTTGGGTACTTGTTTATAGAAAAGTCTTGGACTCTTACTAAATGTTCTGTGTACTCAGTCAAGGGATCTTGGTGAAGCAATAGTCAAACTCAGGGCTTAAATCAATCAATTTGAAACAAAGATATTGATAGAAAGAATCAATAAAAACAAGAGCTAGTTTCTTTGAGAAAATAAACAACATAGACAAACCTTAGTCAGAGTAACCAAAAAGCATAGAGATATTATCCAAATTATCAAAATCAGAAATGAAAACGTAGACATAGCAACAGAAACTGAGAAAAATTTTTAAAAAATCATTACACATTACTTCAAAAGCCTGTATTTGTCAAAACTGGAAAGTCCAATGGAACATGATGCTGTTAGGGTGAAGAGGGGGTGATGAGAAGGTGGGGGAGTGCTAAACCAAGATCAGGTGAACCATCTAAATAGTCCCAGTGTAAAAGTACTCAATAAAATTCTCACAAATCTAACCCAAGAACACATCAAAAGCATCATTTACCATGACCAAGTAGGCTTCAACCCAGGGATGCAGGGATCATTCAGTATACAAAACTTCATTAACATGATCTATTATATAAACAAATTCAAAGAAAAAGAATCTTATTAGGTGCTGAAAAATCTTGCAACAAAATCAAACACACCTTCATGTGAAAAGTCTTAGAACAATCAAGAACTCAAGGCACATACATCAACATAATAAAAGCAATATACAGCAAGCCAACAGCCAACATAAATTAAATGGAGAGAGACTTGAAGCAGTCTCACTAACATCAGGGACAAGACAAGGCTGCACATTCTCTCCCTATCTGTTCAATATAATACCTGAAGTTCTTATTAGAACAATAAGACAACAAAAGTAGATCACAGGGATACAAATTGGAAAGGAAGAAGTCAAGTCATCATTATTCTCCAATGGTATGACAGTTTACATAAGCAACTTCCAAAATTCTATCAGAGAACTTCTGCAGCTGATAAACAACATCAGCAAAGTGGTTGGATATGAAATTAACAAGCAAAGCAGCAGCCTTCATTTATATATAATAAATGGCCTGAGAAAGAACAGGGGAAAACAACCTTCACAATACCCACAAATAATACAAAATATCTTGGTATAACTCTAACAAAGCAATTTAAAGATCTGAAGACAAGAACTTTGAGTTCCTGAAGAAAGAAATTGAAGAAGACCTCAAAAGATGGAACCATCTCTCATGGACCAGTAAGATTAACAAAGAGAAAATGATCATCTTACCAAAAGCAATATAGATTCAAAGCAGTTCCCATCACAATTTCAAAACATTTTTTTCAGATCTTAAAAAAAGCAATTCTCAACTTCACAAAGAAACAAACAAGCAAACAAAAACCCAGTATAGCCAAAATAATGCTGAAAATAAAAGACCCTCTGGAAGAATCACCATCCTTGACCTCAAGCTGTACTACAGAGCAATAGTGATAAAAAAAAACAAAACAAAACAAAACAAAACAGAGTATTGGTACATAAATAGGCAGGTTAATCAATGGACCAAAATGAAAGACTCAGAAATAAATCCACACTCCTCTGCACACTTGACTTCTTAAAAAGAAGCAAAACCAATACAATGGAAAAAAAAGAAAGCATCTTCAACAAATGGTGCCAGTCTATCCGGTGGTCTGCACGTAAAAGAATACTAATAGAACCATATGTATCACTGTTCATAGAGCTCAATTCCAAGTGGATCAAGTGTCTCATTATAAAACAGGATACAATGAATTTAATAGAATAGAATCTGGGGAATAACTTTGAACTCATTGACACAGGAGAAAATTTCCTGACCACAACTCCAATGACTCAGCCTCTAAAATCAACAATGATAAATAATAACACATGAAAAGCTTCTGTAAAGCAAGGGACACACCATCAATAGGAAAACAGCAGGCTATGCATTGGGAAAAAAACGTTTGCCAACTCTACTTCTGACAAAGTGGTAATATCCAGAAAATATGAAAAACTTGAGAAGTTAGACTCCAAAAAGCAAATCATCCAATTTAAAAAATGGGGTAGAGAGCTAACAGAATTCTCAACAGAGGAAGCTTGAATGACTGAGAAGCACTTAAAGAAATGTTCAACATCCTTAGTCATTGAGGAAATGCAAATCAAACAGCACTGAGATTCTACCTTAAGCCAATCAGGATACCAAAGACCAAAACTCAGTTGACAGCACATGCTGGTAGGATGTGGAGAAAGAGAGACATTCATCCATTGCTGGTGGGAGTGCAAACTTGTACAACCATACTGGAAATCAACCTGGTGGTTTCTCAAAAAAAAAAAAAAAAAAAAAAAGGAAATAGTTCCACTTGAAGATCCAGCTATTCCACTTCTGGGCATATATCCAAAAGGTTCCCTACCATACCACAAAAGAATGTGCTCTACTATGTTCATAACAGCCTAATTTTAATAGCTAAAAGCTGGAAACAAGTCAGATGTCCCTCAACTAAAGAATGTATTTAGAAAATGTGGTTCATTTACACATGAAATATTATTCATCTATAAAAATGGTGACATCATGAATTTTGCAGGCAAATGGATGGAACTAGAAAATATCATCCTGAGTATGGTAACCCAAACCCAAAAAGACTTGCATGGAATGTATTCAGTGTTATTGGAATATTAGCCAAAAATCAAAAACAAAAAAATAAAACCACCACCACCACAACAACAAAACCCAGAATACCATGATATATCCCATAGACCCAAAGAAAGTAAATAAGAGGGAAGCCCAAAATGAGAGTGCTCAAATCCCACTTAGAAGGGGGAACAAAATAGTCATGGGAGGCAGAGAGAAGAAGGGACTTAGGTAGGAGAGAGAATGGGAAGGGGAATAAGGTGGTATCAGTATCAGTTATGAAAAGATACAGGAGAGAGTACCAGAATTCCAGTAGAATGAACAGAAATATGCAACTGTGGGGGTGGGGTGGAGGTGGGGGTCAGGGGAATCAATCGGAACTCCTAGAGACCTGGGATGGGGGATGCTCCAAGGATTCAATGAGGTTGACTTTTGATGAAATGCCCAACAGTGGGGATTTGGGACCTGGAAAAACTACCTTCAGTAGCCAGACATGACCTCCAATGGAGGGCTGAAGACCCCAACCCACCTACAAAACTTTTGACATAAAATTGACCCGGCCTAAAAGAAATTCAGAGACAGATGGAGCAGAAACTGAAGGAATGGTCAACCAGTGACTGACACAACTTGTGAGCCATCCCATGGGCAAGCACCAATCTCTTGACACTATTAGTGATGCTATGTTTTGCTTACAAACAGGAGCCTAACATAGCTGTCCTCTGAGAGGCTCTACCTAGCAGCTGACTGAGACAGATGCAAACTCTCAGCTAAACATTGGACTGAGGTTGGTGACCTCTGTGGAAGAGTTAGGGGAAATAAAATCAAAAGCCTGGAAGAGGATGGCAACCCCACAGGAAGACCAACAGTGACAACTAACCTAGACCTCTCAGAGCTCCCTGAGACTTAGCTACCATGCAGGCAGGTCCACGGCCCACATTCAGCAAAGGGCTGCCTTGTCTGGCTTCAGTAGAAGATGATATACCAAATGCTGCAGAGACTTGCTGCACCTGGGGGCGGGTGTATATTACACTTGCTGCACCTGGGGGCAGGTGTATATTACACTCTCAAATGTAAGAGAAACCCTGGAAGAAGGGACAATTAATGAAGATTGTGAAAATGAGGGACTGGAAGACTATTTATTGGTTAAGAGCACACACCTGCTCTTGTAGAAGACCAGAGTCTGTTTCCCAGTTTTTTTCTATCAGGCAGCTTACAATCACCTGAAACTCCAACTGAGGGGGAATCTATTGCCTCTGATCTCTAAAGGTACCTGCACCCGAATGAATGGAACCCCACACACATATGCCTAATTTAAAATAACACAAATAAAATCAAAAACATATTTTTAAGGAAAAATACCAACTTATATTTATTGAATAGTCTACTTGAAAGGACTGTTTCAGTTTACACTAAATACATTACTTATCTATATTGAGCAGTGTAGGAAAGTGTTGTCACCATACAGAGACATGGTCTCAGTTTTCTCTAACCAAATCCCTTTCCATGTTAAATAAATCTGAGCTCTAAACAGAAAGACACATGGTGTGTTCCAGCACTGCCTTGCCCTCTTTATCAGCTGCTGGAGGTGGTGATATGCAGAGACAGGAGTGAAGTCTTGCACATTCTCACAGCTATTAAATGTCAGGCCACTGCTAAAGTTGAACTTGAGGATGAACAATAAAACGCTTGAAGTTGCACTCAACTTCCTTTTAGCTCAAATAGCACAGTAACAAGGCAGCTAAAATGTAGGAGCTTGATGGTAGGGCTAAAGTCAGGTTAAACTCAATCTAATTAAGCTGTGACTATGCCACAATTCAACTTCACAGTAAGAGGAATCAGGAGAAAAATCAGCACAATTTTGCAGTAAGGTGAAGCAAAAGAATGTAGGAGCCGACATATTATAGAAAAGAACCAAAAACTCAAATTGTGAAACTTTCATCACCTTGTTTATTCCACACTCGGTGACTGAAACATAATAAAGTGACGAGTCTTACAAAGGAGCTGAGGAATATGACTCGTAATTAAGAAAAAAATTACAGTTCACAAAACATGGCCTATGGACAGTTCAGTATTTGAAACTCTAACAAGGGATTAGATTTATTAAACTTATTGATAATTAGATATATGCTAAAAATGAACAGAAAATATGAAATAGAAGTATTAACTGGTGAGAAAAATCAGAACTTGAACTTAATACAAGGAAATAACCATGTTTATCTCATTTTGAAGAGACAGGATGAGGAGGGATACAGACATCCTATGAGAAGGGTCAACATATCCAGGATGGCATTTGCAGTCACATCTCTCTAGTCTTCAACAGCTCTGCATGGCAGAAAAGAAGGCTCTCTGTTCAGAAGGGAACAGAAGTGTCACACTCAGCATAGCTAAAGCTCCTCTGGATCTATGCAGCATTAATAACGTATTTATAAGTTTGTATACTTCCTCAATTAGCAAATATTACAGTGTAGGGATTCATCAGCGATTTATAACTGTGCAGATAAGGAAACTGAACAACTGAAAACTTACTGATATCAGTGTATGTATATTAGTAATATGTGTAAAACTTTACATTTAAGATATGAGTCGAGCTATCTTCTCACCAATTACACTGTAATTGAAAGGACTTGGTGCAAAATGTTGAAAAAAAGTCTATTATATATGGGAACGTGATAGATAGACTTGCTATGTGAAATGTATACCTATGTCTACTTCTACAACAGGCAATGAGTAACACTACCTGGCTCATTTTTAGAACTTTTCACCACGTAAAATTAATCAATATATTTAATTGAGCATTATTTTGCCGCTAGAGTTAAGAATTTTTTTCACTCTAGCACTAGACTCTGATCTCTATGACCTGGATATTAAGGAGATATTTAGCAGCACACATGATGTTTCTATGGCAGGAGTATCCTATTAGTGTGACAATTAATGTTGTCTATGAATATTGTCAGCTATCTGCTAACAAGCCTCCATTCAGATCCTAGTCTTCCCTGTACTTCTTTACAATAGGGCAAAGGTATTAAATACTAAGATAACAAGTAGGCAGTCACTACCAGTCAAGATATTCAACTGTAAGTATTCACTTCTAGAAATTTCTGGGGTTTGCTTCCCGATCACGTGCTATGTGTGATACTAGAAACATTATTGAAACCACAGTGTGTCTACCCATTCAAGCACCTCTCTAAAATCAATAACTCCCAGAACCAACTCTCTTTAGAGAAAACAAAAAAAACAAACCTTCTCTCGTGTCAAAATTGTTCTTTTTCTTAGTTCTTTGTCCAAAGCCTCAGTATGAAGAAATCTAATTGGTCTGAGCACTAAATTGATTCTACTAGGTAGATAAATACTGAACAAACATCTCAAGTCTTCGTGGCTTTATTTTGCCCACTATTGAGTGGATATAATAACTACAAGTTGACAAAGAGTAGCAAATAAGAAAATAATTCACAAATCTGCTAATGCCAAGGCAAACTGTGGGTGTTTAATATTTTTAGCTTTCTCTCCCTCACATCTTCTGAAAGGAAACAGAATCTTTTTAAGACATTCTTACTTTGGATTTTACTGCTGTGAACAGACACTATGAACAAGGCAACTCTTATTAAGGACAACATTTAATTGGGTATGGTTTACAGGTTCAGAGTTTCAGTCCATTATCATTATGGCAGGAAACACAGCTGTGTCCAGACAGAGCACTGGAGGAGCTGAGAGTTCTACATCTTCATCCAAAGAAAGCCAGAAGCAGACTGTCATCAGGCAGCTTAGAGAGCCTCAAAGTCCTCCAGCACACTGACACACTTCCTCCAACAAGGCCACACCTCCTCCAACAAAGCCACACCTTCTAATAGGGACACTCCCTGGGCCAAGCATGTCCGTACGACCACAAAGACAAGCTTCTGAATTTTGATTATTAACATGAAAGCATCGTGTTCAGAAAACATCAAATTCATACAGCATTAAAGCAATGTGAAAATATAAATAAAGCAAATATCTGGACTAGAGTTGTATGGAGGGCTACAACCTTCAAAGACCACCCTTGGTGGTTTATTCTCACCAAGTAAGCTGCAAATCTCAAAGGTTCTACAACCTCCTGATACAGTGTCACAGGAAAGAAATCAAAGGAAACAAACAATGAGGCTGGTGGAGACATTCCAGAATAATCTGTCCCAATACTATTCACGAACCCCAATAATAACCACATCCTGCTCACTGCTCCTTCACCATTCACTCCTTCTCACAATCCTTCTTCACACCCTGCTTCCCCTTCTCCTTTGGTATCCACTCTGGGTATACACTCACCCTGGCACATCAAGTCTCTTCCAGGCTAGGTACATCCTGTCAAACTGAGGCCAAACAAGGCAGCCCACCTAGAAGAACATATCCCATAGACAGGCAACAGCTTTGGGGATAGCCCCTTATCCCATTGTTCAGGACCCACATAAAGACTAAGCTGAATATCTGCTACATATGTGCAGGGGTCCTAGGCATAGACCCTGGATGGTTTTTGGTTGGTGGTTCAGTCTCCGAGAGTCCCAAGGGTCCAGGTAAGTTGACTCTGTTTGTCTTCCTATGGAGTTCCTATCTCCTTTGGGGCCCACAATCCTTCCCCTAGCACTTCTTTAAGAGTCCTCAAGCTCCATCTACTGTATAGCTGTGGATCTCTGCATCCCTCTGAGTAGCTGCAGGGAGGACAACATGTTCCTACAAGCTTAACAGAGTATCATTAATAGTGTCAGGGATTGGTGCTTGCCCATGGGATGGGTCTCAAGCTGTGCCTGTTATTGCCTGGCCATTTCCCCATACTGCTCCATCTCCCATACCTCTATTTATTGTAGACAGGAGAAAGTTTGGGTGAAAAGCAAATCTCTCATTTAAAAGAAATACATGTCGAATTTTACATGGGATAAAGAAAATGGAATATATTCTTACTGAAAAATTTTGGATTGAAAAACAGCTAAAGTTTTGGATATACTTCATGCCATTCTTAAAAATATATATATAACCTTAAAGACACACATGAGGTGATATGGAAAACTAAAAGTTAAAATATTTGTAAATGATTATAAACTAAAGGAGAATAAAATGTACATAGTAAAGGACTAATAGAAATTTCCCAATGATATCCAGATCCTAAACACAGAACTTGTTAGCATATAAGTTTACATACATGGCAAAGATGTGTTAAGGTTGCAGGTTGTATTAAGATGCAACCAGCTAAGTTTAATGTATGATTTTCTTGCCATTTCTGAGAATGTCCAATGTCATCACAATGATCCTCAAAAATAATGAGAAGAATACAAATATGAATATGAATAAAAGAATAAGAATAAGAGAATAAGAATAAGAGGAGGAGGAAGAGGAGGAGGAGGAAGATGACAGGGGCTGAGGCCAGAGTAAAGCTAGATGAGGATTTGTCCTGATATTGTTAATTTGATGATGGAATATATTTGATTTCAGTGAGTGGAAGAAGAGGAATTTTGGTTGTGATGTCCTTTTAGACAAAAGGCATTTGCTAAGCTAAACCTGTTGGGGCTTTGAAGTACTGTTTAAGGCCCTGAATGGGAGAGAAAAGGTTCCTTTAAGAAAGATGAATCTGTTGGACTAATATCCACTATCAGTGAGTGCATATGATGTGTGTTCTTTTGAGACTGGGTTATCTCACTCAGGATGATATTTTCTAGTTCCATCCATTTATTTGCCTAAGAGTTTCATGAAGACATTGTTTTTAATAGCCCAGTAGATCTCCATATGTAAATGTACCACATTTTTGGTATTGTCTTCTCTGTTGAAGTACATTTGGGTTCTTTCCAGCTTCTGGCTATTATAAATAAGCCTGCTGCGAAAATAATGGAGCACGTGTCCTTGTTATATATTGGAGCACATTTTGGGTATATGCCCAGGAGTGATATAGCTAGGTCATAATAATAAAGATACAATTTACAGATCACATGAAGTTCAAGAGGAAGATCAAAGCATGGATGTTTCAGCCCTTCTTAGAAGGGAAAACAAAATACTCACCCGGGGAAATAACAGAGACAAAGTGTGGAGCAGAGACAGAAGGAAAGGCCATACAGAGACTACCCCACCTGGGGGCTCCATCCCATATACAGTCTCCAAACCCAGACACCATTGAGGATGCCAAGAAGTGCATGCTGACAGGATCCTGATATAGCTATCTCTTGAGAGGCTCTGCCACAGCCTGGCAAATATAGAGGGAGATGCTTGCAGCAAACCATTGGACTGAGCACAGGTTCCCCAATGGAGAAGTTAGACAAGGGACTGAAGGAGTTGAAGAGGTTCACAACTCTACAGGAAGAATAACAATATCAACCAACCAGAACCCCCAGAGCTCCCAGGGACTAATCCACCAGCCAAAGAGTACACATGGACGGACCCATGGCTCTAGCCTCATACATAGCAGAGGATGGCCTTATTGAGCATCTGTGGGAGGAGAGGCCCTTGATGTTGTGAAGCTTTGATGCCCTAGTGTAGGGGAATGCCAGGGCAGGGAGGTGGGAGTGGGTGGGTAGATAGAGGAGAACCCTCACAGAAGCAGAGGGAAGGGGAGGGGATAGTGAGTTTCTGGAGGGGAAACCAGGAAAGGGGATAACATTTGAAATGTAAATAAAGAAAATATCCAATAAAAGAAAAAGAAAGAGGAACCTTGACTGGGTGAGGAGGAACATCTAATACCATGAAGAGCCAGGCTTAGTTAATATGTGACTTATGCTATGTGACAAGGACCAAGGGACAAAAGTCAGGCCACCAAACTTTCCTTCATGGCAGGGAGATCGAATAGGACTTTGTTCTGCTCAGGATCCTTCTCTCCCAGGGTTTGAAGGAACCATATAACCTAACATAATAAGAGTGTCACCAGTCAAAGAAGAGGAAGGAGACATATTCTCCCATGATATTTTCCCAAGGAGAAACACAGACAGCCCTGATGACACATATATTTAGAATCTTGTGAGTTGGGCAACTTCTCACCTCTACAAATGTAAGGGAATGAATATGAGCTATTTTAATATGCTAAAATTGTGGTAATTTATTACACCAACAATAATACAAAACACAGGGAGAATAATAAACAATACAACTGGAAATAATTAAGAAACAAATGTACATGTTGATAATGAACAAAGTGTGGTCTTGTGAAAAGACTAATAAAAAACACAGACCTCTCTTGAGACAAATGAAGCAAATAAATGAGAGACTGGGCAAATAAACCATATTAGGAAGGAGAAACAGGGATATCACAGCAAAGGCTGAACACACT
This sequence comes from Mus musculus, assembly GCF_000001635.26. Lineage (NCBI taxonomy): Eukaryota > Metazoa > Chordata > Mammalia > Rodentia > Muridae > Mus > Mus musculus. Next base: position 92,342,995 of record NC_000077.6, read on the forward strand.
AAAATAGTGAGGACAGTATGAACAACTTTGAAATTATAAATCAAGTGGATGAGTGCTTAGAAAAATAGAATTCATAAACTCCATTCAAAACAGAATAAAGAAGTCAGACAATCTGCCAAACACTAATGGAAATCAATTGTCAGCAAAAACATTTTCTCTCAGAGAGAAAAGAAGCCCACAAAGATTGCTTAGAAAGAAAACAAACTAAATTTTGCTACCCAACAAACCCAATGCCTTTAAATTTGCTTTGATGTTTGATCAAAGACACATGCATAAAGGCTTTTGGCAGAGTGTGTTCCCCATGGAGGGACACAGGGTATAGAGGACATGTGGCTTCCATGAGCATGCCTCCACAGTCAGAGCATGGAGATCAGAACTCTAAACATGAGCTGCTGGAGAACACTCTAGATTCAATTCATAGGAATTTTTGTTGCTGAGACTGGTGATTGTTAACAGTACTGAAGATCCCAATGGGAGAATAAACATAGACAATAAATTTTATAGTTTATAAAAATGCAAGTACTAGTCTTTAAAAAAATATCTTTTTGTTATTTTTGACAATTTCATTCATTTTATTAGGAACTGTTATTTTCACCTCTATTGCCTCTTTCATATTCCTCAGTTTCCAACTAAAATCCTTGTTCTTCCTAATACGCTCCAAATAATATAAAAATATAGTGTGTGTGTGTGTGTGTGTGTGTGTGTGTGTATGTGTGTTTCACTGAGTTTTAACTAGCTTTGCTAACATGAACATGGTATTTTGGGGACATTTATTGAAGCACAGACAACATGACAGCAGCTAAGTAACCAGGGGAAATTACTTTTCCTAGCAACTATTAACTGACAGTAGTTCCTCATGAAATGTAGAGTCTTCGTTCCTCTCTTTCTAATGAAATGCTGACAATGCCAATTACATAAATATTAGGTGCAGGTAATCACAAGTACTGTGAGTTCATGAGTGCAAAAAACATTCAACATAGGATTCTTTCTGCCCTCTGTCTCTTAAGTTCTATCATCTTCTCTGTAATTTTCCCTGAGCCTTCTACAAGGTAATGATAGATTATTTATTTATTTGTTATTTCTAAGCACCCCATCATTTAGTCTCAGCACTTTTGGCAGTAATGAATCTCTATATTCACCACTCTCTGGGAGAAGCAGCTTCTGTAATCAAAGCAAAGAAAAAAATCACTATATGGATATAAATAAATGCAGGTATTCAAAAGTCAGTTGGAATCTATGACCACTTAGCAAGACAACAGCGCCGGGCAGTGGTGGCGCACAACTTTAATCTCAGCACTCGGGAGGCAGAGGCAGGCGGATTTCTGAGTTTGAAGCCAGCCTGGTCTACAAAGTGAGTTCCAGGAAAGCCAGGGCTACAGAGGAAACCCTGTCTCAAAAAAAAAAAAAAAAAAAAAGCAAGACAACAGCATTAAGTTTTCTCTTAGAGCTTAAGACCTCCTTGACTACAGACTTTTAATCTAGTATTCAGTACTACCTATAAGCTCCCTCCTTGCAGTTGGTCTCAGTTCTAATTAATAAGAGGTTGGTTACACTGTAATAGTGCTGCCAGTGTTGGGCCAGAGGGCACAGCTTGTCTGGACAGATAGTAGAGCAGGTAGAGTTCTCATCAGGAGAAAACTGTTCATCATGCTCCAGCACTATGATCCTTAGCCAGTAAGTAGTAAACTTCCAGTTTTGGTCTATTTTGCTTTCTCAATACTCTGCAACCAAGATGTGACTTGCTTTCAGAAACAGAATCTTAACATCTCATTCTGTTTGGCAAACAACAAGGGTGATAACAGGGATTGTTTGTAAAGGTGGAGTCCAGTCTCTCCCAGACTACCAGCATGTAGGAATACATCTCACATCAGTCACTGAGATATTTATTTAATGACTTGTGACTTCAGGGGACAGTATTATTGACTCATGCAGAATCCCTCTGTCCAAACCCTTTAGTCTTAATTCAGTATTTTAATAAGTTTACAAAATAGTTGGTTTCTATATGGCTTTTTCAGGACCTAGTTTTGATCAACTCTTTATTCACAAGCCCTCTCTTTACTCTCTTACCACACTCCCAGTTAAATATTTAAATAATACCCTCCCTCGTATTTAATTACATGTGTTAGACTTCATCTTTCATACAGCTCTTTTTTAAATGCCCAGCCCTTAATTGGACCCTAAATGGAAACTTGAGGGTTCTTTGGAAGTTAGTTGTGTTGAATGGTGTTTTGCAGTGGCAAACACTTGAAGGAGTGTTTTCCCGAAGTGGACACAGGTGAGAGACTAAGGTAGACACATGAAGGAAGGGTTCACTGAAGCAAACACAGGTGAAAGGATTTTCTGTAAGGCAAGCACATGAAAGGACACATGATGCAGGATTCTTTGCTAACAACTTGCATGTATTAATTCACCTTACTTTGCATAGTTGAACTCCATTTGTTGGGACTCCATAGGGAGAAACACACCAAAAAACTTCTGGTGGTGTGCTGTGGCTTCCCGCTGCCACTGCAAACTCCAGACGATTGGCAGAGTGATGACAGCTGAGACAGATTGGCATGCTGAGGCAAGAGATGTGGTGAGACAAGACTCTTGGAGGACACATGATGTTTTGAGGGAGTATAAACAAGACTCGATGGACTTTTCAATAGATCGAGCTGCTGCTGCTGACCTGTAAACTGGAGTACTGATTACCTGACAATGCAGATGGCATTTCTAAACAGGTCCACTTCCCCTGTATCCTTTCTTTTCCACTACCTCTAGTGAGTGGTGGGCTAGACGGGAGGTTAAAGCATTTAAAGACCATCATTAAAAAGAGACTTTGAAAAATTAAAGTAGCAGGCCCCTTTCTGGCTTTCTTCCCTCTACAGTAACTCAACATTAGACATACTGATTCAGTACTTGAAAACCAGGATCAACTGAAAAACAAATAAGTAAACAAACAAACAAAAAAACCCATTATGCAGCATTTGTTTTTCTGGACCTTATATACCCTCAGTTAGTATACTTTATGTTCTATGTGTGTGCGTTATATCAAAGAATGCCACTATACATCTAGATGTCTACCAGTGTTGCCCATCCAGCAGCCTTCATCTTGAGTGAATATTGTATTTCTTATCTACCTGTGAGTTCTTGAATTTTTTTCAATTTCCCATCTCCCATAGTCATTCTCCTGTCCAGACATCAGAGCACAGACTTCATAAGACATACAAATCATTTAAGGAACATTAGGCCAACTTGACATGTTACCAGAGGCTTTCAGTCAGAAGGTAACCAAGATAAGTGTCCGGAAAGATATAGTCTTCATCATCAGGGCCATTATAATGAATATTTTTGTTCTCCAGCTTTTAAAATCCCCCGATCCACATCTCCATTAGTAAGATCTGAGTCTCTAGTCAAATTCATAATCTTAAAGGAAATGAGTCCATCTTTCCTTTTGGGTTTGTCTTTTTCTATGAGTCGTACCTCCAGCAATAATCTAAGATATCAAAAACAACAAGCCTGATAGTCAAATTTGGGGAAAGAATCAAAGATGGAGAGATGGCTCTTTAGGCAAAGCACATGCTGCATACATTTGATGAACAGTGTTAAGATCTCCACATCATGTGTAAGAGCCTGGAAGGTATAGACATCACCTAAAGTCACAGCACTCCCTGGAATAGGCTGGATATGTAGACTAACTAGAGTTAGTGAACTCCACATTCAATATTAGGTTGTGTATTATTAAACGAAGTGACTGAAAAAAATACAAATGATACCCTCTGTCAACTTGGGTTACTACAGGCATGTACAACACGCAGAACCATGAGCTCATACAAAAGCAAGCATACACATGCAAACACAAAACCAAATAAATATTAATAATAACAACAAACAACACACACATGCACGCATGTTCATGCACACACACACACACACACACACACACACACCATCCCAACTATCTCCCATGAAGCATCACCCTTCTTATCAACAATGCCCTAGGTGGCTACATTGAAATGATGGTCATTTAGACATTTCTTGACACAGATTGCTCCTTCTTTCTGTAAAGTCTCTCCAGATGGTTGAATAAAAAGCCTAGATCATTAGACTTCTCTGCTCTCCATGACGTGGCCATACAAAGTCAAGTTCCTCTCCTGATTTAGCCCATGCTTGTTTCTTTGACCAGCTCCTGGGAAAAGCTGACCAAATCTGGTACTTCGAGGCTCCCAAACATGAAGTTTTTCCTTTATGCTCTATGACATAGAAACTATGATCCCTTAAAAGTAAGTTAATACTAGTAATACTACTAAGCAAACTGTTTTGTACTCTAACTTGGTAGTGATATTAATGTGCGTATTATATTACTTTGAGAATAAAAGGATTTTTAAAAATAGTAACTGAAAATTCATAAGTGGTGCTAACATATTGTCTACACTCTTCAATAATTTAATGTTTTTAAAAATTAAGATATCCTTTGATTTTTACATGCTATCATATAATATTGAGATCCTATTGCTATGGAACAGAACATATTGGAAACTATTGGCTTCATCTATACTCATGTGCACACAATAAGTAGGGATCACTACCTGACCCTGATATACAAGTTCACAAGGTCAGTTACACTTTGTCAACTCCAACAAGATTCTTCTAGAGCTTTGCAGCTGCCAGTAGAAAAAAAAGTGTTTTCTGAAATTAGAAAAATTTAAAACATAATTCTTCACTAACAGCCACTTATGTTCCCGTGTGGGTGTGAGATATAGCTTATTTTTACACTGACCCTTTCTGATAACGATGATTTATTAATTAGCCATATGAACAATGGACATTTTTTTTTTATCTCTGGAGAACACTACTCTTTAAAAGAGTTTTGTTTGCTTTGCTGCTGCTGTTGTTGTTGTTGTTGTTGTTGTGTGTGTGTGTGTGTGTGTGTACTTGCCATTTAGATTTCAAAAAATAGAAAAGGTGTATGGTTCACAAGATTAGAAAGCTGAAGTTTCTACATAAGTGGAGCATTGCCTGTGTCGGAAAATATCAGTGTGAAAAATGAGATCAAAATGCTTTTGGTTTCAGAAACATAAATGAGCAAATAGCTGTAAAATCTAAGAACTGCATGAGAAACCAATTTGAAAGTTGAACAACAGAAAAGACATCCATTATTCAAATTGCTATCACCAGACAAGTATAAAATTTATTTGATGTAAACATAATTTCTGAAAGGTAGCTAAGAATTTCCCTCTCCGTATGAAAAATGAAAATCTTTCTCCAGTGCTTCTGCATAGAGAAGTCGTATATTATAATATTATCTGTGATTTCCAAGTATTGTATATCAATTGATAGGATGGAAATGAACAAGAATATCTCTTTTTTTCTGCTAATAATAAGTTAAATAATGATTTCATGCAGAAGACTCCCATGAAGGATAATGGAATTTTTGATTCAATGCAACAAAATCTCAGCATCTGAGATAATCAGGACATATCTTTGTTCTTTGCTTAGGGAACCTAGAAGAAAAATGTATGTCATTAATAAAGATAAAACACAGTTTCTTAATTATTAAGGTAGAATTACAAAAATTGAAAAGAAAATTTCAAGTCTAGTGGCTTGGGTCTGTAATTACAATTACTTGGGAGGTTGAGTAATGAAGTAGTGAACAGCTTAGTCAAGACAATGACCTGTTTCAACTATAGAGCTCATTGCAATTTATCAAGACTCTGCCTCAAATCAAGTAGATATAGATAAATTACTTATAGATAGATAGATAGATAGATAGATAATAGATATGTACACATACATATATACATACATACACATGTGCATATATACATATACATATATATATATTTGCATACACACACATATACATCATACATATATAGACAGAGAGAGTGCTGAAAATATAGCTCAGTCTATGAGTGTTTATCTAACATACTCCAGGCTCTCTACCCTATTTCCAGCCCTGCTTGTACGTCTAGGAGTAGAAAGCAAATGCCAAGTAATAAAATTTGAATAAATCAAGAATTTATGGATATAGAGGGCAAGAGTCAGTAATACAAATTAAAAATTCATGTGTGGTACAGCAGATTCCAGTTTTCAGAGAAATCAGCAGTTTGACTGATGAACTAAAAATATTTAAAAATCTCTGAAAATTTCCCTAAGGCTGTAGATCAAATGCAGAAATATATCCGTTCAAGGAAATCTACATAACCCCAAGAACACTAGACAAATGTGGTATTTGAGGCTTGTTGATCTCATGCACCCCTAAGGTGTGTTAGCTGAAGAAGCTACGGCATGGATGCTCTGTTCTGAGAAAGGCTGGGAGGGGGCTACTTTTCCTTGATCCCAGTCTTGGGCTGTTTTTACCCTGATAGAAAATGACTACAACAAGCCACTTCTCCTTCTACTTTTCTCATTTTGGCTGGGCAGAAAGTTCTTTTGGGGGCACAGCAAGTAGACAAGGTGCACAAGACAAAGACTGCCAGGGTGCTGTTTATCCATTCCCATCTTGCTATGTTTAAAAAAAAAAAAAAAAAAAAAAAAAAGGAGCAACTGAGGAGCAGCGTTGTGGGGTTTCAGTGTAAGAGAAATAGCGGGTAGAGAAGAGCTCTGAAGCTCAGTACCTCTGCTACAGGGGCTCACCTTATCTGTAATAGGTCATAGACATCTCCATGTGCAACAGCAATGAATTTAGAAGGATGCTGATAAGCTCATGGTGCAAGTAAAACACTACTATGCTGGAAGGTAGAGGGGCTTCCTATGAATACACAGATCAAAGTTGCATCTTTATTTATTTATTTATTTGAGAAATGGACTTCCCAGGATTGGTTCAACCCAGTCACTAAACAAAAATAGCAATGACTACTAGGTAAACAAAAAAGTATTCTGGTTTAAAGGGTCTCATATCATGAGTTGCTACAGTGTATTACCTAAATAATCCAAAATTATTTAGACATGTAAATAAATGTGAATATTGATCATAGATATCAAACTACCATCAAAGAGTCCCAAGATAGTTCAAGGGGAATACCCTGTGGATAAAGTATTTGTAGAATAATATAAGGATCAGAGTTCAGATCTCTAGCATGCGTGTAAAAGCTATGTCAGGAGCTGACTGTGGAGCCTGGACCATATAAAGCAACATCTTTTCTATCCATTTTTCCCTCTTAGGACTAAAATTCCCTAATTTGAATGGCAGTAGGTAAAGTTATCTAAAGTCTCTATGTTAGAGATACCACTGCAAATTTCACACAGTTATATAGAAAAAAAAAATCTCAGAAGTCTCAGCTCCTTTACAAACAGAAGCAAAAGCATGCTAAGGTATTTATAATAAATCACCTTTAAGATAATACCAGCTTCAACCTTTCAAGCCACCAAAGCCAAAGGCAAACCTGTCATAAATAAGTGGCCTCTTTTAAGGTCACCCAGACTACAAAGAAGAATCAAGCTTTGTCATCTCAGCTAGGTGTTTTGGAGGTTGTTTGTAAAGTAGTCGTGCATTTTGGAAACAACTGGGATAATGGAGTCCACTATTTTATATTTTGATGTTGAAACCAACTCACTTCTTCTCTATTAAGGGTAGATACCTGATTATTTACTTATATTTCTTAGTATGTATGTCAAGGTGTTATATCCATGTGTGTGTATAAAGACCCGTGTCCAGTGTAATACTGTATAATACTGTATTATTCTCCACCTTATTTTTGAGACAGGGACTCTTATTGAACCTGGAGCTCACATGCCTGTGTGTGTGTGCATCTCTCTCTCTCTCTCTCTCTCTCTCTCTCTCTCTCTCTCTCTGTGTGTGTGTGTGTGTGTGTGTGTGTGTGTATAGTACCTTGACTAGTGTTACAAACTCAGGTCTTCATGCTTATACAGCAAATGTTTTCATCATTTTATCAACTTAAGAGACCTCATTTACTTTGCTTTTAGAATTATTTTAATTGAAAATTAAGAGGCGAGTTTTAGGTTTTAGGAACACCTTTAAGTAATCAACCACCCTACACTGTTACTCTGGAATTTCTTCCTATTAAATTCATATTAAATTAAAAGATTTTAAATAAATTAGCAATAGTAATAAACTTAGCCCAGAAAATAGATTCAACAAATTTACTAATCTACAGGAAAGCATAGCTCAGGACCTAGTCTCATGTCACATTTCCTGTAACATTTAAAAATCAGAACCTGGAAGTATGATGTGATTTCTTTTTTAAACACACACTAGTAAATAATATGTGAGAGATTCTGTTATCTCACTAGGAGACTTTAAGACTAACTTAAAAGCAGAGCTAGATAGGAATGCAGCTCCACACTGGTTACAACCACAGAGATAGAACTCTTTAACACTTATTAACAGAGCAAGTGCTTTTCCACATTTCTTGAGCAAACTAAGATTTTTTTTTCTTATAATAGTTTACTTTCAATTATGTGTTCTCATGTGTCTGGGGATGGGATGTGCATGGATATAGCTGGTACTTTCTAGCTGGTATTGTAGGTAGTTGCTAACCACCTCACATGGGTGCCAGGAAATGAGCTAGAATTCTCTGCAAGAGTAGCAAGCACTCTTAACCACTGAGCTTTCTTACCAGCTTCCATATATATATGTATACAAAGATAGGATTGTAAATCCCACAGCATATCCAATCTAACTATTGCAAGTTACATTCTGAAAGCAATATAGTACCCAAACCTAACAGCAAGACTTCATCTATGGATTACTGTGTGTCCTGGAATTGAGCACCTGTGAAAAAATGATGAGATTAGCAAATTTGATATCTTATGAAATGAGCTAATGTTTTTAAACATATACATATGTATGTATATATGTATGTATATATGTATGTATATATGTATATGTACATATATATATATATCTTTCTGGGTAGGTTTTTATATATTCAATTTTCACTTCTTTTGTGTAACTAACTACGTTTAATTAGGCCAAGAGTTTAATGCATGTCAGCCTAACTAATTAAGTTTTTATCCCCCACACTTAAAATATTCCATTATCTCACAAAATAAATAAGTTATGCATTTCTCTTAAATATAATTATTGGTTATTGAAAATAACATAATGACACAAGGGAGTTACAAGTGATATTTGATTTGCTGACCTGTAATATTCTCACGAAGTGAAGCTAATATAGGTGCAATAAAGTTAGATTACAAAAGTGTTTTATTTCCTGAGAGCTCAGTGACAGGAGCTAAATTAAATACACATATTAATGTTCTTGAACCACAAAGATAGGATTGTAAATCCCACAGCATATCCAATCTAACTATTGCAAGTTACATTCTGAAAGCGATATAGTACCCAAACCTAACAGCAAGACTTCATCTATGGATTACTATGTGTCCTGGAATTGAGCACCTGTGAAAAAATGATGAGATTGGCAAATTTGATATCTTATGAAATGAGCTAATGTTTTTAAACATGCTTAACTTATAATGCATCCACACAAGAATCAGGAATATGGTTCAATTCCCCTATATTTACATGTCCTATTTAACATGAACTGTCAGCTTGGGGAGGCTAACAGTACCTGTAAAAGAGTTTGGATAGAATAATTATCATCAGGTTTGTCTGAGGCCATGCCTGTGAGGGATTGTCGTGATTGTTAATTGATGGAGGAGGGCACAGGCCACTGTTAACGGCACCATCTTTAGAAAGTTGGTTCTGAGCTGTATAAAATGGTGGCTAAGTGTGAGGCAGGAGAGAGCCAGCAGCAGTGTTCTTTCGTGGTTCCTTCCTTCAGATTCTTCCCTGACTTCCCTCAGGGAAGCACTGTGGTCTGGACTTGTAAGACAGAATAAGCCCTTTCTGCATCTGCATTGCCTTTGGTCGGAGTTTTATCACAATTATAGAAAGGGAATTGGAATGGCACATTGGAAGTGAAATACAAATCTTCATTTAAAGCAAGTTATTGTTGTCATGGCTGGTTTTCCTTCTGCAAATTGTTGTGGGTTTGTTTTCTCCCTCTTATGTTCCTCTCTCTTTAGGCTTTGCTCTCACTACGTGGTGAACTGGTTACTATTTTGTGGATTATTTTCATATGAACTCAATCATGGGTTCTGAGATAAAACCTACTCTCAAGAAACATGATGGAGAGGTTAAAGAGTGGCTCAGAATTAAGAGCACCTGTCAATTCTCTAGAGAACCTGGGTGCAATTCCCAGGTGTGGTGACTTATAACCATCTCTAACTCTGCTTCCCGAGGATTCAATGTCCTCTTCTTGGCTCCACATGTTCTTAATGAATGTGATGTATAGTCTTACATTGAAGCAAACACTGGTACACATAAATAAAATGTGAGGTCAGGGCAGGGAGAAGAAACATGCAATGTCTGTGTAAAGACAGAAACACATATGATTACATGTGTCTTAGCAAAACTATGAGGAAATCAGAGGAAATAAATGATAGAGTCAAAGGATATTTGATGAAGGAAACAGTAGAGACTATGTCAGGATCCGTAGCCTTAAAGACAAGAAAGCCAAATAAAAATAAAAGATATAAACAAGGCTTAAATGGATTTTAGAACAACAGTTATAGAGATGAATTTCATGGAGGGATTAAGCAGCAGGAAAGGAAATTGTAAGGCCTATATGTGACTCGAGTGGGAACCTAAAGTGACAGACCAAGGGTGAAAGATGCTGTTAAAGATGGAATCATGCCCAAAATGGATGGGGAGAGACAACTGAGAATCAGAGTCAGGTGAAATGTCTGAGAAAGAATACAGGAAGCTTGACATCCATTTCACATGGACTGGAGAGACCAAACAACGAGAACTTAGTATACTCATTCACATTTACAAGTTTAGTTAAAATTTCTACGTGTGGATATTTCCTAGTCTCAGAGACAGAAAAATGATATTGGAAAAAAATTAGTGATTCTCCAAGTAGAGTTTCTCTCCAGAGTCTCCTCACTTCCACGTTTGGATTCTCATGTTGAACCCTGTGGGAGGTTTTAGAGCAACGGAGTCAGATCCTACAAGACATGATACAAGTGTGCTCATTAGAAATGTCATTTCCCTTGTGTTGCAGTGCAGGGAAGATGTCAGCTTGAAATTACAAGATGTAACCCCAAAGGGAAAATATTTCAAATGCTATGTTTTCCATGAGTTAAATACTACTGTGCTCTCAGCTCTAGCTGGTAATTAATGCTAACTTATTGGATGTGCAAGAGCAGGACTGTTCATGGACGCCACTTCTGCAATTGTATTCCGCAATACTCCACCTCCCCTATATTTTAAATTAGCTGCTGTTCTCTTTTCCACAAAGCAGATACAATGCTGAGGTATTACATAACAGGTGAGGTATTCTGTGCCTGAAATAGCTCTTCTCTAGTTAGTAAGTGAAACAGGAAGCTGAGACATACACACTATTTTGGCTTTGTCATGACAGCTCAGGTGGCACTTGGCTGACATCTATTGGAGCCATCACAATGCTCTCATGCTCCACTGCTCTAAGTGCCAATTTGCTGTGTATTCAGCCCCAACTCTGTTCCATTTACTTTCTTCAGCCAGCCTTTCCCCCCTTCTCTGATAGCTTTTAAACATCATGGGACACATAGAATCATATTGCTTAGCCTAAACTTAATGTATTAACTTATGTTGAGTATCAGGTAAATCTTTTAAACAGTATGCTCATGAATTTAACAATCTTAATTTAGTAGATGAATCCATTTCCTTTGTAACTACTAATACTTTTAAATACATTTTGAAAGTTAATATATAAACTTTTCAGAAGTCGATAGTTAGTGTTCCCATTAATTAGGGTGCTCAGAATACCAAAGGAACATAATTCATTCATCAATTTGCTCAATCATTAGGTCGATAAGCATAAATATCAAATGCCATAAATTAGTCATCAATGAATTGTATCCAAAACTCAAACTATTATTGCTCTTTTACTGACTTCTAATTAAATGATTTGCCAAGATCTTCAGGTTGCAGATGTTTGGTTAAGAATCTGTATGTCAGGCAGACAGTGGTGGCGAATGCCTTTAATCCCAGCACTTGGGAGGCAGAGGCAGGCGGATTTCTGAGTTCGAGGACAGCCTGGTCTACAGAGTAAGTTCCAGGACAGCCAGGGCTACACAGAGAAACCTTGTCTTGAAAAAATAAAACAAACAAACAAACAAAAACCCAACAAACAAACAAAAACAAAAACAAAGAATCTGTTTGTCAGTAATTCCAAAGAAAAACATAACTAATGTCTCAGTCTCTGTGAGGGAATCCTTGACTGCAGTTCAGTTCAGATGACTTCCGCCTACAGACACTTTTGAACTTTCATGTCAGGTTTAGGTCCTTCTCTGTGTAATTGTTTCTTAAATCTATAACAGGTATTCTCTCTCTCTCTCTCTCTCTCTCTCTCTCTCTCTCTCTCTCTCCATTGTTTGATTTTAAAGACAGGGTTTCTCTGTGTGACCCTGGCCATGCTGGAACTTACTCTATAAACCAGGCTGGCCTTGAATTCAGAAATTTGCCTGCTTCTGCCTCCCAAACGCTGGGATTAAAGGTGTGTGCCACCACCAATACTTAGCAAAGAAAGGCATCCTCAAATGAGGTTTTCAATTTTATTATATATCTGACCTTGAGCAGACAGTTTTCAATGAACACTGCTAAAAAATTAGGCACACTTTTTGAGATGATAAAACTGCATATTTTATGTTGGGAAAGAATAAGTGTTAAAGGCTATGTATATGATCAAAAGTTCTGTTTTAATATTTTAGTTCACTTGGGAAATTATTCTGCCCAATTTCACATAGTCTTTGAATGGATTCTTGATACAGAAATATTGCTTTTGGCATATAAGCTCATACCTTACCATCCGGTTGTGACATGTAAACAGATATCAGTCCAAAAATGAACCAACAACACTCACAACTTCAGATCTGCAATTATGGAGTTCCAAGCTCTCACTGAAGGAATTCCTCTGTCTGAAGGAATTATAAACTGAGTTTCTGGGAAGTCAGATTCATTTCATACCATGGAACAAATGGCAAGAGATCGTCTTTAGAGAGGAGTCAGAAGTAATAGACAAGGATTGTCCTCAGAGGAAAATATAATTCAGAAATAAAATCCCAAAGATTTTAATTTATTTCTAAAAAATTGTTTATTTGTGTATGTGTTTGTTTATATAATGTGGGTGCACATGTGCCTTCATGGAGGAACATGTGTGTGAACATACATTCAGAAGGCAGAAGACAACCTTTGGCAGTTGGTTCTCTCCTTCAACTATGTGAGTATAGAAGATTAAACTTGGCAGCCAATCCCCTTCAAACATGGAACCAACTTGGCCTCAGAGTTACTGATTTTATTTTCTTTGACTTTCTTGGATCTTAAGAGATCTCCACAGACATTTGAAAAAGTTGGCCATGGTGCACATATGTAATTCCAGCAATGTTTTGTGAGTTCTGGGTCAGCCAGGATTACACAGAAGGTTTGGGGCAAGCAAAGCCCAATAATAAACAGAAACAGGAGAGTAAACAAATGTTAAATTAGTAAGAATAAATGTCCTATTCTTTTGATATAGATTTTAATCTCCACAAACAGTTTAATCTCCACTCCACTGTTTGTGGAGATTAAAGTCCATATCAAAACTAATAACTTAGAAAGGAGAAAAAAAAAAAAAAACATTAGATCATAGAGATGGCTTCGTAGGTACCAGTAACTCATTTAAAGATTCCAGAACCACATGATGGAAGGAGAGAATTAACTCCAACAAATTATCCCTCTGGCTTCTTCATGTGCACTGGGGCATATGAATACACACAATAAATAGATAAGATATAATAATTTTTACATTATTATAATGTCTACAGACTCAAGGATTTGGTCTAATTCTGCTTGTTGAAAACCCCCCATTGTTTTCTAAAATCAAGGCACATACTGTACTATAAATGTTTGCAACGTTAAGCTTGCAGAATTGTAAATCACTGTTTTAGTACCACTGTTATTCTGTTTTATTGTTTGTTTCTCCTAGTTTGAATGTTATCTATTCTAAATTTAAATGCAGCAAGCCAAGGACATAAATTAATATTGATTTTATTAGAATTCCAGGAATAGATGCTATGACATTGAATAGTTCCAAGGAGTTTTTTAAAGACCTTCTTTGGATTAAGAATTTCTGACAGATCCTCTCCATTAAAAAGAAAAAGAAAGAAAGAAAGAAAGAAAGAAAGAAAGAAAGAAAGAAAGAAAGAGAAAAAAGGAAGGAAGGAAGGAAGGAAGAAAGAAAGAAAGAAAGAAAGAAAGAAAGAAAGAAAGAGAAAGAAAGAGGGGGTGGAAACGCTAGCTACCTTCTCATTAATGAATTATTTTGCATATGAAACACCACAAACAGTCACAACAGTCACGGTATGGGAACCATAAAGATTATTGAGATAGGAAATATGAGGTAAGTTGCTGTGGCACACAACTCCAGTGACTACTTATTTGAACCAGCTTTCAAATGCTTAACTATAATGTATCAAGTGGGAATGTTGCTTAACTTCCCGATGTATTTTTTTTTCCCTTAACATCAGATAAATCTTACATTTTAGCAACTCATTGGAAATAAGGGGAGACCTAATTGATTTAACAGTAAATCAGCATATATGTAAAATATATAACATGCATCTACGTTGTTTTCAAAGTGCACACACACATAAACACACACACAATGTTTTTATAGGGCTGTTTTTACATCTGTCTAGCATTCACTCTGCCTTGAGTCAGTAAAGACATTACCTTGGCCACATGCTGCTTGATCATATTAAACTGTAATAGTTGAGTCATTTTCCCATATATATATATATATATATATATATATATATATATGCACCAATAATGAGGCTAAATGACGTTTTAAAAGGTAGTAGGACAGGACATTGCTTTTTTTCATCAGCCATGATAATAGAAATTACTAAGAATAAAGGCTGAGCTCTTCTTATGAAGCCAAATATTTGTCATTTCAGATTTCTTATTCTAAAAGTAATAAATAAATCTTTCCTTTACTTCACAGAAGGGGAACCTGGGGTGAGAGGAATTGAATAATTTAAGACATACAGACAATGGGTAATAAAACAAAAGTTCAGACTAACTCCTCAAATTTGGAGGTTTATCTTTGACTCTGTTATTTGTTAGAGTTCTGTACAGTACCTTGCACATGTTCAATGATTTGAAATTGGCCATCTCTATCAGCCATCAGAGTAAAGGAGGAGTTACGAATTAAGATCATATGCCTCAGTACAGGGGAAGGCCAGGCCCAGGATGTGGGAGTGAGTGGGTTGGGAAGCAAGGCAGGGGGGGGGGGAGTGTATAGGGAGCTTTGGGGATAGCATTTGAAATGTAAATGAAGAAAATATCTAATAAAATGCCTTATTTAAAAAAAAGAAAGAAGACAAGAAAAGAAAAGTAAGGTAGAAAATGTTTAATCTATCTCACAGTTTGAGAGTGCAGTCCATTGTGGCTGGGGAGAAACCATTACAGGAGCTTGGGGCAGCAGGTCACATCACCTCCACAATCAGGAATTGGAGAGGAAATTACTTCATGCTGATGCTTAGCTATCCTTCTCAGATTATAGACTCCATGATTCCCACTAGGAAAGAGTGCCACCCACAGTGGCTGGGTTTTTTTTTTTTTTTTTTGGGGGGGGGTTGTTTTGTTTTGCTTTTTGTTTTGTTTTTTTTTCTGCCTCAACGAACATAACCAAAGAAAACTTCCCAAAGACATGTAGGATCCCTCTCCCAAGAAGTTGATGCTTCCAAATAGACTATTATCACTAAGGATTGCAGATACTATTAGCAGCAATTCTCAAGTGAGGTTCTTGAAGTCTGCTTTGAAGAAGCAACTGAAGCAATCAGTGCCTGGATCTATGCTCTTAGAATTGACACTACCAATACAAATAAGGACTCTTGGTAACAGAAACCCAAAGCTAGTGTAAGCCCCAAAGGAGAAATGCATTAAATATTCATGTGTTCTCACAGAAATAGAAGTAGATGGGTGTTCAGGCTTAGCAGCAACTGGGACAAAGTTCTCAAATACTAAGTCATTTTCTCAATGTTTTTCCTGCCCTTCTGCTCCTTTCTTCCTGTCTGTGGCCTTGTTGTGCTCTTTTATTTTTTCCCTCACATCTTCTCAGAAGCATCACTTTTGTATGGGTCTTTCTGTCCTCTGTGTCCTGTCAAGTCCAGTGTTCGGTAAAGCTTTTGTGTCAGGAGTGAGATTGTAAATATTTTAGGTATTGCTGGCCTAGCAATCTCTTCAGGACCTCTTCCTCTCTGCTCTGTAGTTTGAAGTGAATCCCACGTAACATGTAAACAAAGGGATGTGCTTGTACTCCTATGAAATTGGGCCTATAATACCAGGTGAGATGTTGATTTCGATTAATTGCCAAGACTGTAGTATGCTGATGACCAGGAAAGTCGAAAAGAAAATGCTAACACATTTCCACATATATGTAGCCTGCCACTGTAGATCAGAAAATGTCATACAGTGTCCCTTTTTGTTGTATGTATTTAGATTGAAAAGGTGTTTCACTGGTCTGTAACTGCTTGATTCTGAAATCTCATGTTGTAAACAGTCTTCATGAGCTGAAGATGCTGTTTTATGAGACTATGGATCCATTAGGAGGTTGGACCTCATTAATAGAAGCCTGTCACTTGCCATGGGAGGCTATTCCAGTCAGCTAGTCCCTATCCTCATTGGGTTCTAGACACTGTATCTTGAATAACCTCAACCACAGATTTCTCCTGCCATGAACATAACTGATCTACAGTGTCTCCCCCACCACGTTAGACTTGGACTCTACAAAACTGTGAGACAAAATATTTCCTTTTTTTTTTTAAGTTGTTGCTGCTAGGTACTAGAGTCACAAATATTCATAGGCTTATGAGGACTCTTAACTAGAATTTCTCATATTATGAAGGCACATCAGTCAGGTTCACTGTTGCTTCATATTGTGAGGACATGCAGGTGTGGGTCTGTACTTTGGAGCTTTTCTATTAAGGCATTAATTTGAAGAAAAAAAATTTCATTCAAGAATTATGTGTATGATGGGTACATATTAAATTTTAGAGCATTTTAAAATTCACATTTATGGAGCCAAACATGGAAATTCCGGAGGAAGATATCTGTGGGGATTAATTTTTCATTTATATTTTCATTTTCTTCAAACCTTTCTAATTCTTTGTATAAGGAATCCATCTACTACTTTCCTCTTGTTTTGAAATATGTCATAAATGAATATAGAGACCATTAATAAGCAATAGTATATACTATGGAATATATACACAAATGTCTTTAGGTAAAACAGACAACACTCACAGACTATGACAACTTTTAACTGTTCTACCTGTTCATTTGTTTCTCTGTACAGATGCCATTTGCAGTCCGCATTGCTGAAAAATTAGTTTATGTTATTATTTTGTTCTCTTGGGTGAGACACTGCCTCATGTGTGCTAGGTGAACGCTTTACCATTGAGTCACAACGTTAGTTTCTCTCAGGCATTTTACCATTTTAATATTGAGTCTTAGTATTTTTCTGAAGCTGGTCTTGAACAATAGACCCTCCTGACTCCTCCTGAGTACAAGAACTACAGGTTTGCCCCACCAGGCTTGTCTATATCAAAATTACTCTGTGACACTGTTGTTCAAGTTTTCATCAATGCATCCAAAAGATGCCAGATTCTTATGCTAGCTGGAGAACTAGAATACTTGGGTCTAGTATTCTGTCAGGTCTAGTTTAGATTTCATAAAGATACTTAGATTACATACATGTTCTGGTAGGAGCAAACAACTAAAAACACTGAGGTTTCTAACTTGGGAGATATCTTAATCAGTAAACATTTCTTTTCTTTTGTAATATTTTTATATGGTATTTTCCTCATTTACATTTCCAATGCTATCCCAAAAGTCCCCCATACCCTCTCTCCCCTGACTCCCCTACCCACCCACTCCCAATTTTTGGCCCTGGTGTTCCCCTGTACTGGGGCATATAAAGTTTGCAAGTCCAATGGGCCTCTCTTTCCAGTGATGGCCGACTAGGCCATCTTTTGATACATATGCAGCTAGAGTCAAGAGCTCTGGGGTACTGGTTAGTTCATATTGTTGTTCCACCTATAGGGTTGCAGATCCCTTTAGCTCCTTGGGTACTTTTTCTAGCTATTTCTGCAGCATGAGCATAAGAACCTGAGCTTGATCCCCTAGTACCTATGTAAAAAGCTGTGCCTGGTAGCACATACTGCATATGTTTGGAATTCCAGTATTATGGAAGCAGATACAAGTGCATCCTGGGACCTAAAGAGCCAAGTAGCCTAGGTGACTCAAGAAACCCCAGTTTCTTAAGAGAGATCCTGTCTAAAATCAAGTTGCCAGAACTGAGGAGGAAGGACATTCCAGGTTGACTCCTGATTTCCAGGAATATACAAATCACACACACACACACATACATACTCACGCACGCACGCACGCACGCACGCACGCACACACAAACAGAATTACACACACATACAAATACATCTACGCACAGAGACATATACACACATCCCACATACCATTCACACATTCTCACACACACAAATACATATTCAGAGTTACATAATCATGCAGACACACACATGCACACACAAACACACACACACACACACACACGGTACTTCTGCAATAAGATGTGGATGATAGACAGACATAGTAAACTACGGCTGAATAGAAAGAAACAACAAGCAAACCACAAGTCATTCACAATATATCTACCTGGAATAAAACACAAACAAAAATAAATGCTTTATATTTGATATACCAATGATACCAGGTTCTTATATAAATATTTTTAAATGTTGAGTCCCACTATTATGAGAACCAAGTTGATTTAAAAACAAATCTGGGTGAAACGCAGAGATCTGAAGCTATATTTAATTATCTAAGGAATAAGTTGATTTGTGAGTAATTGTGATGCCCTCATATAATAAAAATAAAATAAAAAATAAATTTATGAAGGGTTTTATTCTTCCATTAAAAGTCCCTCCACTAGAACTCATATCTCTAGCTGCATATGTATCAGAAGATGGCCTAGTCGGCCATCATTGGAAAGAGAGGCCCATTTGTCTTGCGAACTTTATATGCCTCAGTACAGGGGAACGCCAGGGCCAAGAAGTGGGAGTGGGTGGGTAGGGGAGTGGGGGGGGTATGGGGGACTTTTGGGATAGCGTTGGAAATGTAAATGAAGAAAATACCTAATTAAAAACAAAGGAAAAAAAGTTACACATTCAGAACAAGGATTTAAATGTCCAAATGTCCACAAGGACAGAAGTACCTTCTGTCAATCTGCTCGGGCTTCCATTGTTTGCATTTATCACTTTAGTACCACAAATGTACTAAGCCATAGGAAGGACCCCTGAGTCTGCATCTGTATTCCTTAAAGATTCTCCTGACTCCATGACAGAGATTTGTTTTGAGACATGATTTCTACAGATTACACTCCATCATGATGGAGTTAGTGGCCATGGTGGATGAGTGGCTCAGTCTGAGGCATGCGATCTTGAACTGATACTTCTTTGAATTGTGGCAGGCAGGACGAAGAGCGATTGGACTGGAGCCAGAGGTGGGTACCCTGTCAAAGCCCCACCCCTAACTACCTATTTCCTCCAAGCAAGCCCCACCTTCTGAAGGCTTCCCTATCTTCAAGAAGTACTGCAGGCTACGGAATGGGCTTTCCTAACATGTATTTATGGGGGTGTGAGTTTTACATTCAAATATAGCAACAATTAGGAAAGAAGGGAGAGAAAATTCAAGGCTTCATCGGCTGAGACAACTAACTACTTAGAGATACAGCTAAAAGTCTAATCCAGTAACTTTGCTAAAATCCCACAGGTCAGAAGTCAGCCGCATGCCAGGCAGGGAAATGTATTTTAAGTGAGCATATTCCAGTTCTTAATGAGGGAAGTGGAGAAGAATGTAAATCAGCCAAGCAATTAGCTGTCCCTGCCTCAGACATTAACTTACAGGAATGTAATTTAAGATAGAAAATGATTATGTACAGAGAGGAGATATAACGAAGATTTGAATATACAGAAGAGATGGAGAGTGTCCCTGGATAAGATGCCTACGAAATGTTCGAGCACAGAAGGATGGATTTTTCACTGTTAAAGGTGTGACACATCAGTGGGATGGGGAAAAGACTATGCTGGGTATCAGAGCAGAAAGCGGGAAAGCAGTGCTACTATGCTCAAAGCTGGGAGACCCAGCTGTGATGGAGCCACAGAAGTGGTAAAGGAAGGAAGCCAACTCAATGAGACAAAGGTCAGAGTGTCCATTTGATGAAAGATTTAAGAAGCCCATTGCAAAAAAAGAAGAGTTGGTTCTCACTCGACAGGGGCACTGTTTCCTTGGTAGAATTTATAGTAGAAAAATGCTTTGAATGAAGTTCTGTTTCAACACTTCCTTTCTGGAGGCCTTGATAAGTATGGCCCTAGAGGCACTTAAGGGCCACAACATTTCCTTTCTTGGCTTCTTTCTTTATTAAAAAGAACTATAACCATATTTTATGATGACATGGGTATTAGAGAAAATATGTTAATAGTAAATATGAAAGACTTTGCTCAACATAGCAGTTTACTGATTTTTTCCTGATTTTTGAAACAATTTCAATAATTTTCAGGAGATGCTGAAAGCACCAGGGGCCCTCACCCTGTACATTTGCTTGATAGATAATGCGGTCCTGTCTTTCTTAGTGAGGAACTCCACTAGGCAAGAGGCACCAAATTTGGAAGGTAAAGTTAGAAGCCAGTCAAGTGGCAGTGACAAAGGGAACATAAGGAAGATATTTTTAGAATTAATTTTCAGGAGATATCATCAGGGAAATTAGATTATTTGAAAAAGAAAAATGAGAATGATAGACAGTACCTAGTTTGTCCCCATCAGCCCTTCCTTTCTGTGGATCAGATGAAATTTGCCAAACCTAGCCTTGCTTGCCATTGCTCTTGTACACAAACATCTATTATCTAATGTTAAGGTGGCCTTGCCTGGTCTTTCCCATTTTGTCATCTCTTCTGACATGTGAAGAGGACCGGAATTATTGGATTACTTATTCTTTTGCTAAACTCCTTGAGTTTCTTAAATACTCTGGGTATTAATTATAAGTCAGAGAAGTAGATGAGAAAGGTTTTCTTCTGTTCTGTATGTTGCTGGCTTCTTTGCTCCCTTCTCTGGATTTCTTTGAAGTATTTTTTTTTTTAATTTAAGGAAATCTGATTTGTCAGTTCATGCTTTTGCTTTATGTGTCATCTGATAAAATTCATCTTTAGTTGATCAGATCAACAATGTTCCCACCTCAGACTTTTTGGCCTTATCTAAAATCTCCAGGTTCAGATGTCTGCAAGTCTCAGGATGGCTACTTCACCCTTAAAATTTAACCCACATTTTAATCCCAAAGATCACTTCTCCAAGAACCTAGCTAAAATAATAGCCCTAATTCACCTTACCATAATGTTTGCTCTCTATCCTTTTTTATAAAGCAACTTCAATAGCTAGAAAATATTGACAAAAAAATGTAATTGGTGCCAAATAGCATACTAGCAGTTAGCCCATTATATACATTGTGTCTCATAACAAAGACATTGACTAAGTCCTAAACTCCCTGCTACCACTGACTACATCTGAAATTTTCATTCATTTTTTTCCTGGATTTTCAAAGATAACTGATAAACAATTTGGGAAGCTATGGTATTTAAAATAGTCTTTTAAAAATATTTCTCTTTATTTTGAGTGACTACAAAAAAAATCAAGTCATGACTTTCTGTTATCACAGCAAAGAGTTGAGTAAACTATATGGCAAATGCATCCATTTCTGAAATCACAGGGCCCTGGCAGCTACGTACACCACTCTGAGAGAAATTGTCTCTGAAGCTTTCCTTGATTTACGGAGCACAGCCAAATAAGAAATAGAATTGCTACTTGGGAACTCTACATGAGATGAGGCAACTGCAAATATCTGATTTCTCAAGTGTGTGAAATTCTTCTAACAACCACCTGCTTTCCTATCAGAAACAATGAATTGAATAACTGACTATCCTAACACTGTATCTGTCCTTTGGAGTTGCATGTTACTTAGAAAACAATATTTCACTCATGTTTAACATAAATGACATGAGAAGACAGAAATAGCATTCTTTCAGTGCTTTATGGCAGGTGGCAGACCTCTTGCCTGGTTTATTCACTTACTTATTTCAGAGATTTTAAAATGGCATCATGATTTATTTCTGCCATAAGTAACTAGGCATTTAACCTGTTTGTTTGGGGCAGGGAAAATTGATTCTAACAGGGATTGGGAGCAAGATTTTATTTGTTCTACGTTATATAAAGTTATTTGAAGTTATTTGAATTAAATTTAAGTATTTCTATATGGTTTCATACTTATATATTGGCATTGATTTACAGATTTATCATATTAGGTAAAATATTGGGCAATTGTTTGCTTAAATGATGAAAAAATAAAAGACTATGTAATTTTAGGTAAATGGGATATAAACAAAATGATAGTAACTGTTCCTGGGTCCACTGGATGTTCCTAGCAATAATGATGCTTAGGAATTTATATTCTGTTCATTAGCAGTGAAATATCCACATTCAACCCCCAGCAAAAGGAGAAGCTGGAAATAGAACACCGTGAAGACACCTAACAAATGAAATTCAGAGAGATCCCAAGTTTTCTTGCTGACAGGGCCACACAGCCAGAGATTACACTGAAGCACCATGATTCCCACATCTGTTACACACACACACACACACACACACACACACACACACACACACACACACGAACCCATCTTTCTCTAAGGATAGTTTTCAGTTTACTTTCACTGAGTTAAATTAAATCGGGGAGGAGGGGGATGCCACGGGTTGCTCAGAAGTAAAAGAGGCCTAAGTGGCAGATATCTACCCACTATGCTATTAAAATAGACTTTCCTATAGATAACCCCGAGTTCTTACTTACTTCTTACCATGTTTCATCTGAGCTGTTCTTAACTCCAACTGGACAGTACTTAAGGACACATGTTTATGGCTCAACCTAACCCATGGAAACTTCTCAGTCCTCCTCCTGCACCTTCTTCTTCTCCTCATGGTTCTCCTCCTACCCCAAACCCCTAAATTTCACCTATGTCTTTTCTGCCCAGCTATTGGCTGTTAGCATCTTTATTTACCAATCAGAAATAACTTGGGAATAGGGTCACAGTTCTTGGGGTCGTACTAAGGTCTTGGAGGCTGCAGTTAGCATTACAATAGACAGCAAGACCAAACTTCGAAAGGTAAGGAAAAGAAATGAGATCAGTCCAATTGAGATTTGAAAAGGGAGCACAGGTATGGGACAGTGTCAAATGCAACATAAAACAATTTTCAAAATAAACATATTTGTTTTCTAAGGCAGTACAAGTGGTCCCAATGCAAAAGTTAGAAAACAAAAATTTTGAAATAGAAAACAAAAAAGACATAATCATCAAAAAAACATACCCAGGCTAAAATTATACAGAAAAGCTGAACAGAGCCAGAAAATTGTAATATCTACATCCACATAAAGCTTGTTGTAATATTAAGAGATGACAAAATTACTTTTATGGAAAGGCAAAATTTTAAGAACTTTCATCTCATTAACAATGTTAAGCAAACCTTCTAGCAACTCAGAACATGTGTGTCCCTGACAAAACTTCTAAATATATAAAGTTTAAACATTTGAATTAAAAATGGACTCAGGCCTTCTTTAAAAGGGCTACCTACAGAGTCCTTCGTTTGAATTCAATACCTAATCAGAATGGCTGAGCTGAGGCTCTACAACTGCACAACTTTGAAGTGCCTCCTTGATGCTCCCGAAGCCCATGTATGTTTAGGAATTTGCTATGCCCCAGTGAGCTCTCCTTTACAAGCTTTCTGCAGAGGCTGGGGAGGGAACGAGAAGCAGAATGGCAGGGGGTACTATCAGATCATTCTCAGCACCGTTTTATGGCCTCACGACTTCTCCTAGCCAAAGTGCTTCATAGCAGAGTTATGGATTTTGAAATAGGAAATATTTGCAAGACACGTTTATGGCAAGAATGAAATCTGCTCTTGCTGTGAAGATTCTGTTGCTTTCACTCCGATATAAAACAAGGAAAACAAAATTTGTAGTAAAATATCAACTTTTAAATTTCACTTTAGAGGAACCTCCCCTTTAACAGAGCATCCAGATTATCTGTTCAGTTCAGTGTGAAGCAACTTACAGAGGGCAGATGTATTCATCTTGCTACTCAAGGTTCAAAATGATTTCCTCTTCTTTGTTGACTTTACTTTTGTTCTTTCCATGCTATGTATCTTTCAAAGTGAGGTAACATCCTTCTACATCAAATGAGTACTTTTCTGTTTTATTAAATCTGTCTATCTATCTATCTATCTATCTATCTATCTATCTATCTATCTATCTTCTATTTATTTTCTCTATGTGTGCCCATGAGCATGTGAGTGTCTAGGTACCAACACCTTTATCTCTGACACAGACACACAGACACATATAGAGAGACACACATGCAAACAGACACACATACACACACACACACACACACACACACACACATACACACACACAGAGGGACTGTTCCTTGGGTTTTTGTTGCTTTTGTTTTTGGTGTTTGCTTTGTTTTTGTTTTTTGTTTTTTGTTTTTAAACTTTGGTTCACCCTCAGTGACACTGATATACAATTCCTAACTCCTCTTATAGGTCAGTGTTGTTAATTCAACAGTTAAATTCCCTCAATCTTCTTCACTTCTAGTGAGTCTCTCTCACTAGAAGTTCTCAGTTGAATATAGCAGTATATTATCACTGATCTACTCACCCCTCATTGCTCCAACAATATCTTTGCAAGCCTTTCTTGGTATTTTGGAAGCATGCCTTGATTCATTCCATTCAACTCCTATAGAAGTGTTTACTTCTTTCTGTGTCATCGGAGAGTTTATTTGAAATTTAGAGTGAGTGAAAATAGTTAACATAGCATTAAAAGACTCCTATGGTAAGACTTTATATTATATTTGAAAACATATTTTTAAAGATATACAGGGTTCTATAATAAAGTCAAATGGTAATGTGTTCATAAAGATACTACCTGGTAACTGTCTCCCCAACTCTGAATCTAATTATGAAGATGGACACAGAACCATTGCTCATGGGTGGAAAGAATACAGAGGAAAATTCTTTCATTATATGATCCAATCCCCATAGATATACAAAATTCTTCCTTACCCATCTATGTTTCATGTGAACCACATGTGGTTACTTTCCCCTACCTGTAGTTGTGTCTTATTTTTCTCTAAGGTTTTCCTGTGTCTGCAACAGTTTTCCTTCTTTTCCCCCACTTGAGATCCCACTCATCTTTGAAGATGGATTCAAAGCTCTTCCTTTATCCACTGAGTCAGAATTGATTGCTCCATCTTCTGCACTCCTGCAGCGTATCGAATTTCAATTTGTATAGTGACTTACTTATCAGTCACTCCCACCAGTAGCATCCTATGGGCAGGCATACACTGAGGTGCCACTGTGAGCTTAGCAGCCCATGAAGAGCAAGAATTTAAATCGTGTTTCTGGAATAGATGAAAAATATAATTTCAACTTATTTCTCTTACCTTGCAGACAAAATAGCAGTTGGTGATTATATTTTATTTTCATATTTTAAAATCCATTACTCTGGAGGTTTACACGTGAGGAAAAGTTAGCATTTTTCCCAATACAAATTAATGTGAAGAACTGAGGTCTCAAAACCATGTTCTTTCTCAATTATCCATTAATCAAAATTAATCAAAATCACAAGCGATAGCTATTTCTGAGTTTGGAGTAATTATATGTGTAACACTTCTTTAATGAATTTAAATTGAATATAAATTTATCTCTTAATAGATCATATTGGCGAATGAACTGTGCTTTGTTTCTCTGTAATACTTTGGTCACTGAGGCTCAAAATTTCAGCATCTTCACTGATGATTCAATAGTCTATCATTTTCTAAGGATCCCAGGAGCTTTGTCACTCAAACTTCTGTAGTAAAAATCAATGGCAAGGAACTGCAAATTGTGAGGAGGAGTTATAATAGAAAAAGTCATATAGTATTGCAAAATGATGCTTTAGCTGAGCCTGTAGCTTAATTTATATTTATTAAGGGGAAATGGTACAATTTGAAACTTCATTCGTGTACGGGACACGTTCCCTCTTACAAATGCCATAACCACAGCTGTTTCTAGGCAAAATGCTTTCAGTGATATCCTGTCATTGGAAAACTCCTAGGCATCACGTTAGCAACTCTGTGAAGAGGCAGCTGATAGAGATGGAAACCTAAGCCCTTCTGTGCAGCAAAATTCTCTAAACAAACAAGAATAATTGTTATATAAATAAACTGAACCATTCAAAGATTTAACATATTTGGATGCTAGTTTTAAGACACAGAAAAGTCCTGGCTAAAAGCAAAACCCTTGAGACACATGAATGGCAATGTAGAAATCTGCAAAGAATTCAAGAACGGCAATTTGAGATTGCCATAGCTTGCCATAGCTTGAGTTATTACTGGTTACCCAGTCCTATTGTACAAGAATGTTCAAATATTATCCTGTGGGAAGCATTGCTTTTGAGCTTACATTTGTATGAGTCATATCAGAGGCATAAGCAACATCACAGTCAAGTCACAAAATATTTACATCACACCTGGAAATTTCCTTATTTAATTATTAGTTCTTTTCCTTTTCCACAGGAATATCTGGTAGTCTCAAGTTTTAACCATATAAGAAAAAGAAACTGAACCCAAAATATACAGCACACACACCATGGTCCTGTTTACCTATATTTAAACTACCGTACATCATACTTCTCTAAATTTGCCCCGTCTTCATTGATTTTTGAGATCAATGTAGTTTTCCCTCTTTGGGATTTGGTATGATTCTGGTAAGTACAAAGGGGCCTCTTGAGTAAAACATGAATGACATTGGTTATATTACGTTTCGATATGAGTTATGGATATGACTACACAGCAATATTCAATGCTTGCACATTCATTGATTTCCATAATTACCACTTATAATTTTCTATGTTTTAAACAAATAAATAAAAAACAACACTTAACACTTCCTGAGGAAAAATATACTTGCAGAAAATTCCTTAGTTGTATTAAAAGGTTTACTACATTGTGAACAAGTGCTGTGCTGTTTTCTCTTCATAGATAGATAGATAGATAGAGAGAGAGAGAGAGAGAGAGAGAGAGAGAGAGAGAGAGAGAGAGAGATAGATAGATAGATAGATAGATAGATAGAACAAGATAGTTAGATATAATGAGATATATATGTATGTAGATAGATATCATAGATATAGACACATATATAGATATCAGTATAGATATGAGTGATAAGCTATATTCCATTTGGTCTAAAGTTAGTGTGACCAAATCATGTTAGTCAAATGTCAAGAAATAGTATAAGCCTTGGGAAATCATGATTTATATAAATCCAGTAAGTTGAGGATGGATTAACCACCTAAGCTTATTTAGCAAGGTGGAAAGTATCATGGCTGTGTAAATGTACCTGGGATTATTGAAGGAATCTGGTGGACAGTACAGAACTCATCACTAAATTCACAGCTATCTGCAACCTGAGAACATGAATTTATTTAAAAATAAGATCTTTGAAAATGTAATTAAAGTTCACGATTATATAGAAGTAGAAAAGTCTTAATGGATATTTTTAGAGAAAGTCTAGCTATGGAGTCTAAACTCTCTTTGTAGCTTAAGCTGAACTCCAATTTAACAATCTCCTTCCTCTAGCTCCTATATACTGGAACTGGATATGTGTATACATGTGTACCATGTGTGCATCGTTTTAAACATGTCTTTGAGTTGAACTAGAATAACTTTTTACAAAGAAGAAGCAGAGAACAAGAAAATGTGAACAGGGAGATAAGATTAGATTTCTGCTGCCATAAGCCATGTAAGGCTCAGCCATGAGATGCTACAAGACACCAGAAATAATGGAGCATGTGTTCTTATAGCCAGTTGGATCATCTTCTGGATATATGCCCAGGAGAGGTATTGCTGGATCTTCTGGTAGTACTATGTCCAATTTTCTGAGGAACCGCCAGACTGATTTCCAGAGTGGTTGTACAAGCTTGCAATCCCACCAACAATGGAGGAGTGTTCCTGTTTCTCCACATCTTCACCAGCATCTGCTGTCACCTGAATTTTTGAACTTAGCCATTCTGACTGGTGTGAGGTGGAATCTCAGGGTTGCTTTGATTTGCATTTCCCTGATGATAAAGGATGTTGACCATTTTTTCAGGTGCTTCTCAGCCATTCGATATTCCTCAGTTGAGAATTCTTTGTTTAGCTCTGTGCCCCATTTTTAATGGGGTTATTTGGTTTTCTGGAATCTATCTTCTTGAGTTCTTAGCAGCCTTATTTATAATAGCCAGAAGCTGGAAAGAACCCAGGTGTCCCTCAACAGAGGAATGGATACAGAAAATGTGGTACATTTACACAATGGACTACAACTCAGCTATTACAAACAATTAATTTTTGAAATTCCTAGGCAAATACATGGATCTGGAGGGTATCATCCTGAGTGAGGTAACCCAATCACAAAAGAACTCACATGATATGCACTCACTGATAAGTGAACATTAGCCCAGAAACTTAGAATACACAAGATACAATTTGCAAAACACATGAAACTCAAGAAGAAGGAAGAGCAAAGTGTGGACACTTCGCACCTTCTTAGAATTGGGAACAAAGCTGGGCATGGTGGTTCATGCCTTTAATCCCAGCACTTGGGAGGCAGAGGCAGGCAGATTTCTGAGTTCCAGGACAGCCAGGTCTACACAGAGAAACCCTGTCTGGAAGAAGAAGAAGAAGAAGAAGAAGAAGAAGAAGAAGAAGAAGAAGAAGAAGAAGAAGAAGAAGAAGAAGAAGAAGAAGAAGAAGAAAAGGAAAGGAAAGGAAAGGAAAGGAAAGGAAAGGAAAGGAAAGGAAAGGAAAGGAAAGGAAAGGAAAGGAAAGGAAAGGAAAGGAAAGGAAAGGAAAAGAAAGGAAAGGAAAGGAAAGAAAAAAGAATTGGGAACAAAACACCCATGGAAGGAGTTACAGAGACAAAGTTTGGAGCTAAGACAAAAGGATGGACCATCCAGAGACTTCCCCACCCAAGGGTCCATTCCATAATCAGCCAACAATCGCAGACATTATTGCATACACCAGCAAGACCCTGATATAGCTGTCTCGTGTGAGGCTATGCCAATGCCTGGCAAATACAGAAGTGGATGCTCACAGTCAGCTATTGGATGGAACACAGGGCCCCCAATGGAGGGGCTAGAGAAAGTACTCAAGGAACTAAAGGGGTCTGCAACCCTATAGGTGGAACAACAATATGAACTAACCAATACCCCAGAGCTTGTGTCTCTAGCTGCATTTGTAGCAGAAGATGGCCTAGTCGGCCATCATTGGGAAGAGAGGCCCCTTGGTCTTGCAAATTTTATATGCCTCAGTACAGGGGAAACACCAGGGCCAAGAAGTAGGAGTGGGTGGGTAGGGAGTGGCGTAGTGGTGGGAGTATAGGGGACTTTCGGGATAGCATTTGAAATGTAAATGAAGTAAATACCTAATAAAAAATTGGAAAAAAAATAAATAAATAAAAAATTTTAAAGAAAAAAAAAAAGACACCAGAAATAATTTTCCCTTGGGGAGTTCTAGAAAATAACCCTGCTAAATTTCAGACTCCTGGACTTAAGATTTTAAAGACTAAACTGTTGTTGTTTTAAGTTGCCCAATGTTTTGGTAATTGATAATGACCTCCCTGGAAAACTAATAGATGGTAAAAAAAATTATGGAAAAGAAACATAATAAAGAATAAGAAAAGGCAAGTTAGAGTTCTATAAAAATAAAACAATGTTGTTGGACAAGCTTTAATGATCCATTTGTTTTTCTAATTTTTAAAAACTTGTCTCATAATAATGTCTCTGTTAGGCAAAATGAAATTGAGAAGCAAATACCAAGAACACACGAATTCTATTGTATTTATCTGGAGGTAAAACATACAACATTCAAAAATACGTGCACTAATTATGTCTGTATTTGTATTCTCAATTGTTGTTGTCAAAATAGAATGACATGTATGGGTTACAAACTAGAGAGGCAATGGTCATACCTAACAACCATGAGAAATCAATGATACAGACAACCTTTGTAAGGCACTTTTGGAGAAAATTAAATTATAGATCAAAATTGGTTGTTAGAATATTATCTTTTATTTTTTGGTTATGGGACTTTTCCTTTAAATAATTTCCTAGATATTCTCAGAATCACACTGTGTATTACTTCACATTCTTTGAAAGATTATGTAACTTCTTCAGGTCACTTCTAACAAATATAAACCACCTGCAGTTTTCCTCACCTGTGCATTATGGGATTCCGCTTGCTATTTCTTTGAACCATACTTCCTACTCTGATGTAAATTTGTTTCTAAGGACCTATTATACAATACTACTTTATCATATGGCCCTTTGCCTCTGAAAGCTACTTGATCCACTGTTCTGGCAGTTCCCAGCCTCTAGGCTACATGTGCAGACTTGCTTAAAACAAGACTAGACTCTTAGAATGTCCTTACACTCTAGAGCACCTCTTACAAACATGTTGAGGCTTGGATTCTAAAACCTCACACTGATTTAACCACCTTCTCCACCTGACCTTTTCCTACCACATATTCTTTAAAATTATTTAACATTTTCAAGGCATGTCTGTTCATATGAATCTTCACATCAAGGTTTACACCTTCGGAATCCAAGTCAAGGCAAACTTTAGCCACCTACAATACAGAAAAAATAAACTCCGGAATGAGTTTTTAATTTCTAATGTGTAATAAGACTGATTTTTTAAAAAAGAAAGTTGGATGTAAATTATTGCAAAAGACTCATCAAATAAATCTTTCATATAAAACCTGAAGCTTATATATGCATGAGTTTTATTCATAAATAGCGTTTGAGGATATCATTTATGCTAATTTCAGAACCCAAAAGTTGGGTTTTTGGAATATAATTAATATATGTTTAATTTGCTGCATTATCTATATTTTGATTTATATTTTCTCATATTACTGTAGATAGTACTCATACAATAGAGTAACATATAATACACACATGTAAATCATACATTTGTATAATTAAGTATATGAGTCATAAATATGATTAAATATAGTCTTATTTTCTTGAGACTTATTTATTTCTGCTATATTTATATGAGTGTTAACCAAGTATTGTTGTACACCTCATGCCTACAAAGGCTAAACAAAGGTCTAAGATCTGCTGAAATTGTAATTACAGATGGTTGAGTGCCACCAGGTAAATGCTTGGAATGAAACGTGGGTCCTCTCTACAAGAGCAACAAGTAGCCTTAACCACTGAGACACCTCCAGTCTTCCAGTCAAAAGAGTTTTTATTTATTTTGCTTTATTTTGGTTTTATCAAACCTTTTTTTTTTAAGTTATGGGAACAGGACAGAGGATGGGGGAGGGGTGAGAGGCAACAGAGTCACATGACAAATCCTGAGATATCAGACCCTGGAGACCAACATCAGGGTACAGATCTGAGTTTATTGCATAGCTGATAAATTTATATAGTATTTTAGCAAATCCCAATCTCCTAAATCCTCAGCCAATCATATCTCACTACACTGTCACTGTGCTCCGATGAAAGCCCTTCCTGATGCAGTAAGGATGCTCATAAGCATGCTCATAAGGATGCTCGTAAGGAAGAAGAGGTAGCATTGACACCTATTAGGGTTTCATGAAGAGTGAGAAGCAACCACCATCCTGGCCTAGGCTCCTTTTTGCTGTCTCACCAGTATTTCCAGGGACCATCTTAGATCTCTAATGCCCTGTAAAGCAAATCAGGATTCTTGGAGGAGTCACAGGAGCCTGTGGAGCCTAGATCTCCATCCTGTTGACTTCCACATCCCGCACAGAAAATAGATTTTTTCCCTTACACTATATTCTGATTTTCCCTCCTCCAATTTCACTGCGACTCTTATCACCTCCCATCTCACCCAAATTCATACCCCCCCTTTTTTTTTATGTTCTCTCTCATTAGAAAAATAGACACCTAAAAGGGGAAAAAACAAACAAACAAACAAAAACAAAACAAAATAAAAACAAACAAACCTGAGCAGCACAAAACAGAAACAGAAATAAAAGGCGACACAAGAATCACATATCAATGCAGGGACACACACAGAGCAATTCCATAAAGACACAAAATCAGAAACCATAATATATAAGCAAAAGACCTTTTAAAGCATTGCGGTGAGAAAGGAGAGCAATAATGATTATAAACTAGAATCTGGCAGTGAACACAATTTACTGGATCTGTAACCATTTTAACTTTTATACAATAAATTTAAGCTCAAACTATGAATGGCTTATAGTTTTCATTTAATGGAGCTTTAATGATATCTATTACTTCTGCCTTACTCTAAGATATGCTAATTTAGGAGGAAAAATAATACAGTGTTGTGTGGCTGGTTAATAAAGCACTGGACTTTTATGAAAAACTGGAAAGGAACTCAAATTATTAGCTGCTATGTTTTCCATTGTATTATAAATTAATGCATTGTTCAAGCATAGTGAATTTTTAAGATGTTATTAGAAGAATTACTTATTTAGGAAAAAATGTATTTTAGTCAAAGACATTTTTAAAGTTTATAATGTTATTAAATTCATATCTATACATCCTTAAAATGCTCTATCAGTGTGCCTGGCCCTGGCATATGTCACATATTTAGGAACAAATTGCTTATTACCTAGTCCTGGAGGATGGGTACAGAGCCAAACTCTAGTATATTGTTGTAGAATTTGGAAAATCACCAAGGATTTCCATCTTTTTCCTAGCATGAAAGAAAGTTTGAATGGCATAAATGGAAGTGTGTTTGGAAAGGAAGAAAAAGGTTCTTTGATAGCAATAGTACAGTAATCTCTAGAAAATTGTTCTTATGTTGCTCTGCAGAATTCTGGTGTGGGAGACTCACAAGTCTCTCATTATGGTTGGCTGATGACAGAATACCAGGACTGAATGGGACCTCAAGTTCCATTTAGCCAGACTTCTTTTCTTTAGGTCATACAAATTCTGAGAGATCACAGCCCATGTGCTTTATAGTCTATAAAATGTCAAGCGAACAGGAAAAAAAAATCAGCTTGTGATATCAGTATAAAATGCATTGACGTGTGAGGAAGGACAATTTGGAAAGAAGGAAAACATTTGTGTAATGGAAATTTGATTCTAATGGGTACATTATGAAATGATCAAACACTCCTTCAATAAAGCAAATGCTAAAATTTGAAGAAAAATATGCTATAATATCTGCTCTTCCATTCTCATCTGTTTTTGACCCCTAAATGAGCACAAGATCAACAGATAGTTGCTGAAAATGTCAGAGTTGAAGTCTATAAGTCTGTCACATATTGTATAATAATCAGCTTGTATGGGCTATGTGAACACTTTTGCATATGAGTTGTACAATCAAGTTGAAATTGATCATATGGTTTGTGCCAACTTCTTGACAGGAAAGTCAAAAGAGAGTCTTGGCTCACAAAGGTAAAATGATAAACAGATTACTATAGAAATAACCTTGAAGAATATTGTTAGAGGCCACTTTAGCTTCAGAGACCCCCATCTTGTATAAAGTCACCACCTTGTACTACACTGAATTCTAAGAAACAGCTAAATTCCAGAAATAGCTTCTGGCCCCTGGAGACTAGTATGAACTTAGATCACAGTATCTCACTGTACACTTTGTTGGTCAGAACCTAGTCAGAATGGAAACTGAGTAGCAGCTAAAGGGGCTATGATTAGCTGGTCTTAATCCAGGCCAAAGTTATCAAGAAAAGTCATCTGAGGTACTTGACAGGTAATATTCCACTCAAGATGCCAGGTTTGAAAACCATGGTTGAAAACAAAACAAACAAACAAAAAAAATGCATGTACTCAATTAGTTGCCCCTACATCAATGTAATTTGTGGTTTGATTTTTTAAAATACATGCTTTCTTCTTTTTTAATATTTTTTTTACATTCTAGATTTTTTTCTTTTTCTTTTACTAGATATTTTCTTGATTTCCATTTCAAATGTTAGCCCTTTTCCTGGTTTCCCATCTGAAAACCTCCTATCCCCTTACCACCTCCCCTGTTACCAACCCACCCACTCCTGCTTCCTGGTCATGGCATTCCCCTTCACAGGACCAAGGGTTTCTCCTCTCATTGGTGACCATCTAGGCCATCCTCTGTTACATATGTAGCTAGAGCCATGAGTCCCACCACGTGTACTCTTTGGTTGGTGGTTTAGTCCCTGGGAACTCTAGGGGTACTGATTAGTTCATTTTGTTGTTCCTCCTATGGGGGTGCAAATTACTCCCTTCCTGGTCCACTCCCTGACTGTCCACATCCCATGCCTCCTCTGCATCTCCCAATCTCCAAGAGGATGACCCCACCCCACCAACCTACCAGACTTGTAAACTCCCTGGGGCCTCCAGTTTCTTGAGAATTAAGTGCATCTTCTCTGACTAAACACAGACCCACCCAGAAGTCCTCTGCTGTCTAGGTGTTGGGAACCTCATATCAGCTAGTATATGCTGTCTGGATGGTGGTCCAGTGTCAGAGATCTCAGGAGTTCAGGCTAATTGAGACTGCTGGTCCTCCTACAAGGCTGCCTTCCTCCTCAGCTTCTCCCAGATTTTCCCGAATTCTACCACAGGGGCCAGCAGCTTCTGTTCTTTGGTTGGGTGCAAATATCTGTGTCAGAGGGCAGTAATGATAGGACACACACACACACACACACACACACACACATTATTTTGAGTTGGATGCTTCTTGATTTCACATGGAAAAGCCAAAGGAATCACATTTACTAGAACCTTTTTTTCTTGTTTTCAGAGCAAAGAAAATGTTCCTTCAATTTAGTTAAATGATTTTGCTTCACAAAAATATGAAGAGCTTTTTACTAGAACATTTATAAACAAAGAAATTAGTTAAATCCTGACTTTAAAAAAAAAAGAAAGAAGAAAACTTATCACGGAAATAAAAATACAGAGAGCTTTTCACAACACTCATGCAACACACACTCAGAATTTGCATTTTTGATACCTAGAGCCACTTGACATATTTAATTTAAGCATATTTTTCTTTGGGGCTACAGAGTATAATTTAATCCCCTTTTCTGAAATTACAATAGCAGAGACAGAGCAAAATAATAAAAAAAAAGTGGAATAAAGCAAGATTCTCCACAGGATCATAGACATGTGCTGTGGTTATAGAAAATTTTCAGCCTATTCTGTTTCTAGAAATATTAAATATCATCCCATGGCTATTGATAATGTAAGTGATTCAGCAGAGCCACTGGTTAAATGATAATGCATGCCATTGTAATGCAAAGCTGAGAAGAAAAGAACATTGCAGAAGTCCGTAATCCATAATCTATAATCTCACTTCTGCCCTTAAGGAAGTGTGTGTGTGTGTGTGTGTGTGTGTGTGTGTGTGTGTGTGTTGTGGGTCAATATCACTGGTTTGAACAAATGTCTACCATCTCTGGATAGGTAATAACAGACTCACTCCTCATCAGATGCCCAGTGATGCATCAAAGTCTAACTTGTTGGATGGCATAAACGATGCCCTCAAAGACTAACTTGGAGAATCAATGTGTTTTTCAGTTTTTGTTGTATTGGAGTTGCTTACAAGATTTTATATGAAAGGTTAGTTACAGAAGCAGAAGTAATTCAAGACAGATCATCACCAAAAGTCCATGCCACCATTGGTGACAGCTCCTGAAAGCTAGATTTCACTGTACACCTTGCAGTCAGCTCATTTGGTTACAAACCATGTTTTTCCACAGCGGTCTGAGCCTCTTTAGGTAGCTTTGCTTGTCTCTGTTTCTTCCACAATTTCAGACTGATCTGAACTTCTTCTGGGTAGCTTAACTGCTCTGAGAGTACCTTTCAATCGTCTTTCTAGTTTGAATAAGCTTGAGAAGGGAGGGGCTTATTGAATTTGGTCAGTTCAAGGGACTTCCTGAGGTTTTTTAATTGTTTACTTCCTGAGTTTATGTGAAGGATAGAGGGTTTCACTTCCCTTTAGAGCATCCTGCATTCCATTGTACATTCCATAATAAAAAAAAAAAGGGTTGATCTCAGAAGAAATTGTTCCATAACAGAATGCCACTAAGAACCACATTAAGATGATAACCCTGATGGATTTAAGTGTGGCATAGATACCCTGAGATGCCTGAGAAGTAACTTTCAGTAATGGATACTTTGGTTGCCTTATATTTAACACATCTGTTAAATTGTTCCAAGATGGAAGCTACTAGTGGTTTGAGCACACCTTCTGTTATCATCAAGTCTCAGATCACTTTCAATAATCACTGGGCATCTGATGATGCTCAGTTTTGTGATGACGCAAAAGTTACATCAGATATACCTATGACAGATTTTGTCTTCTGTTCTTTGTATAAAACCAGGATTTGTTGAAGTTCTACACATGCCAAGTGGGAAGTAGTAGACCTGAAGTTATGATGATAACAAAGTCAAGAGTTCTCAGCTACATATAAGTGGATCAAAAGTGAAAAAGACACAATCAACCGGGTGCTTTTAGCATTAGAAAATTGACAAGTATCTGCATAACAGAATAATTTTCAGCTTAATGTCCAGGGGAGATTGTTTCTGAAAATGGTTACTGGTATATGAAGATGTAAATTGAAAACAAAAATTCTAGGCCTGCTGCCATAAAGTTCCTCCTGGTGAAATGCCATGATTGGATGCACGGTCCCTGGACACGTCTGAACTGTTTAACTCTTCCAATTCTTCTGAGATTCTATGGTTTCACTATTAGATTTAATTTGTAGTAATTTAATAAAAAAAATTTGAATCTGAAGACAGAGTTCTGCTTTATGCTCAAAGCCAGAAGCCTTTCATCCTAGTGAAGCAGTAAATAGCTAACAAGAGGTTCTGCACCACCACGCAGTGTGCACTTCACAGGTGACTAGGCTACACATGTGCAGGCAAGGCTTTAGAACAGATTGTGGCCGCAATCCCTGATACCTGAATGTTAAAACTTATTTCATTGCTATTTCTCATTTTACCCCAAATATATTTGTAAGATCCTATCAGGGTCATGCATGATATTTCTTCTGAGACCGCATTGATTGTATATCGAACAAGTCGTCAAAACTCTTAAATTCCCATAATGGGGAAACAAAATACCTAAAAGGGCAAACGAATTATAAATCCTCCCAGACACAAAATGTTTTTATGTGTCTTGTCAACTATTTATATATTTTGGAAAATACCTAAAAGACAGAAAATTAATGAATATATAAGGAACATGAACAACTCAGAATTTTAATTCTCCTGTAAATGTCTGTAATTTTTGCATGTTATTGCACACCTGTCTTCTTCATCCATTCCATAGAAAAATCTGTTCATGATATTTTGAATTGACCAATTAAAGAAATGAAGAATCTAACGTAAATATCTAAAGAATTAATACTGAAGAATAATACTTCATGTTTATTACATTTAGTGTGTGTGTGTGTGTGTGTGTGTGTGTGTGTGTGTGTGTGTGTTTATGTAGGCATACCAGGACATGTGAGTCAAGATTAAAGAAAAATGTTTAGGAATCTGTTCTCTCCTTCTGCCATGTGACTTGGGGATCATTGATGAGGTCTTGCTTGGTAACAATTACCTTTAACCCCGAGCCATCATACTGACTCAAGTGAATGACTCATGCTACAGATGCCCATTTAAAAGCATAGGGAAATTGAGAAACATCAGTAAATTTTACATGAAGGTTGTCAAAAATTTTTTTGGTATTGTTTCTTTCTTTTAAGAAAAAATAATGACTCAGACGAATGCTAAGCCACTTTACCATGATGTTCAAATGACTGTTGAAGTTAGTTGGATTTGTCAAAATGTGTTTAAAACTGAAGCTTGAATATTTTAATAAAATGTAAACACCCAAACACTATAGTATCACAGAAAAAAAGGAGACACTGAACCATACAGTGTCTTCCATGACTTGGTTTCTGGATTTTCACTGGTCTGTAATTTCATAAATAAATGGTGTAAGTATGGAGATTACATAAGCAAATAGCATCAGAAGAGGTTTGTAACAATGATATGGTATCCAAATATGTCATCACCCTTCTTAAAAATTCACTTCATTTTATAATCTTATTGAACTATAGTTCACAGGAATTGTCTTTAAATAAATGAAGTAAAAATAAAAGCAAGCTGGCAACTCCAAATGAAAATACAGAACCAGACTCAAGCTGGGTGATTGTGTGGTATCAAGGTCTTTTAATTCTCCTTTAGAAGAACACAGGGGAATGTCCTTGAGACAGCAGAGCAGCTGATAGTCAGAAACCATGAAACTGTTCTGTTTTCTTAACTCGAAATCTATTCTGAAATGTGTAAACACAGCAAGAGTTCAGATTCTTCAACCATCTCCCTCCCCTGGAATTCTGAATGAATTGACCACTTTCATGCTGGAGAATCCATGAAGCACCCTCCTGGAGTATCACTTCTAAGATCTGTATCCTCCCAACTTCAGTCATTTCTTTTTTTTCTTTTTTTCTTTTTTCTTTTTTCTTTTTTCTTTTTTCTTTTTTCTTTTTTCTTTTCTTTTCTTTTCCTTTTCTTTTCCTCTCTTCTCCTCTCTTCTCCTCTCCCCTCTCCTCTCTTCCCCTCTCCTCTCATCTCCTCCTTTCCTCCCCTTCCCTCCCCCTCCCCTCTCCTCCCCTTCCCTCCCCCTCCCCTCCCCCTCTTTCCCTCCCCCCTCCCCTCTCCTCCCCTCCCTTTCCCTTTTCTTCTCTGCTCTTCTCTCTTTTTTTTTTTCTTTTCTTTTTGAGACAGGGTTTCTCTATGTAGCCCTGGCTATCCTGGAACTCACTATGTAGACCAGGCTGGCCTCCAGTCCACACACCTTTCTTTGCTTCTCAAGTGCTGAGATTAACGCATGCATCACCATACCTGGACAGTTTGTCTCTTTAATCAGTAAACTCAAGAGAAAGTCTGAAGAACCCTGCAGAATGACATAGGGCAGTAACAACTAAGTCTTGCTGTAGTTTGCTCTCCACAGTTTCTAAAGCTTTAGCACCATTTTCTATACTTTTGTAGCTTTCACTTGTTCTTATCAGCAACATATGTTGCAAAACCTATAGAAGCCAGAGCTTCTCTTTATCCCAAAGGACAAAGACACATCTACCATAATGAACAAGACCTGTTTCTTTTTCCCAACTAAGTGGTACCATGACTTTTACACATAAGTCTTGTCAATTCTATGCAGAAAATCACCTAGTATTTGTTCAGATTATCTTGCAAAAGTGTTAGCCAAGAGAGTCTGGATTACAAATTTGAATTCAAGGATGAAGAAAAGCTACCTGAGTCTTACAGCGTTTTCATTCTACTTTTAGAGAAAGGATTTAGAAATGACCAAAAATTGTCCTATGATGATCCACTGTGCTTATGAGAAGCAGTTTGTTTGAGCAGACAGTTCAGGAAGCTTGAAGTCATAGGTGGAAATTAACCTCCATTTTATCCTCAAAATATTCCACTTACCAGACAACTGATTTTGTTTTACTCCTTAAACACAGGATTATCTTTTGTTTTTGGTTTTAATTTTTATAAAAGTAGGCTCAAAGTACTTAGTTCTCAAGTTTGTAATGATGCTCAACTGAGATGATATTACATAACAATTTACTTATTTTATTTATTTCCTAGTCATAATTAAAACTCAAAGTCTGAGTAGTATACTTAAGTAATTATAAACATCTGTCAACTGAAACATAACTTACTGAGTAATGCATATATACTATATATGCATAGCTGTTGCATATGTTTCTAATGAACATATTTCTAATGAACAAATATTATTTCAGCAGTGGGTAATGATAGGCAAGATAAAATAAAGAGTAATTTGTTATTGGAGATATGTATGTCCAGCAATGTCAAAAAGACATTCTGCTCAATATAAAGGGATGGGAAATATAGAGCTGTGAAGAAACAGACATTTTTCAGGAAAACAACAACAAAAACAAAACACACAGACCTGGTGATTTCTAGGTGACTCATTGAAAACCTTCAGCAGTGACAATCAGTGCTCCCTAAGCAACTAACAACTTTAATATGTGAACAGAGATCATAAGGATCTTTTAGTAGAATTCATCCAGTAATATTCAAAAAAATCAACTTGATAACCACTGGAGGAAATCCTATGTACTTACAGAAGATTAGCCGAGTAGTAATCTGTACATGGGACAAGTCTGTCTGATGAAGAAACATTTCTAGTGTTCTCTAGTATGATGTAACTGGCTACAAATAATTAAATTCTTTTTAGAGAATGGCCAGTGCATCTAGCAAACCTTAATAAGCAAGTATATTCAGTGCCAATTATTTCTTGATTAAAAATGGCTACCTGATATAAAATAAGTGTATGAGCCTTTTCTATTCCTAACTTTAACTTTTAAAAAAAAA
This sequence comes from Mus musculus, assembly GCF_000001635.26. Taxonomy (NCBI): domain Eukaryota; kingdom Metazoa; phylum Chordata; class Mammalia; order Rodentia; family Muridae; genus Mus; species Mus musculus. The sequence continues at coordinate 92,383,494 of NC_000077.6, forward strand.
ATTTTATTAGGTATTTTCCTCATTTACATTTCCAATGCTATCCCAAAAGTCCCCCATACCCACCACCCCACTCCCCTACCCACCCACTCCCCCTTTTTGGCCCTGTCGTTCCCCTGTACTGGGGCATATAAAGTTTGGAAGTCCAATGGGCCTCTCCAGTGATAGCCGACTAGGCCATCTTTTGAATACACCTTAATAAATGTCTGCATTTTGTTGTCTTAGGCCACCATAATAGCTAATGAGTTTTCCCCCATAGCAAATAAAACTACTAATCAATGGTCAGCTGCTTACATAAAATACTAGTAACCTTCAAAATTACTGTGTACATGAATATGCAGACCCTGAAGCAATCATTACATTGGCTCCATCACTGAAAGATGCTTGTTAAAAATACACACACACACACACACACACACACACACACAGAGAGAGAGAGAGAGAGAGAGAGAGAGAGAGAGAGGTAAGATACACTTTATTTTTTAGTTATTTAATATCTGTCTACTGGTTTCCAAGCTGATGCAACTGAATTATTCTAGAGTGAATAAAGTGTATAAAAAATGGAGATAGAAAATCTATTTTAGTTTCCTGTAAATAACCGCCATCGGTGATGACACTCCTCATTTATGTGTTATGATAATTCAGATGAATATAGTTTTCATGCAGTTGATCAAATTGCAGCTCCTTTAGTCCAGAGGAGGGATATTGTCACAGTTCAAGTTCAACTATAAAACTTAAAGACAAGGATAAATTTAGAAATGCTTCCTTAGTGAGGGCCACAAGCAATTGCTCTGTTATGCTGTGTCCCTCATCTTTCTATTTTTAGATTGGGCAGTATTTCAGACTTTCTTAAGTGTTATTATTTTTTTTTTTTTTGTTTTGAGAAAGGATCAAGAGATAGAGTCAGAGACTGAGACAGAGAGACAGAGAAAGAAAGACAGAGACAAAGAAAGAAAGACAGGGATAGGAGGAAAGAAAGAAAGAAAGAAAGAAAGAAAGAAAGAAAGAAAGAAAGAAAGAAAGAAAGAAAGAGAAAGAGAGAGAAAGAAAGAAAGATGGTTCTCGTGTAGCCTAGAACAGGTTGTCCTCGAACTCCCAATAGAGTAGAGTATCTTAGAGTTTATAATCGTCCTGACTCTATCTCTCAAGTAAAGGGGGGGGGAGGGAGAGAGAGACAGAGAGAGAGAGAGAGAGAGAGAGAGAGAGAGAGAGAGAGATATCCAGCTGGGCTTTATCTACACGTCATTTGAAAGGTACTTAAATAAGGACAATAGCCTTAATAATTTTAAGTACTTTTACTTCAACAAGCTGAACCTAAAAATACAGCAATTATGGAGTAGAATTCAGATTTAACATTTTCTTTGTTTAATACATGTTGGTTTTAGTCTCCATGTGTATCTGTGTATTATATACATTCCTGCTGCTCCTAGGGTTCAGGAGAATGCATGTAATTCCCTGGGAATGGAGTTATTGGTAAGGTTGCGAGCCATCATGTGGATGCTGGGAACTAAACCTGGGTCCTCTGCAAGAACAAATGCTACTAACCACTGAGTCAACATCCCAGGCCATGTGACAAAAAAATTAATTATTTGCTGTCAACACTTTAGCTTGGAAATTTGTAAATGTGTGGTGTAATATCAATTTAAAAAAAATGAAGAATTTAATAAGATTGCTTACCATTGCTTTATCACATCTGTTTCCACACAGAGACCAATGGACATGTGTTTATGCACTTTCTAGCATTGTTTTTACTAACTCAGTTGAAATAAATGAGTTTTAGCATGAAGAGTAACTTCAGCATAACTCAGCATACATATTCTAAAAAGAAAGAAATCCTCCAGAAATACCATAATGCATAATTCCCAAGGAAACTAATTCAAGTTTTTAAGATATAATTTACAGCAAACATCAAATATCCTGAAATGAATGCAATGTTCTTTGCAAGATACTTATTTTATTGTTTATGTGTTATGTTCTATAACCAGGGTCAAATCTATTGATGAACAAGAAAGTTTCTCTTTTTTCTTTGAAGAGTTTAAGACACTCTCCAAACACTCAATAGCCTCTACCTTCAGACATTACAAAGTCCTAGCCAATATGAAAAGCTAATAAAAGAGTGATACTTGCCAATCAATTAATCTATTAAATAATCTCACTTGAGGTTCTAATAGGCGATATGCATTGATATGTACTTTAAGTTTCATATATGTATATATATATGTATATATATATATATATACACACTTGTATATATACACATATAAATATATATGTATGCATACATGTGTATGTACACATGTATGTATATATATGCATATATGTGAAACTTAGATTATATGTGTGTATATGTACATATGTATATGAATATATATACATTCATATGACTATATATATATATATATATATGTGTGTGTGTATATATAGTTATATGAAAGTTTAGACTTAGGGTACACAATTACTAATGCTTCTCCCTGAAGCCATAAGACACCAAGAAAAAGGCTCTCTGCTCTTTGTTGTTACCATAACAACCATGTGAGACCATTTTGCTGAAGATACCATATGCTTTGGTCACAGGACATGAAGAAATCAAGTTGGTTGTTACCCAAAATCTTACTTTCTGCTTGCTAGCTGTTATAGAACCATAAGATGTTCTGCAAACTGCAGGGGAGAAAACATTATAAACAGGCTTACCTAGCTATAAACACTATGAATTATAATAATGACCTGAAATGTCAAGGCAAGTCCATGTGCACAAAAGCATCACAAATCTTAGATTATTAAGCAATTCTTTCTGATTGCATTTGAAGTCTGTAGCACAGGAGCAAAGACATGCAATATCTTAAATATGGCCAAGAAACCATGAGTGGGAAACTCATAGGCTACCAGGGTAAATCACTATGATTGTGCCATTATCATCACAGATTTGGTTTGTCCCGAGTGATATTTAAATTCACAGTATGCCTTTGAAAGCACCAACATAAAGGGAGGTGGAAATGATAAGAGCATCTTCTCAGGTAGTTCAGAGATATTTGTGCTTATGACAGGTAGTGTGGTCGAAAGGCTCTGTAGGAAGCTGTTTAAAAAGAAATCGTTGCCATGAATCGATGAGTGATGGGGACTAAGAAAGTACTTAACATATCAAAATCCAAGACTTAAGGCCTGGAAAAAAATAAAGGACTGCAGAAATAATACAGGAACTGTGGCTGCTGTGCCTTTATGGCAATTAGAAGTCCCTTGCTTGCTTCTCAACTACTTCATATCTTGCCACTTTCATTGTTTGATTACAAGTTCACTTGAATTGTTTTGGGTTATGTTACTACTTAAATTATGCCTGCAATTTGTGTCAAGTGACATAACTGCCCGGGCTTAATTCCCTGTATATACTACTACACCTTCTTCACTGGACAAGGAAGCAAGAAAACACCCAAGAAATGGTGTTTCTAATGTGCAGAACAATGTGCTTGCCAAGAGAGTCCTCTATGTACCTCTGTGTACTTTATAGATTATTTCCAGTTTTTCTCCCTTAAATTTAGAGAAGTGCCCAGACCAATTTATGAATTTTTATTTATCTGTATATGTAGTATGTGTGTGTTTATAGTGTCAGTATATGTCTGTGTGTATGTTTATAATGTATGTATGTGTCTGTGTGTTTAGAGTGTATGTGTCTGTGTTTAAGTGAGAAAGAGAGAGGCAGACACAAAGACAGAGGAGCAGAGAGACAGATATACAGACAAAGCATATGTTCATGACTATTCAATGCATATGTGCCATGATGCATATTTGAGAGTTAGAGAAGCATGAAATTTTAGTCATGTTTTCCCATGTATTTGAGACAGGGCCTTCCTTCATTGTTGCCTGATATGTACACTAGTCTCTGTGGCCAATGGTCTTTCAAGAATTTGCATGTCTCCATCTTTCATCTCATCATTGGACTGCTGAGACCATAGATGTTCTCTACCTTGTCTCACTTTATGTGAATTTCTGTGATCATAACTGAGGCTGTGGAACAACTGGAATGTAAATAAATAAAATAAAATAATCTGTATAACATAAAAATATAAATAGGAAAAAGGGGCAACGATACATCGTATAGATTGGAAAATTTCTAAATTTGTCAATAAAACTATAAATGTACATATTATATTTTGTTACATTTTATGTGGAGAATGATCTCACAGAATAGCAATATAACTTTATTTTTATAATAACAAAAGATACTCCTTTATTTTTATTTTATTTATTATATATATTATGTTGCGCGCCGCCCAACTGGCCAGAAAGAACGACGCTGCAACAGGATCCTTCTGCACACGTTTATTCAGTCCTGTTTCTTCTTTCTCTATATCTCCCTTGTTTATATCTCCCTTGTTTATATCTCCCTTGTTTATATCTCCCTTGTTTATATCTCCCTCGAACCCTGGGCCTCTCACTCTTTTATACTCTCAGTTCCCATCCAAGCACAACAGGCCACGCCACCTCACCAGGCACGCAGCTTCAGCTAATCAGGGCAGCAGGGGCATATCTCCATCAAAATGGATTCACCGGTATCCTGGTACACCTGCGCAACTCTCAAGATGTTTGTGGCTTATATGAGGAAGTCAGGTGCAAGTCATTCGACTTAGCTGCAGTCCCTGGCACCTTTGGGACTGCTGCCACACCTGCTCCTCACAATATTAGTTTATTGATAGAAACTAGTAGCATCTTATCTTTTTAAATATCAGTATCTCTACTTTTTTGTCATAAAGTCATTATGAGAGGTAAATAACTTGGCTGGCCTGAGCACAGCTGATTATATAAGTGCAGTTAGCACAGAATACAGAAATGGAGTTTATAATCAATGTTATGATCTAGACAGGAAATGCACTTCAAAGGCTCATGTACTTAGAGACTTAGTCACCAGACAGTGACTTTGTTTGTGGGGAGGTGGGGTTATAGAATATTTGGGTTGTAGGCTGTAGCTAGAGAAAGTGGTTACAAGTGAGCAGTCCTTGAGGCTTATAGCCCAGGCCCACTTCTCATTCTCTTTCCTCTTGTTTGTATAATTAGATATGAGCAGTGAGAAGCAGCATGCTCCACCACACAAAGCCACAGGCTATCATGGTTTACAAACCATAATGGACCACTTCAAATCATGAGCCACAATAAACCTTCCTTCCCCGTGTGGCTTCAAGTCAGGTATCTGGTCACAGTAGCAGAAAATTAACTAACACAGTTGCTATACATTTTTTGCACTGGCCACATGAAGATTTGGGATGCTTTATAGAATTCTCTATAAGGTTGTTTGTTAACTCTTAGATGTTATGTTAGCATCCATCTAAATGTTGTTTATGATTACTAAAAAATAAGAAAAGTACAACTGTAGGCATTGGTCTAAATTGGGAATCTGACAAATATCCATAGCTCGTTCTGAGTGATGCCATATATACATACTTGGCTTGTATTGCTGATACAGAATTTCTCTGAATTGCAAAGCAACACTGATTAAAAATGCTTAAATTTCCACTACTATTAGAGTAAAGAATTATTGCTGGACAGTAGAGAGATAGAATCAGGGGATCCACCTAGAACAAAATGGAAAAACACATTCACTATCAAGTGTCCATCTTGAAGCACACAGTTATTTTGAATAAGCACCAGGGAGACAAAGAACATGTTTAAATCTGCCACGAATTCACAGACTTTACCAACCCAGAAGTAGAAACAGAAAAAAAGGAAAGCAGCTGGATTCATGTAGCAGATGAGAAGACATAAATATCATGGCAGCAGCTAGAGAGAACAAACAACCCGTGTGACTATTATGAAGGAAATGATACCTGCATTCTTCTGCTTTGTCTCCTGTGTTCTGATCATGCAAATAGTTAAAGCGATACTCCATTAAATTTCTACTGAAAGACAACATACAGAAATGTCTTCTGCTTAAGAAGACTCCTTGAAAGAAGCCAAAACCATGCAACGGAAAAAAAATAAAGCATTTTCAACAAATGGTGCCAGTCTAACTGGGGGTCTGCATGTAGAAGAATGCAAATTGATCCATTTTTATTTCCTTGTACAAATCTCAAGTCCAAGTGGATCAAGGACCCCTACACAAAACCAGGAATGCTGAATGGAATAGAAGAGAAAGTGGGAAAGAACCTCAAACACACCAGAGCAGAGGGAATTTTCCTGAACCGAACACCAATAGGTCAGATTCTAATTGGCAAATGGGACCTTGTGAAACTGGAAAGCTTCTGTACTGCAAAGGACACTGTCAGTAGGACAAAGTGGCAACCTATAACAGGGACACATTTTATCCTTACCTGTATTTCCAAATATGGTATGTGGAATGGGAAAAAATGTTTGGTAAGTGTTTGACTTAATATTTATGTGGTTTATGTATCAAGTCACACAATAGAAGAGACATTAAAAATGATCCATCCATTCTACAAATGATAAATAAGTAACTTTTGTATAATAGCAAAGGTTGTTTCACAAAAGTATATATAGTATCTAAAACACACACACACACACACATACACACACACACACACACACATATATATATATATATATATATATATATATATATATATATATATATATATATCCCACTACCTTATTCCTAATACTATGTGGAAAATGATATTTACTAAATGGTTTGGATTCAGACACTGGAAAGCTCCATCTGAACAAAGGACAGGCAAACAGATATGGAGATGGGTTAGCTGTATACAGAGATCAGTGTATTGACAGGCAATTGTCAGGCCTGACTGGACTTAGGACATTCTAAGCAGTCACAAATCTCACAGAAGCCAAAGTGACAGAAACTCAGTAGATGCATTTGAATTTCTGAGACAAGTGTTTCTCACACCAGCCAACAAATTGGAGCTCAGTGTCTGAATTATAAGTGAGAGGTACCCCTCTAGACAGACAGGAGATTTCTGAGCTAAATAAGGCAGGGATTACAGTACTAGATTATTCTGAGATAGACCAGGTAGACAATCAGTAAGATAGACTACTAGATAGATGTTAGAACATGAGATTAGAAAATTCAAGAGGAAATGGGGTTTTGGCAAAAAAAAATGTGAATTAGGTAAAATTGCAGTTCAAATAAAAGCAATACTGATAGAACTAAGACATCATAGCCAACTAAGAGGTACTGGTCATGCAGGTATGTCCCAACATAAGTAATAATAAATAATACTCCCCCAACACACAGAGAGAGAGAGGGAGAGAGAGAGAGAGAGAGAGAGAGAGAGAGAGAGAGAGAGAGAGAAAGAGAAAGGGGTGGGTTGGGGGCTACTTATAGATATTAGTCCTGAGGCTAGTGGGATGGTAAATATTAGCAGAAAGAAGTAAGCTTTGTGCTATTCAGAAGACTGTATGCATAGTCCTATATTATGCATCATCTTAAAAGTTGGGCTGACAAGTTGCAACAAAGAGTAGATTTGACTTGACTCTGACTTCCAGGTTAAACAGAGTTAATGTTTGAATGCACTTAAATCATGAGCAGTGTTGCTTCCAGGGCCTGTCATTGTGTGGCCTAAACTTAATATTACAGAGCCTTAATCGAGTGCAGTGGCAAATTTTTGAAACAAAAGAAGAGATTTCACAACTTAAAAACCAAGGAAAATGTCAACCATAAAGCCTCAGTAACCTTGACAAGCATCAATTACAGCAACAGTCTGCTTCAAATTTCAAAAGCAAATGTGTTTAATGCAGTGGATTGATTGGCTTCATCATTTAGATACCTGGGATAGTCACTTTTTTATTCTTATTTAATATGAAACTGAAAATATGATCTTTTGTTCTTATCTATTTTAAAATTTATCTTATTTTGAGTTTTATTCATGATTGCAGCATTTACATCATTTCTGGTTCGATTTCTCTCCACTACCCTATACCATACTTTCAGTCAAATCATTGAGTTCCCTTAAAAAGAATTGACCTGTACTAGTTAATGCTTGAAATTTTGAAAGGAAATTTAAAATTCCAGTAAAATTAAGAATGGATGTGCTGACACCAAACCCAGACACTATTGCTGATGCCAAGAAGTGCTTACAGGCGGGAGCCTGGTATAGCTGTGCCCTGAGAGACTGTGCTAGAGTCTGACCAATACAGAGGTGGGTGTACACAGCCAAACATTTGACTGAGCACAGGGACCCCAATGGAGAAGTTAGTTAAGGACTGTAGGAGTTGGAGGGGTTTGCTACCTCATAGGAAGAACAACAATATCAACCAACCAGATCCCCCAAAAGATCCCAGGGATTATACCACCAACCAAAGGTTACAAAAGGGGTACCCATGGCTCCAGCTGGATATGTAGTAGAGGGCTGCTTTATCTGGCATCTCTGGGAGGGGAGCCCCTTGGTCCTGTGGAGATTTGATGACCCAGGATAGGGGAACACTAGGGTGCTGAGGCAGAAATGGGTGGGTGGGTGGGGGAACACTTTCATAGAGGGCAGGAGGAGGGAGGAGGACATAGGGGGCTTGTGGAGGGGAACTGGGAAGGGGGATAACATTTGAAATGTAAATAAATACAATAAACCAATAAAAAAGAATGGATGACCATGAATGTTCTTTAGAAGATTTTTGCATTCCTGAGAAAAATAATTTACTCCAAGTTTAGCATAAAGGAAAATAGATATTCAAAAAGATGTTCCAAAAATTGGCCTTTGGCCTTTTCTTACTTAAAATATATTTCACAAGCATCTGGGGGGAGACCCATAACATACATACTAAAATATCTCAAAATGTATAAGACATAAAGTTAGAAGAAAAAGCTGACGGGATAAAAGAAAAGTAATAAAGTAAAAATATAATATTGGATTGATGGGCTGTAATCCAGTTTCTCCCAGAGGAAGATGCTTGAAAGTAGCTTATGGGGAAATATTTGGCTCTTTTAAGTGACCATAAGTTTAATACAAGTTGACAATCTTAGGTGGCAGCTCAAAAACTCAATGCAATTCATGCCTGTAATAAGACTATGAAATCTTAATACTGGAAATAATAAACTCACTGGACTTCTAGGTCAATCCAAGAGTCAAAGTAGGGACTTTTCTAATAGATTGATGAAATAGGTGTATAGTTTTAAAGTATGCATATGAAATATAAATTGCTTGTGTTCTACATGACCTAAAACTGAAATGCCCAGTAGTAAGTTGGATACAAAATACTATATGTAGCATAAAGTTAACAGGGTAAATCTGATAGTCTTCAGAGGCAAAAATAATGAAACAGTTGCACTCCCTGAAGAAATAAAGAATATTACATCTCCACTCTCATCCTTATTGCAATACTATTCACAATTGCCAAGTTATTCAATCAAACTGTGCCCTTCAAGGGACAAGTGAATAGGTCACAGATGTTATTGATAGAAATACTTTCCTTACATGCATAAGGCTGGAGTTTGATCCTTAGAACTGTGATATAAAAGGAAAAAAAAAAAAAAGAAGAAGTAGCTCACAAACTCTAGATGAATGCACAAAGAAAATGCATTATTTATATTCACAGTGTAGAGGTTTCCTGCTATAATCATAATTAGGCTATCTCATCATTTATAGCAGCAGAGTGAATATGCTATATGATATGATTGTTTTCGTTATAGTATGTCAGAAATAGAAAGACAAATACTACTCTCCCTCTCTCATATGTAGAATCTGAAAATGTTGATCCCATAGAATTAGAGAATGAAGTGGTTGTTGCCAGAGAGTGCAAGGTAGGGATTGGAGAGCACTGTCAGTGAAGTTGCCCAGAGGATATGTGATGAGAGTAAGGTTGGCAGATTAAATTCACGAGACCTTCTGTACAGTGTTGTAAATTACAGTGGGGGTGTATTAGTAAAGTAGAGTAGATCTTAACTCCTTTCACCACAAAGGGTTTATTATGTAAATCAACACATTTGTCCCTTTCTATTATGATGTGTAAGTTAATCCATAAACCTGTCTTTGTAAATTCAGAAATAAACAGGTTTAAATAAAAGAATAGAATTTGGGCCTTCGAGGCTGGGCGTGGTGGCGCATGCCTTTAATCCTAGCACTCAGGAGGCAAAGGCAGGCGGATTTCTGAGTTCGAAGCCAGCCTGGTCTACAAAGTGAGTTTCAGGACAGCCAGGTCTACACAGAGAAACCCTGTCTTGAAAAAAAAAAAGAAAGAAAGGAAGAAAGAAAGAAAGAAAGAAAGAAAGAAAGAAAGAAAGAAAGAATGAATTTGGGCCTTCAAATTATCCAGTATCTCTGCTTACTTTTTCTAGCTTTTGTATCCTAATTTTTTGTGAGTACCAAATGCAAGTTGTATTATACTCATATCATTTCATCCTTCCCTCTGTTCCATTGCCCCCATTCTCCCACCATTTTCTTGTATATATGACATCTTCTATAATTGTGTGCACACATAGACATGTATGTTAATATTTATGTATGATACCCAATTAATGTTATATAGTTGTTTATATAGTATATAACTGCTTCTATATTTACATACACACATATATACACTCCATCACACACACACACACACACACACACACACACATATATATATATATATATATATATATATATATATATATATCAGCAGGAGAGGATAGATAGATATAACTAGATCAATAGATAGCTAGATCGATAGATAGATAGATAGATAGATAGATAGACAGACAGGTATTAGAAAGGCAGTCCCTTTACTGTCCCTCATAATTACATGTGTTTAAGACTGAATTCGTCAGGGTTTTTATTTCTGGACAAAAAAATCATGATCAAGAAGCAAGTTGAGGAGGAAAGGGTTTATTTGGCTTGCATTTCCACAGTGCTGTTCATCACCAAAGGATGTCAGTACTGGAACTCAAGAGGAATCAGGAGCTGATGCAGAGCCCATGGAGGAATGTTACTTACTGGCTTGCTTCCCCTGGCTTTCTCAGCCTGCTCTCTTATAGAACCCAAGACATACACAGCCCAGGGATGGTACCACCCACAAGCGGCCCTCACACTAATTGAGAAAATGCCTTACAGCTGGATCTCATGGAGGCATTTTCTCAACTGAAGCTCCTTACTCTGTGATAACTCTATCCTGTGTCAAGTTGATACAAAACCAACTAGCACAAGGACTAACAAGTTGTGATTGGATTACTTATCTGAATATTCCTTCCTGAGAAAACTGATTCTCTTCTTCTCTCAGCAGTCATTGACTATGGATAAGGAGTCTAAGAGTGGAATCCTGTAAAATTTTCCAATCCCTGTTGCAAGGTTAACTGGTATGGTCATTGTACAGGTCTTGTTCAGGTAACCATATTGCTAAGATTTCCTGGATATAAACAACCCTACACAGCTATTACTCTGATCTTCAGGGTCTTATAATATTTCCTTCCTCTCTTCTATCATGTTCCCTGAGCCTTAAGTATAGGACTTACATTGTAGATGTACCAATTATGGCTGAATTCCCATCTGCTAAATTCTTAAGTTCAACTTTTTCTGAAAAAAAAAGAAAGCTAAGAAAAGGAATGGGAAAACATTTCCTTAGTTATGTTTTCTGCTTAATTCCTAAATTTAACAAACAACTAAATCAAAGGTCATTATCTGACAACTAGAAGGTCCTAATATATCAGAAGAAACCTGGAAGTTTCTAGTAAAAACAAACTAGAACTCTTATATAGTTTCAGAGACAGAAAAAAATAAATCAAACTTTGAGAACCTAAGATAAATAAAAAGCTGGTAGTTTTGTTATTTTGAGGTTAAGAAAATAGGTCAGGAAGTGTGAACATTCTGTATTGCTACATCAAAATACATCAAAAGCCTTGAAATAGTGCTCTATTAACTGGGAGATTTTTCTCAGATGCAAATTTTTCCTCTTCCTTCAATATCTTAAGCCAAATTTGGTCCCTCCAACTAGAAATATCAGTTCTTCTCATAAGGTTACTTTCAAAGTTCATCTGAACTAGGCATATAAAACAAGAAAATACATTCATGGAAACTATATATAAGACTGGGTGGTATTTAGAGAAGGCATACCATTCAAGGAAAGGGAAGAAAACATCACAGCCATTTGCTTTCAATGGCCAGCCTCACAGATGGTGGCGAGACTGAGCATTTATACTAAAAATAAAGGGTGGTGGGGATGATGATCCTTATTCAGCACTAGTGAAAATCACAAACTTTTTCATGAATTATTTTCAAAGTTGGCAAATTTATGTCTTTGTTTGAGACTTAGTTTCTCTTGCTTACAATGGCAATTTTTCAATAACTAGCCTGAAAATTTTAAAATGATGTATTTATTATATTATTATAACATACTGTAACACTTTAAACATTGATGGTTGAGCATTGATTGTTGAGCACTTGCTAGGACAAGTCTAGATTGGCTTTGGAGGAGAGCTTGTTTTGAAATTTTCCAAAAATTTTAAAGCCAGCAGTTGGAATATAACCACTCTTTTTTTTTAATTACGTATTTTCCTCAATTACATTTCCAATGATATCCTAAAAGTCCCCCACACCCTCCCCCCCCAACTCCCCTACCAACCCATTCCCATTTTTTGGCCCTGGCATTCTCCTATACTGGGGCATATAAAGTTTGCCTGTCCAATGGGCCTCTCTTTGCAGTGATGGCCGACTAGGCCATCTTTTGATACATAAGCAGCTAGAGACAAGAGCTCCGGGGTACTGGTTAGTTCATAATGTTGCACCTACAGGGTTGCAGATCTCTTTAGCTCCTTGGATACTTTCTCTAGCTCCTCCATTGGGGGCCCTGCGATCCATCCAATAGTTGACTGTGAGCATCCACTTCTGTGTTTGCTAGGCCCTGGCCTAGTCTCTCTCACAAGAGACAGCTATATCATGGTCCTTGCATCAAACGCTTGCTAGTGTATGCAATGGTGTCATCGTTTGGAGGCTAATTATGGGATGGATCCCTGGATATGGCAGTCTCTAGATGGTCCATCCTTTTGTCCCAGTTCCAAACTTTGTCTCTGTAACTCCTTCCATGGGTGATTGTTTCCAATTCTAAGAAGGGGCAAAGTGTCCACATTTTGGTCTTCGTTCTTCAGTTTCATGTGTTTTGCAAATTGTACCTTATATCTCGCTATACTAAGTTTCTGGGCTAATATCCACTTATCAGTGAGTACATATAATTTTTGAGTTCTTTTGTGATTGTGTTACTAAGGATGTTGCCCTCCAGGTCCAACCATTTGCCTAGGAATTTCATAAATTCGTTCTTTTTAATAGCTGAGTAGTACTCCATTGTGTAAATGTACCACATTTTTTGTATCCATTCCTCTGTTGAGGGGCATCTGGATTCTTTCCAGCTTCTGGCTATTATAAATAAGGCGGCTATGAACATAGTGGAGCATGTGTCCTTCTTACTGGTTGGGACATCTTCTGGATATATGCCCAGGAGAGGTATTGCGGGATCCTCCGGTAGTACTATGTCCAATTTTTTGAGGAAACACCAGACTGATTTCCAGAGTGGTTGTACAAGCTTGCAATCCCACCAACAATGGAGGAGTGTTCCTCTTTCTCCACATCCTCGCCAGCATCTCCTGTCACCTGAATTTTTGATCTTAGCCATTCTGACTGGTATGGGATGGAATCTCAGGGTTGTTTTGAATCCACTCTTATACATCAACTTACAGGCCAAGCTGACACTAACATTGATGCCTTTGACTTCAATTTATATAAAATTTAATGAGAATTCATTTAGGAAAAGAATAAATGAGGATGCCGTTCTACTCGGCATGATTCTCTTATTCCTTGAGGTTGGGTTTAGATAAAAATACTATTCATTTGCTGCGTATTTTTAACAACTAGTTGAAGAAGACAACCATATGGCTAGAGTCTATGTGATTGTACCTTCAATACACCCTTTAACTTAATTAGAGCTAAAACTTTAATTGTGTAAATTAAACAAACTCAGAAGCATTCCTGTCCATCATTTTAACCTTCACGACTTTAAACCAAAACTTAGACATGGACCAACCCCAGCATGAATATGCACTGGCTTCCTGAACAAAATGATCGTGATTTTTTTGTCTTTTATAAAAATGTATCTTTGTAAATAATTATCATGCCTGTTGCAATAATTAGACTCTTGCCTATGGTTTTACAGGTTGCCTGTGCTTATTTTGGTTTTGTGCTCATGAAGATGCAGACTCACTGCCTTAAAGTATAAGTAGTTCCCTTCTCAGATTTATAGTTTATTAAAATAGGAATGGAAAAACAATAGAGAATGGAGTTATATGCTGACCTCAAGCCCTGACACCCAAGTACCATGAGGATGTACACAGAGTAGCAAATTTTATTTAAAAAACAGAATATATCATTTTATTGCCCTCAAAATACACAACACACACACACACACACACACACACACACACACGCACACGCACGCGCACGCGTGTGTGTGTGTGTGTGTGTGTGTGTGTGTGTGTATCCCAGAGAAGATGTGCTGTAACTGTGTATTCTTGTACCCATAGAAAACTGTATCTCTGACATATCCATCAAAGAATCTTCTTAGTGTAGAAGGAAGAAGCACTACAGAGAGTCACAACTTATTTCAATGTAAAGAATAAATGTCCATAAGGTACTCAGCCCAAATAGAAATTTCTACAGTAAAACTCCTATAATGAAAGGTCACAGAGTATACCATGAGAGGTCTTGGAAACATTGTAAGAGTCAGAGTACTAGAATGCATGCTGTGGCATAGTACCCTCTATGGAATCTCAACTGTGTGGCTGCCTAAACAATACCTAGATAAGGACCACACTAGCACAGAGAGAAAAAATTTTACAGGGTCTCCATCTCTAGATTAAGTGCTCCAACAGTTGGTGGCTGCTTTGGGAAGGAGAATCAGTTTGCTCCAATGACAAGTTCCTAAAATATTATCCGGCCCAATACACAACATGAACAACTATAGAGAGAGATGTCATTAATTTAAGAGGGATTATCAGTGTGCAGGGAGCATGGAAGAGGCTAAAGAGAAAAGAGGAAGGGATAAAAATTATGTTAATATAATATTTATGTATGAAATTATCAAAAACAAATGAATAGAAAATTCTATTTAAAATCAGCAATCAAAAGCATTGTAATGGTATTGTACAATAGTGCTCAAACTATTAAAACAAAATAGAATGTAATGGTGGTTTATGTTCAGATATGGTTGCTCATAAAACTCTAATCTTAGACTGCAAAATTTGGAAGTGAGAAATATTAATACTGCTATATAGGTAGGAATGCTCAAAAATGTGTCAGATCTGAAGGCTTTAAGCTCTATTTTCTACCTTGGTTTTTATAAATTACTGCCATAGCATTTGTGCGTGTAATCATAGCTTTTAGACAGTAAAAGGGTCATGATAGGCAACATTCCTTTTATTACTGTCTCATCACATACTCTAACCACATCATTTCCTTGACTAGCTGTTCTGTTTGGTGCTAAATCAGGACACCAAGGACATCGCTGTCCCAGGTGTGCAGAGAGATCTCATTTATCTGCGGTGCTGCTGCATTTGAATACATAATAGTGTCCCTTTCTCTTCTGTTCTATTGTTTTCCCTCCTCGAGGAATACCTCAAAACTCTAAAGTTTAGGAATAACAGTTCTTTCATTTAATATTCTTGACATTCTACTGGGGAAACATGCACAAAGCACATGGGTTGGGATTAAGAAACTAAGATTCAAAATTCAATTTTGCTCCTCTTTTGAGCAATAAAGTTTCTCTGAAATGCTTAAATAACTACAATATTTATAAGATAGGGTTGCTGTGATGCATGAAAGCTATCAGTGGCTAGTCTAAGGATTAGCATAGTATAGTTATTACCTAATAACCAGAAACATATATTGAGAAAAATTAGGTGACATTCTGCCTTTGCCTACCTAGCTTCCATTCCTCTGATTTTGTAACAGTCTATATTTTAATTATAGTTTACATCTTATGACAGAAACTCCCTACTTATCAATTATCACCTTATGAGATGCTTTGCTGTTGTGAATAAGACACTGCAAACATCCCTGGGGTATTCATTCTAAAATAAACAGCTATTTAATATGAAGAATGTTATGAAGCAGTATGTTCATATTACTGTAGGGCTTTCTGTAATCAATTAACAGTGATTATTTAGTCCATCTTGCCTGGTGCTGTAAAACTTCCCTGAGGAAGAAATGAACAGACGTTTGTTCTCTCCAATAAACCATTGAGTTTATTCGATTTACACACAGGAACATGAGTAAGGAGTTACTTTCAGGAACATAAGTGGTCTGAAGACTAGTGCACAACTCAGAAGCTCACTTCCCACAAGCCCTGGCAATAACTCATGAATCCCATTTGTTCTCTGCACATCTTGTAGGTAGTTTGTCTATTTAAAGATTCTTCCTATAATTTTTAACTAGTTTTATAATATGGAGGAAGGAACTATGGATTTTGTAAATTTCAGAAACTTCCTAAGCTTTGTAATTCTCACTGTCCTCCTGGCCCTTAGAAATCACACTTCTACCCTGTGTGGGTTCTGTTTCAATTTATAGGAAATAGCTACAGTGTACATATTCTTACTTTGTATAAAGAGGCACATCTAAAGGATTCATAAAATACTGTGCCAAAAGAAAGACTGACATTACAACAACTTTATATCCTTAATAACCAAAGAAAGGATATTAAGTTGATGTAATGTCAGTCTTTCTTTTGGCACAGCATTATAGATAGATAGAGAGATAGATAGATAGAGAGATAGATAGATAGATAGATAGATAGATAGATAGATAGATAGAGAGATATGGATATGGATATGGATATAGATATATATCACCTTAGGCTTATAAAGAAGGCTGGACATTATACAACCAAAATCTTATTCTGGCATTGAATTATACCATCCCTCGTGCCATTCGCAGTGTAGGTTCTATTGAACAAACACAGTGAGCAATCTCTTCCAATGTCTGCAGCTTTCTTTCTTTGCTAGGTTGCTTGACATATCAGCAGTGTAGATTATAGATGTTGATCCAAAGGATGTTCAAAGACTTCTGTTTTGATACAGAGAAAAAAGCTATATACTGCTGGTCAAAATATGCCCATATCCTAAATGCTTAACTTTCAAACATTTTTTTTTACTTTTTATTTTCATTTTTATATTCGTAATATCTCTTGATGCTGTCATTTAGCTCAATATATATTACAATGTGATTATTATAGGTTACTTTGCATGAGTTATACCTCTGCTGTATATATTTTAAGAACTTAACTAGCTCAAACGAAGAAAAGATCAGTGGTGAGAGGTGAATATTTAATAGTATGTTCTCAAATTGGTTAGAGTGCTATAACAAATGACTTAATTAAAGTTTTGGACAACAACGGTCTGAGAGTCTACCAGCCAAAACATATCTGTGCTTGTTCAGTGCTCAACAAGAAATTAACTAAGAATAAATTAAATGTTAATGTATGCAAGTATATGCTTGGTAAAGGCTAAATGGTTATCATACTTGGAAACGCTTACAGAATAATAGTACATATTCATATGAAATGTGTACTTTTAATTGCATTCTTGTAAGTATTGTTAAATATTCCATGTTTTAGAAAAATACTTTTCTATCACTATATATTCTTACTTAAAATTATTCTTTAAAATTATTTTAATTAGGTGAGTTTTTTTCTATTTGTATGCAATGCACCTTTTCCTCTCCTCCCACAACTTTCTCTTGTCCCCCTTTTACTCCTGATATTCTGTCTTCCTGGCTAGTTCTCTTTCTTTTAGATGCCATTCTTGCCTTTTGATTGCAGTGGTCACAGCTGTTGTGTGTTTACAATTTTCTTAGACATGTCACACCCAGAAGGGGGCATTTTACATTATTCTGCCTAATATATTGCTCTGATTGTCAATAAAATGAATGGCAGCAAATCTGATAAGGATGTGGGAAAAGGGGAACCCTTAATCATAATTGATGGGAATATAAACTGGTCTAGTCATTATGAAAATCAGTGCAGATGTTTCTTTAAAACTAAAGCTGACCCAGATGTTCCACTGTTAACCATAAATCCAAAGGACTCTCTCTATTCCATGACAGAGATAGCTTAACATACATGTTTATTGCTACCCTATAGACAATAGCTTGAAAATAAAACCAACCTAGGTTTCTATCACTTGATGAGTGATTGATGAAAATATGGTACATTCATGTCACAGATCTATACTCAGCACTAAAAAAAGTAAAATTATAACATAGAAAGGAAAATGGGTGAAACCAGAAAATGTACTGAGTGAAGTAACCTGGACCCAAAGAAACAAATATTCTCCATCATATGTGTGTGTTTTAGATGAATAGATTTACATTTCTGTGTTTATGCTGGAGAGAGTATTTACCTGGGACAAGTAGCAAGAAAAGCTGCTTGACAGAAGCGGTGAGAGAACTGAAGGGGAGAGGATAATAAACGTGTGATGTGGTGAAATAGAGGTGGGATGGGAAGGTGGGGGTAGAAACTTAAATAGGGGTAGAGAAGAACACTCAGGGAAAGTGGTGGTGAAAACAAGGACAACCAAAACTAAAACATAGGAACAAAACTGTATAGGAACCTATTAGCTTATAGGAAAACTGAAACTTGTGTTTCTTTATTTGTTTGATTTATTTTTAAAGCAGGTTGCACGGGCCTTCCTTGAATGGAAGGATACTGGTGCTCCCTAGAAATTGCAGATTAATAAAGAAAAGCACGTGTTGCCTGTTTTAGGACATCTCCCTATGAGCTGTGTGCCACAGAATCAGTAAAGGCCTCCAAGACAATAGAGGATATTGCAAGGGTTTTGGGCTGTCCTGTGGAAGGAAATACTAAGACTCTGGTGTTGAAAAGAATACATGCTTTGAAAACAGACACAGAGAAATAAATCTGAAACAGGCATAGAAACTTCTCTGGTGGCATTCACAG
This sequence comes from Mus musculus, assembly GCF_000001635.26. Lineage (NCBI taxonomy): Eukaryota > Metazoa > Chordata > Mammalia > Rodentia > Muridae > Mus > Mus musculus. Next base: position 92,402,352 of record NC_000077.6, read on the forward strand.
ATGGGAGGTGTTTGGCAAAATGTTGAAAGAGAAAAAATCATCAAAAATCTAGCCAAGTTGTCAGCCCCGTGTACGACAAGATTGACCTGCATAACAAGATATACTCACTGGAGGAATAGTGGTCTGCCTGATTTTGAGGTAACCAACAGTCAATTGGACCCCAAACCCATTCCCTGGGAATGAATTCACATCATTTAAAGTTAGTCAAAAGCTGATGAAGAATCTATGGAAGAAGCTGCTTCTGGTGTTTTCCTAAATGGGAATGAGTTTAAACTGCCTTCTAAGTTCTTGTTTATGCCAAAAGTCTGGTGAAGCTCTCATTCTAAGGCAGAGAAGACATGTTTGGCAGTGTAAAATGGTGAAATCAGAAGGTCATATAACTCATCCAAGTGCTGAGAATAAAGACCATATAAGTGTTTAGTCCTGTGCAGAAAATGTTATAGTAGCTAATGATATTTCCATTGCACTTTTTTTTCTGATTCTGGAGTTTGCACAGGATGTGGATACTTTCTATCTGAAGATGAATGTTGGATGAACTTCAGTGAAGAACATGTTTGTGCATGTGTAAAACCCTGAGTTCAATACCCATCACCACACATGTACAGAAAGAGTAATGTTCAAGTCCACAAAATAATAATTTAAATAGTAATTAAACATAAGGATACTCATTGTAGTGAATGGGGTTGAAAATTTACCATTCTTGAAAGCTGTGGGCAATATTTATAAACACGTGTTTACATAGATCTCTTACAGTGCTAATCCAGGGATGACTGACCAAAGAAATAAACTTAGAGCAAATCATCCCATCTTGCAAATGTACTAGTTGTGGGGTCCTGGGGGCGGGGGAGTTGCTTCAGGTATCTGAATGTCACAGTCCTCATACAATAGATATCATGGCTTTACCCATGCTAGTTAGCTTAGATAAATGAGTCAACAACTGTGAAAGACCCAATGGAGCTCCTCAAATACAGTGAACTTGGTGTGTATGTGTGTGTGTGTGTGTGTGTGTGTGTGTGTGTGTGTGTGTGTGTTAGACGAAAACCTAAATATTGAGAAGTTAGTCAATTAAAAATGAAATGGGGGTAACTTCCATGTGTTTATAGAATGTGATACCACAGACCATAATTGAGGAGGAGATGCAGTTATGAAATTTCTCAATATTAGTAATGAGAGAAGCTTTCTAATTTACACCCAGCTAATTAAACCAGAGAGAAAATAAGAAAGAGAAGCATCTGAACAAAGTGAAAGATAAGGAATAAATTGTCCAAGACTGATGCTTGCAATTTGGATATACTGGCAACAAGTTGGCCTTCTGCAGAGCTGAACATTATAGGGAATAAAACCTACTGTACCAAAGCCAAACATAGCTAAGAGTTTGGGCACTCATTCCTAGCAAGATACAAAGACCGGGTAAGGGCTAGAAGCTGCATTAGGAAACTACCACTGACTGTCCTAGACATTTGCTAGTAGCCAGGTATGAAGTGTTCATGTACGAACTGAGGCTAGAGAATTTTGTTCTACCCACAACCCTGGTATAGTCACAAATTTTGTGACCAAAATGTTGATTGTATTGAATGGCATAGGGTTGGGTTGTCTTATTCAAGGGGATCAGAAAATTATCAACTCTATAGTCAATGTATAATTCAAGAAGTTGTTCTATCCTGACAAATTCTTTTGTGCTACCCTGGAGTGTAAGAGGCATTTGAAAAATGGTCCATCTGTAGCTCTTGTGTCTGTGAGTTCCCTCTTATGTATTTGCTGTCTTTTGGCTTGCCCTTGTTTACTTGATTTAATTTTTAAGAAGACCCAAAGATCTTATATACTCCATTTGTTAGGATATTAAAATGTAGGAGACATAGGCTTCCCAGTGCTAGGCTAATAGTATTCTAGGCCATGACCATCTACATATTAGAGTTAAAACTCAGAAAGCTTCAGTTATGCCGCTGTTTGCTCACTATTGCTGTGACCAGGGAAACTTTTAGAAGGATTTATTTGGGTGTATGGTTCTAGAAGGATAAAAGTCCATCATTATGGGGAGCATGGGAGAAGCAAGGGAGAGGTATGGTAGTAGAAGCAGGAAATTGAGAACTCACATCTTAAACTACAATCATGAAACACAGAGAGTGAGCTGAAATGACTCATGTCTTCAAGTTCTCAAAGTCTATCTCTACTGGAGCATATCTTTCAACAAGGCTACTGTCTTAGTCAGGGTTTCTTTTTCTGCACAAACATCATGACCAAGAAGCAAGTTGGGGAGGAAAGGGTTTATTCGGCTTACATTTCCATACTGCTGTTCATCACCAAGGAAATCAGGACTGGAACTCAAGCAGGTCAGGAAGCAGGAGCTGATGCAGAGGCCATGGAGGGATGTTCCTTATTGGCTTGCTTCTTCTGGCTTGCTCAGCCTGCTCTCTTATAGAATCCAAGACTGCCAGCCCAGAGATGGTCCCACCCAGAAGGGGCCTTTTCCCCTTGATCACTAATTGAGAAAATGCCTTACAGTTAGATCTCATGGAGGCATTTCCTCAACTGAAGTTCCTTTCTCTGTGATAACTCCAGCTGTGTCAAGTTGACAAAAAAAACTAGCCAGTACAGCTACACTTCCGGAACCTCTGAATGCAGTGCTATAAACTGAGGACCAAGTGCCCAGATACAAGAGTCTATGCAGGACAGTCTCATTCAAATATTACAGATCTTAAGTACAAAAAAAAGCCTTCTACGAAGTTGGACTTGACTAGAGACTGCAAAGTCACAGCACTTTTAATACCTACAAGAAATAAAAGGGGGGGCAGAGAAAAAATAAGGGTGAAAAGGACAATGTCAAACTAAGGTCCTATGTGAGGAAATACTCTAAAATGAAGATTACTTGATGAAATTCTGTATCTGGTAGCTTTTCAACTTGAATTCCTGATTTAACTTTAATTTAACTTGAGTTCTTATAGCATGTCAATCTGATGGACAGGAATGATTCCCTGAGAGTGAAGTTTTAGCTTGTGTGTGCCATGTGAGTTGAACTCTTGTGTCAGTCTTCATGTCTTTAGTGCAGGCAACGAAATATGAGAAGGCCAGCTTATTTTAAAGACAACGCAAATAATACTTTAACGTTTATGTCTGCATGGACATGCATGCACACATGTCCACATATCCATCATGTGACAGATGATAATAAATGGAAAAGATGAAATCTGACTAAAAGAACAAGGAGAGCTGTGCTATTTAAAATGCAGGAGATGCTCTCTGAAGAGTTCCCACTGGAAATGTAAATTTTAGGGAAAGTTCTTTAAGGGAAAAAATGGAATTTATTATGATCGAAGTTAAAGAAATAGATACAAATAGAAAGTGGCTGAAGAGCAGAATCTTCACTGAGTAGAAAGTGAGATACCAGAATTGGAGCAGGGATGATGAAAAAGGGCAGGTGATGTTGAACCCTGTGTGCCATGCTGGGGACTGTCTTTCCTTTGAGTGACAAGACCAGTCATCAGATAATTTTAAGGAAGAGAACTGGATATCTGTCATCTTATGGATTTCAGGAAAAACATAAACAAAAGCAAAACAACAACAACAACAACAACAACAACAAAAAGAAGTAGGGTTTGTTTAATTGCTAAGAACATGGGTTAAGGTCTGTGGAAGTTCTGTGTCGGGAGGTGTCCAAAACCACAAGGGGGAGCTCTGGAGGCGATGAGCAGTCCACGATTTGGACTTTGATGCTAGATTAATAGGGTATTCTACTAATGCTTGTTAATACTGAAAAATCAAAATGCGCACACAAGAGAGAGAGAGAGAGAGAGAGAGAGAGAGAGAGAGAGAGAGAGAGAGAGAGAGAGAGAGAGGGAGGGAGGGAGGGAGGGAGGGAGGGGACTATCTTGCAACAGAATTGCCCTTGCCCTCATAAATTGTTCAATCCCGTTTTCCACAGTTTTCTGAGCCTTTGGCATAGGGTTTAGAGGGTAGATGTATCAATTAGGGTTGGGTACTGCCCTCCATCAAGTGTTCTTTGAATTTTAAGCAGACATGTATTTATTTAATGTTCTCTGCTGCAGAAGGAGGCTTCATTGGTGGGTTACAATTATCTATAATGAGATAGGACTTAGAGGATTTGATGGGTCCAAGAGAGGGGTAGAAATTATACAAACACAGTGGTCATGTATGATAATCTCAAACAAAATCATTTTCTTTAAAAAAAATCACTAATTATATTTTTATAAAAGAACCACCCACCATAGTGAAGCTGAATTAATGAATTTTATATGGAATGAGAGAACACATTTTAAAAATTAGGGTAGACAGAAACAGAATGAGAAAGACACTTGGAGTCAACCACAGGCCTCCACTCATATGCATATACATTATACCTACACCCTCCACACACACTACATAAAAATATGTTTCAAAAATACGTAACTTCAAATGAGAAGAAAAGGCAATACATTATTCCATCCTTTAGAAAAGAATATATATATATATATAAATATATATATATATATATATATATATATATATATATATATAATATCAAAGAAATGCACTTCTACTCGTGTGGTTGTCTGATAACAGCGGAGTCAGCCCTTCTGGAGGTATTTGGCCCATTGTCCTCTCACGTGTGACAGCCTTAGAAAGGCATCTGAGTTGGAGGTTTTATAGGCACAGCCTATACCTCAAAACCTGGAGAAACAGGATCTACCCTGACGTCACAGATTCTTCACTTCCATAGACTTGTTTGATTTATCACTTTCCAGCCAATGTCTGTCAGGTACATGAAAGTGAATAATAGCACAGATTCCCTCCTGTTCTTTGTGAGAAGAATGAACTAAATGCGTTGAGGTCTGAAATTTTATGGACTAGGAACCCTACAATCACTCAAGCAGGATATGGTTAGGAAAATGACCCACTATTGAAATGCTAATGATCACCCACAAATATTACATCCTGCATGAATCATGTAGAAAAAGTGCATTTTAGTAGGAAACAGTTTGCTTATTCAGGGAATATATATTACTTTTATATGTCTATATTGGGTAGTGTATACTAGAGAGATATGATGAGAGAATTAAGTAATTCATTTCAAAACAGCATGAGAATATATAGGTTTCTAACACCCATCCTACAAAGATTATTTGAAATACACTTAAAGACATATGTACAGAAGTCTTCATTTATGTCTTTTTTCCTTATTACTTTAGTTAATCATTATCTCATTAACATTACACTAACTGTATGTGTATATAATCCTAAACAGTGTATGATACGATTTATCAATTCATACATTACATGCAGATATAATAATTTATATATTTCCCTTTTGGATATTTTATTTTGAAAAATATTCTCTGTTTTTAGATGCCTTTCTAAGGCTGTCACATATGAGAGGACAATGGGCCAAATACCTCCAGAAGGGCTGACTCCACTGTTATCAAATCCAATACCTTCATTTAAAAAGCTACACAGTGAGGCTGAAAACATAGTTGAGGAGTTAAGAGCACTTGTTCTTTTTGAAGAAGACATGGTCCACTTCCCAGTGCCCACATAGTGTCTCCCAACTGTATATTACTCCAGTTCCCGGGGATCTAATTCCCTCTTCTGTCCTTTCTGGACTTCAGGCACCATGTACTACACATATATTCCTGCAGGTAAAACACACATGCATGTACAATTAAAAAAAATACCTTAAACAGCAAATAAATAAAATGTTGTATAAAAATTCAATGTTTATATTTGCTCAATGAAAAACTATCCAACCTCAAAAAAGAAGAGAATTCCATCATTAGTAAAAGCATGGATAAACTATAGTTTGTACTGTCATGTAAAATAAACCAGAAAAAGACATTTGCCATGTGATCTCATAGGTGGTAAAACATGAAACTCATAGCAACAAAATGTAGATTGCTGGTTAGTAGGAGCTGTGGTCAGGAAGAGAATACATTGACATCAACCAAAGTCTCTAAAATTTCTGTTTGGAAGAACCACATGATTAATGGTACAACATGGCAACTGCAGTTGGAATAACATCTGGTATGCTTGAAAATACTCAGAAGATGACAGAAAATGACTTCTCAGCACAAATAACATGATCACGGAAAGCCATGCTAACAATAGCTTCATTCACAGCATACATTTCTTTTTAAAGATCTGGTTGTATCTCATAAAATATACAACATGTACTTGTCAAAGATAAAAATTAAATGCTGAAATGGTACATAGTACTTTATTACTGAAACAAGACACTTTTTCCTGCTTATTGCTTCACCAAAGAAGTATTTTGGATGTTTTAAGATCTTTTTTTTTTTAACTAAAGATGCAACCTTGTAAGTTTCTAAGTGTCTCCTTGTACATTTGGCAATAGGTTTTCTAGGGAAATAGCTGGCTGTGGAATCACTGTGCCTAAGGATATTGGATCTTTTGATTAACTAGAATCTGCTAAATGAAGTGGCATTTAGACTTATTCTCAGTAGAAGGAAACTCTTGAAGGACATTGAAGTAGGGCATCAGTATGATCAAATTATGTCTCAGAACTCTCTGCCAGCATATGAAGACTTACTTAGAGACAGGTGAAGATAGAAGACTTGACCCAGGCAGGGCTCAAGGGAGATGGGGATGTAGGGAGAGAGAATTGCCAGAGATGGTGATTTTGGCCTAAGTGCTCATGGGAGTTTCCTGAGATGATCTCTGAGTCTCTTCACATACAGATAGGCTGATTATCTTTTTTTTTCTTTCTTTCTTCACATCCTTACCAACTACTCAGGCAGCATTTTTTTGTTTGTTTGTTTTGGAAATGTGACATATATCATGGTGTTTCAAAATTCTGTTCTTCCAGTCAGTGCGCTAAATTGGAATCTCTTTAGGATGTGTAATGCCTCCTGCTTCTGCTTCTCATTTATGTGATTTAGAGGTAATATTAATACCCACCTCTGTGCATAACCATTAGTGTTTATAGAGGGAGATATATAAAGAGCATACAGAGCAGGAAGAGAGTGCGTACATGCCACAGGTGAGAGCAAGCAGCTGTTATGTTAATACTTAAGTCAACGCAGAAGCTGGTGATAGCAAATGCCCCACCCCTTCCAAAGACATGAAGACAAAGAAAAAATGAATAACTACTGATTCTCCCTTAGAAATTAGTGGATTTGCCATTTGAAACTTCTCTCTCTGGTGTCCCATGCTGCCTGATGGTTTGTACTTAGATGCCAGCATATTTCTCTCTTTTTTCAACTTGAATAAGCTAGACTAAGAGGAGAAGGAGGGAATTTCTCTTTAGTTCAAGCAATCTTTCTCTCTGGGTCTCATTTCATCTTAATTGAATCAGTAATCTTTTGTTCAAGATATAATTTATATGTGGTTTAAATTTTAAAATAGATATTTGTAGGGTTGGGGGGGGGTGTTGAATTGATGATTACTGAACTTTAGAAAAGGCCAGAGCCTATAGGAAATATAAAATGTTGCTCCTTTCCTCTAACCAAATAAAGGGGAAACAGTGTCCACAGATTGGCATGTGCTTTAAGCATTACAGTGATAGGCCCTGCACAGTCATGTGAATTTAGAGTTTAAGAAAGTTCATTTGAATAAAGGAATACAGAACAGATTTAGGTGGCTCAAGGTTTACAAGTTGGGCATATATGTTTGGAGTAAAATGAGCCACCTAAATATTGCCAGTAATTTAGATAAAGTTTAAAGAAACATATATATATGAGGGATATATAAAATGGAAGCATGCTTCACTCATATGAAGTAAAAATACCTGATTTTTTTCTAGTGAGTAAAATAAGCTAACAAACTAAGAAGTATAATTATATATTTATAATTTGCCCAAATAAGTCAATTTATTTAGAGTTACATGATTTTATTTGCACTTGTTCACTTTAAAAATTTAATAATTAGTGATGAAGCACATGATTTATTTCATTGGTATGAGTATCAAATGAAATTATATCTTAATTTTGATAAATTTTAATGGAATTACTAGACTGTCTCAATTACAGATAAGTCCCACCATCGATTGTAGAGAATAGCCTGTAAGAATACACGGACAAGAGCCTATTGAAAATCTTTATCTTCGTGAAAATATTGATTACACTATTATTAAGAAAATATGACCTGTCAATTACAACTCTGATCAAATATACATATATATGTGTGTATATATATATATATGTGTGTGTGTATATAAATATATATATATATAGTTATATATAGTTACATATAGTTTCATATATATAGTTATATAATTATGGGATTTTATGAAGTCATTGGACTTCAGGTGCCAGTGTGATATCAGAGATAAAGCATTAAGAGTTGAGATTAAGAAGTTGTCTAAGCTGGTAAGTTGCTTGCCTTACTTTCAGGAGGAACTTACAGTGCCAACACTCACAGAAAAGATGAACATGGTGAGGTGTATCTGAAAGTCCAGAGTTGTGACAACAGAGATGGGCAAATGCCCAGTTTGCTAGTCAACCAGTCTTGTTGAGACACAGAGCTTCAAGTTCAGGATCAGACCATACTAAAATAAGTAAGATAGTGTGAGCTTAGAATGGAAGATAAAAGAAATATAACTCAAGTCATTCTATGACCTCTCTCTATATTATACATGTGACCTAGCATACATTAAAGAAACACACATACATAAACTCACACCAAAAATAATAAAGGAAAAGAAGAGAACTGTTGGGTTTTAGATGTTAAAAATAACAGTGGGAGTGATGTGATATCCCTTTTCAGTTACAACTATAATATTGATTCATAACTCATTGTTCATTCCTACCTCTCAGTATCAAAGCACATTATGATAGTCAAAGTTAATTATCTCACCATACTATCAACTTCTAAAACACAGGTTTAAGTAGCCAATTAGCTCACTCAGTAAAAACATAAAACTTTTAAAACACTTTTGGAATCAATTAGCCCCAAATCGATAAGTGTAGGGATAAATAAAATGCAGAGATTTGTCACAGATGCTTTCCTTCCTAGCATGCAGCTACCCTACCATCTGGAAGTCTTTGCTCTGAATCCTTTTCCATTTCTGTCATCTTCCCCACTATGAGAAACAGTGATTATTATTCAAATAATAAGAAAGCTAACTTATTTTTCCAATCCAAATAAGTGGGACTAATTTTCTTGTATGTACAAAGTGGTGTTTTCATGAGTCTTTATGCAAAGGTCTAATGCCTTGGTTACAATCTGTGTCCACACCATGTGTATCTGTGGACTATGTCTCATTTGTGCCCTGGTTTGTAGCACTGTGTTCATATGATAGTCTATCCTTTATATGTGTTCTTCACATTACCAGCCACCACTATGCAGGTGCAAAGCTATAAGCATGGTAGTCACATGTTTTAAAGCTTTGAAATTCAGCCCCTTCCACTTAAGATGTTTACTGAGACACTAATAACTGTTATGCCAGGATATGTCTGGATATGCCAATGTGCACTGTACACTAAGCTAGCTGGCGCATTAGCTTCTAAGAAATTCTCTTCTGTCTGACTCCCCTTTTGTCTGCAGGTTTATTGCCTGAGAAAAATACAATGCGAACAAATTTGTCACAGATGCATCCCCATGACGAGCATGGAACAATCCTACCATGTGAAAGTCTTTGCTCTGTATTTTATTCAATTTGATCATTGTCCCAAACAATATAAAGAACCATGAATATTATTCAGATAATGAGAAGGCTGAAATTTTTTAGTGATCCAAATCAGTGGAGTTCATTTTCTGGGATTGCAAATATGCACAACCATATCTAGATTTTCAGTGGGTTCCAAGGATCAAACTCGAGTCAGCAGACCAGCACAGTCCGTATCTTTACCCAGTAAGGCATCTTCTTGACCCCTTAGTTTCCAGGTTTATCTTCAATTAGTTTACTTCTTTCTCTTCTATATTTTTATTAGTTAATAGAGGTTATTGTGCTTTCTTATCTACCCAAATTCCTCCTATTTTCAATATTTTTGTGCATGAATCTCTCTTATGAGTCCATTTGCCAAAACCTCACCTTCACTGCCATTGATGAGTCTCTCTTTTAGTTCCATAGGATGGGCATCTTCTGTTCTCCCTCGTCTTGCAAGTCCTTAGTCATTTTGTGGCTTATAATCTGTCTCTGTTTTTTTAGAGTCTATGTGTTATGCTTTTCTGTTTGGTGATGACAATGAAGAATTCTACATAGTTTATCCTACTTTGTCCATTCTTAATTTTCCTCAAAGCATCTACCATTTGTGTAAAACTAAATACTATCATATCTGTCTTTTTGACACTGATGTGATCATCAAGAGGAGGTAGGAAGAAGACGGAGGATTCAGGTAACAAAATAGACACACTCTAGATAAGTGGATGCTATAGTATGGGAATTGTGTCCCTTTCAAAATTCACATTTCAGGTAGTAAAACAAACTGTCCTCATTCTGCTTATTTCTTTGCTGTGTATATTGTACAATAACATGATGCATTAACGTGTTTTATTTCATAGGTATCTAACTGTAGGAATTGCCATAAATTAATTCAAATGGGAGCTAGCACTTATTTTTCTATAAGTGTTTCAGAAAGCATTAACAGTGAGTGTTCATAGAAAATACATATGCATTTTAGCCATTTAATATATTATAATAACAAATAAAAGCAATACACAATGATATACCTATACTGAATAAACCTTTTAGCTGCAAACACTATAATTGTTAAGTGATTAGCATGAAATATGCATAAAGTATGGTACTTAGTAGTTCCATTCTAGTCCCTTTCTATAATCTAGAATCCATTAATATTGGGATGATATTGGGTGTGTGGGGATAAGCTTCAAAATTTAACCAAAGGACAGTTAAATTTCTTAATTACAAATGTTGCTCTTACATTTCCAAGTGTAGACTGGAGAGATTTTGTTTTTAAGTAGAAAATGTTTAAGACAGTGTTCTAGCTCCTGCCTAATATACTGCACTCTTTAACTTTTTTAACATTTCTTTCTTTAATTATTCATCCATTCAGTCCTTCATTTATGTGTACAGAGCCACATATGCCATATTTCACATGTGGATGTCTAAAGGACAAATAGGAGCAGTTAACTTTTTTTTATTTCACTCTGTGAATCCATGGAGTTGAATTCATGCCCTCACTCTTGGTGGCAAGCACCTCTACCTGCTAACACATCTCATGGACACTTGTTGAATATTTTTAGGTGAAAAGTCTCATTTGAAAGAGATAGTAGAGGCTCTTAGGTGTTGTACTGCCTGGTTTTGTGTGTCAACTTGATGCAAGCTGGGGTTATCACAGAGAAAAGAGCCTCCCTTGAGGAAATGCCTCCATGAGATCCAGCTGTAAGGCATTCTCTCAATTAGTGATCAAGGGTGGAAGGAAGGCCCATTGTGGGTGGTGCTATCCCTGGGCTGGTAGTCCTGCATTCTATAAGAAAGCAACCTGAACAAGCCAGAGGAAGAAACAATCCAATAAGCACCATCCCTCCATGACCTCTGCATCAGCTCCTGCCTCCTTGTTCCTACACTGTGTGAGTTCCAGTTCTGATTCCCTTTGGTGATGAACAACAATGTGGAAGTGTAAGTTAAATAAATCCTTTCCTCCCCAACTTGTTTCTTGGTCTGTGCAGAAATACAAACCCTGACTAAGACAGGTATGATCTTCAGAATCGCAAATAAAGGAAAGGATAGAAGGAAACACAGTGTGTAAGGCATATTGTTTCTTGCTTTCATAGACTTACATTCCTAGATATCTATGGTTAGGAAAGCTTTCCTACTAATCTAGGCAAAAGGGATTTTATTTTGTTTTGTTTGATTTTTTGTTTATATACTCTTGTCACAGAAGTTCATCGGGAATCACAGTTAATCAGACATCAGAATAGTATTCCACCTCCCCAAATGTGCTCAATAGTATCATCAAAGCAGTACAGAACCTCAGTTACTCTCCTTCCCCCAGCTAGAAAAGGAAAATGGGGACCCAGATGAAACCACACTGTAGGATTCCTTCAAGCCTTAAAGTCTGCATCCAATGTCTCTATGATAGTCATTGTTCAATTCATGCATTGTTTTAATTGCAGACTGAGCATCCTTTTTTAGGTTGTTTTTTTTTTTTCATGATCTAATAAAGTAGAATTTATTAGTAAACTGGGTATTTTTATTTATAGTCAAAACAGACTGTTTGACTGAGAAATATAGATTAGCAACTCTGCTCTGGGGCCGTATTCTTGAGTATATCCAGCATCATATAGAAGTAGTAACTGAGCACAGCCCTAATGCACAGCTGATATAAATGGAGATGTGCCAGTGCTATCAAAAATAACCAGCTTTTAAAGGGTTTGTGTAAAGTCTTCAGTTTTACATTGCTTACATGATAAATGATTTTAGATATGTTGAGTAACATGAAATATATCATCAAAATTGCTTTCAACTGCTTCATTTATTTTTCCCCTGCCATGCTTTGTAAAATCTTCAAATTATGTGTGTGGATTGCATGGTATTTCTTGGGGCAGCTCCTGAGTACTCTGATATACTGATAGTCTATGAAAAGGTAAACTGGAAGGCATAATGCCATCATAATTTGGTGGATGAAGACCTAAAATCTCAAATAACTCATTTACTCCCAAGAATTTGATTTTACCAGATAGGAATCTGTAAGTGAGTAATGAAAAAAAGCCTCAGGACTCCCCAAATATAACATGATGACTGCTGGGAAAGAGCCCTGGAGAAAACAGAGACCAAGCCAGTACTGTATCATTGTTCTTAAAGATGGAGGTGTGCAAGGTTCACACTGTAAGCCAATCACCCAATATGAAAAGCACCGAGGGACAGATAAAACACACAGAAAGGGACAGTTTTCAAAAGGAGGGTTCCAAACTAAATTAGAAAGCTAGTTTAATTCTAGAAAACTTTTTTTTTCATCATATGGGTCAAGTCACACAGTCCTCCTCTTAACTGCCAGTACGGCCTCATTCCAGAGCACGTTTTACAAGTAAGGGTTCGCCACTGTTCATCCATTTGCTGACAAGTAGAGCATCAGTACATTTTGTGCTGATAAATATTAATGATAAGATAGTAATATTCTAATGTGAGTTAAAACCAGTGCTAATATTCACTGTACTTTTCTGAAGCACTTCAAATTATGGGCATTTACATCCCCCCAGTACCTTGCTGATGTAAATACCATCCAGTCATTTATAGAGTTGAGCCATCGGAACCTCCACAAGACTAATGAATCATTTAAGAACATTCCGGTATTTGGTTGTAGAGAAGGTCCCAAGTAGTTACTATGTGACTTAAATTCTATCTAATTTCAAAGCCACAGTTCTTTAGCATCCCAGAATACTAAATTGAAGGTACACAGGGCAGAGTAACCTGATATTCAACACCTCTTAGAATGTCTCTCCATTCTTTTCTTCTCTGTTTGATAAGACAATTATAAACTTCATGGAGAGAAATAAATCTGATTATTTGGTCTGAATATCTAACTCCCTCCAAAATAACGATGCTGAAATTCTAAGGTGAACACTGATGTTGTGAAGAGGGTGAGGCATTTTGGAACAGATTAGCCCCTGAAAGCACAGCCCTCATAAATGGGATGCATGGCTTCTAAAAGAGATGCAGGAGAGCTGGCTTGCCTGTGCAGCATGTTAGAACACATCCAGAGACACCAAGCACTACCTGGTAAAGAACTCTCATCAGACACAGATTTTGATAACAGAACTAAGTTAAACTTTTTGGACTCATACACTGTAAGAAGGAAAAAAATAAAATAAAATAATATAAAATAAGATAAAATAAAATAAAATAAAATAAAATAAAATAAAGTAAAAACAAAACTAAACATAAAAGCCAGCATTCTTTTGTCTATAAACTACTCAGCTTACAACATATTACCACTGGGGCCCAAATGGACAAAACCACTCCCAGGAGACCCTGATCAGTAAGCAGTCCATTTATCATAACTACTTTGTGATGCCTCCACCACTGTTTCCTGATGCATTTTATCCAGGGACTAGTGGAGAAGGAGTGAGCAGTAAGGAACAAAAGACCCTTAGGGAACTGAAATTGCTCTATGATAAAAGAACAAAATAACACATCATTTGCCCAATGCTTATAAAATGTACACCAAGGGTGAATCCTAATATAAATTATGGAGCTTGTGTGGAAATCATGTCTCAGTGTGTGTTCATCAGTGGTAGCAGATGTACCACTCTGGTGGGAGATGTTGGTAATCAAGGTGTATGAGGTAGGAGTATTTGGGAAATTGATACCCTTGTTCACATTGCTGTAAACTCCAAATTGCTCTTTAAAAGGCATCTTATTATTAAAAATAGAAATTTTGCAGCCTTGAAGTTTCAGGGCTGTACAATTTCAAAATCTCAGAATCTTAAAGTCTTTCAGTCTTATGAATGTGTGATTCTGAAGTCTGTTTTGTGGCTTCTTAGCCCATTATTAAAATCTTACCATCTGCAAATCTTAAGACTTCCTATAGGATTTGCCAAACATTTTTTTAAAGATGCAGAGAGTAAATGATGGATGCTTATGGACCTCTGAAGTCCCATGTAGCTACTCAATGCTATCACTGCAACCCATTAGCAGCTACAAACAATAAAAACGCAAATGCCATGTCTGCATTATAACACGGTTTTATTCACACGAACAGGTGTGCAGCACCGTGGTATGTAGGTTCCTGCTATAGAAGTTACATTCCTTTCAGAATGAAATAGCTTCAAAGATGTAGTCAGCAGAAATCTATGCTCACTTTCAAAACATTTGAATCATCAGTAAAATGATTTTTTTTTAAAAACGTTGCAATCGACGTCTTGTTCCAGATTACTTGTGGTCTGTCATTCACATTTAATCTATCTTCTGTTCTCTAGAACTCTATAGGGTTCAGCTCCTACATTATCTTATTTTCCCTCTCCAGATGTATTACAATCACTTTGTAATAATATCCAAAGTCCCCCATGATAGTCCAGTGCTCTCTCTGTGTTGTCTTGTGTATTTAACCTTCACCATGTGTCCCCTGCTCTTTCAAATTCATCTTTGAAGATTCCTACTTCGCAAGTAATTTTCCCCCTAATGAGACATCATTTGTTAATTCTGAGTATTATTCTTTTAATCATTTTATCATCATTTCCTTTTATTTTCAATAATCTCATTACAAAGAATCTGTTACTAGTCTAATCAAGTTAAAGCTGGATATTTTGGCAAATTACTCATTCCCTGACAGTCTGGAGGTAGTATTATTTTTATCTCTTTATTTAAAGTATCAGTTATAATTTCATTTTGATGTGTGTTTATTCTATTCTCTCAGTGTCTGAGGGAATATTTTATAAACAACTATATGTCAACATGTCCTTACAGTAGGGATTTTTTCCTACAGTCTTTGGAGAATTTTAGCCCAGTAGGAGACTGTCTCTTCATTAAGTTTGACAGACCTGTTTTTCCTTTGATGCTTTCACTGGCAGGAGTCAATCCTAATTCTCTACTTCTGGGCTCTTAGGAGAGCCAGCTAATTCTTACAGAAAACAGCACCTTTAAAACTCACCTGGTTGATCTCTGAGTTCCAAGCCAACCTGATCTACAGAACAGGTTATAGGAAAAAAAGGGCTATTTAAGAAACACTATCTCAACCCCCCCCCAAAAAGAACTCACCTGAAAGAAATATTTTATCAATAGTTAGTCAAACCATTCATGACTAAGGTACCTTTAACATTCTACATATATCTACTAAAATATTTATAGGCATCTATAGCCTCTGTCACAGAAATGCTGGCATGGACAATTGGTTTGTTTCATTTTATTTATTTATTTGTTTGCTTGTTTATTTATTTATTTATTTATTTATTTATTTATTCATGTGTTTGTGTGTGTGTGTGTGTGTGTGTGGGGTTGTTGTTGTCATTTATTCAAATCTCAGATTCTCTGCTGCAGTAGAACCTAAGGTGGGCTGATTAGCTGGCTTAGAATCAAAATAAAAAAATAATAACAACAACAACAATAACAAACTGGAGAAATGTGCCCTTCCTCAGCCTTGAGCAGGCTGAACAGACCTGGTGTGCTTGCCACAGTGGGCTTAAGGACTCGGGTGAAGTCATGTGCCTTGATTGCACATGCTACTTCCTACAGGAACTTAGAAGGATAGACTGCCCACTAATCCAGCTGAAGAAAAAGATGGGTCTGTGGGCTCTCCCTTTATAAATGCAGTGCTGAATATTAAACTGGGAGCCTTGATCAGAACCTTTATCTTGGCTTCATCCTTCTCTAGCACCCTGTCCTTTTCATTTTCAGTCCCGCTTTCAGGTGAAGCCAATTTGTCCTTGGCCACTGGACAGCTACAGAGAAATACACCAAGTCATAGAGGAAATACCAGAAAATAGACCTTAGAAGGTTTCCTGGTAAACACCTCTTTTTTTTTTTTTTTTTTTTTTTTTTTTGGATAGTGAGACAGTGATCAGTGTTGTTAAATCATTTGACAAATGAGAAACAAGGAAGATGTTCTCTTAAAAAAGCAGAGACCAGTTAAATGATCAAGGTGGAGCTTTTCCAGACTCAATGGAGAGTTTCGGTTGCTTCTCTATGGCTTCTGGAAAAGGATAGCAAAATAAATTCTGGAAGCCTGGAAATGCACACCCAGTGATAAGAAATGCCTTTATTTTGCAGCTCAGTTCATTTTGGTTGTTTGGTCTTTTTGTTATTGTTGTTATTACATGCTCTCACTGTGAAGCCCAGGCTGACATCAAACTTGAAATCCTCCTGCCTCAGCCACTTAAGTACTGGAATACTCAACTATTGCTGCCTTAACTAAGTGAATCAAAGAAATAATTAGAAGAAAGAAAAAAAGACAAGAGTATCATGAGAAATGGTAAATATTTTAAAAGTCAATCATCAAAACAACAAATTTTTAAAAGGAATTTTGAATGCTTCCCATAGGAATAACAAAATACTAAGTCAGTGATTGATATAATTTCCAGAGGTGCTAAAGAAATCCATAGTTCCTAGGGTCACAGACACCACTTAAAATATCTATATTAGATAATATGTCATAGGTCAAATGGGAGTTAACTTTCTAATTCTCAGAAAACAGGCTACAACTATATATGAAACATGGAGAAAGTTTACTAGTTATATTGCTATATTGGCTATAAATTTTATCTTTTGATAAAGAGGGGAAAATATTCCTGTATCCTCCAGTGGTTTTGACTCTCTACGATGTTCTGAGAAATGTGGAGGGAAAAGGAGGATGAGGATTAATGGGAACAGTTACCACCCTTACTGATACAAGATGCAGTCAGATTGAGTGAGATTTCCCCTACAAGCCCATGTCTCTTTCTCTGAATGTATGCCCTTTTGAGGTTTTCTTCAGAGACAGTTAAGAAAGCAAGAGACAGGGAATATCAGCAACTTTTGAGGAAATAGATTCACCAGATCCATAGACTGGATGGGAAAGGATTAGAGTCCCTACAGTCTGAAGCAAAAGAAAGACAGACCTGAGAGGGCTAAGAGCACTGGGAAGCTGATGGGTGGTTCCCACAGGCATAACACCAGGACCTAAAGACATTTTTAAATCTTGTTTTCATAAAAAAAAAAAAAGCCTGTCTGAAAGCATCAAAAATACATTGTATTTTTCCACTCTCTCATGACATTTGAAATGAGTGACCTCTAAGGGAGCCATCACTCTGGGCAAGAGAAAATAGCTACTCTTACGAACAGTTGCAGAGGAGACAAACAGAAGAGGTCCAGGGCCACATTCTGATGAATTTTGCCTTTCACAATCTGGATTAATTACAGATCACTTGGGCAGTTTTAAGATTCAGTCCACCTGAATTCTGATAAATTACAGATAATGCATCAAATTTTACAAGCATTTAAATCTTAAAAGATTATTTTAAAATGCATAATGATTGTTGGTGAAATGCATTCCACTGATTGATAAAACAGTTTACATTGAAAATGTGGAAGAACTCCAATATTTTTTCAGGATCTTCTTGAAAATGCAGAAATTATATGTACATGTTAGTCCTGGCAAAGAAAGCCCAGCAGAAATATTTGCCCAAGACAAGAGGAAACATAAAATAATTTAAAGTCTCTCTCCATGCTTACAAAGAAAGTACAGCTGGAATTACTATTTAAAAGTCTATTTTTAGGGATTTGCTAATGTAACTATAATGTTAAAATATGTATTTTTACTTAGTAACTTCATTTTAAAAGAAATGTATAAATACTTCCAGGCTGCTCATTATTTCATTTTCTAAGCATCTTTTCTAAGGTTACAAATTTTTTTCAATCTTAGCATGTTCAAATTTATAAAAGCAAAAATTCATCATCCATGTCTTACTATCAGTGGGACACACCATACAATGTCACTCTGTAATAACAAATGGTCTAATCCAAGATGACTGAGAACTGAAATAGTCAAAAAACATGAATTCATTGTTGTTGCTCCTCAAGAACTAAACACAGTTCACTTTAGCTGTTTTGTTTGTTTGTTTGTTTGTGGCCCTTGTGCCTTTTTTCTTTAGCTGCTTTACAGAACTAGTGATTGAGTTTTGTGTGGCAAGTTTCAAACAAGCTTTCAGTGTTTGGTAGGGACAATAACAACAAAAAAGGCAAACATATGCTGAGAATCAAACATCTCATGACGTTCAGGATTCTTGTGAATTTCTACAGTGTCAATACAAGATCACCTCTGAGGATCCATGGAATTTTATGCTCATTGCAGGCATCAAAAATGAAAGAGCAATTGTATTCACTAGACTGTCTATACTGCTATGAATGAAGCAGCCTGCTTATAGAAGTGTGCCCTGGTAGACACTCTAGTATGATAGACTACTCTAAATAGTAGTAGCTATTTTATATACTCAGACTTTTATTTTCATCAAACAAACATTCTTCTTGAACCCACCTAAACATAAAGAAAATATTGAATCTCCACTAGTAAAGGATATTAATTCTTGAAAGTAACAGAGATAAAAATCTGGCAGATTTTTCCTCTGCTGTTTTGCTTACTGCCTTATTTTTCTGTGATTGGAGACTTTTAGTTCCAGGTGTCCATGGGATTTGAAGGCTAAGATCTTGAATTGTATACATCTTTCAGCATTTAACACTAAAAATGGATTCTCTATATTCAACACCATAGAAAGGAATAAACTATAATCGTAAAGGAAGGATTCCATGGCCTTTACTTTAAACCAAGTGCTACTGTAGAAAGAATTGAATATTTACATTTAATACAATTAAAATAATCAAAGAAAGACACAAATTTGTGTTCTATCTAGCAATAGTACACACACACACACACACACACACACACACATGCAAATGTGAAGGTCGATTTAGCAAAAATCACTATTAAAAATAACACGGTCCTAATGACTGGAGACACAAATCATCTTTGTTTCTAACGTCATTTAGAATTCTTATACATTTCTTTTTTTAATTATCTTCTAATTTTTAGTTTATGTGTAAAAGTGTTTGCATGCATTTGTATCTGTGTACTATGTAGATGTAGTGCCCATGAAAGTCAAAAGAAGATGTCAAATTTCCTGAAAATGGAGTTGCAGAGGGTCTTGAGCCATGGCACATGAACTAAGAATGAAACATTAAGATAAACACATATTCTTAAGTTCTAAGCCCTCTTTCCAGCTTCTTATTTATAATTCTTGCAAGCACCTTTGCATCTATGAATAGAATTATATTGTATAGAGAAAGGAATTTTTCCTATTCACATTGCTCAGGAATTTTGGATACAATATAGGTTTATCCTTGTCAATGCTTCTACCTTAGATAAAGGCCCAGGTTTCAACAGACTTTTGCTAAATGATATTGTACTGACATCATAGAATCCAGTATTCACAGTGACTTCCTAAAGTATTTTTAAAACCCTCTTCAGGGCTTGGAATTTTACAAGGCCGACATCATCTTCTTAGAGGTATAGATACCTGTTAATAGTTTTCTTGCTCTTTTAGCCTCAATATTCTCCCCTAATCTAGCCTACACTCAATGGGGACTACACTACCTAGTACAAGGCATTGCTTGGCTTTCTGAAGGCCCTTTGCTGCACTCTTTCAACAATACGCAGGTTAATTCCAGTCTTTCTACAGCTGCTATGTTATTACTTTGTTATATTAGTCTTGTGTGTGTTATTTAGTACCTGTGGCCAAATTCCTGACAAGAAGCAAGTTAGAGAGAAATACATGTGATTCTTTGGCTAACAGTGTGAGAGGGAGGCAGTCCATTTTGGTAAAAAGGCATGACATCAAAAGCAAGAAGCAGTTGGGCACATTGATTTCACAGTCAGGCAGCTGAGAGCTGCATCAAACGTCAAGGCATACCTACATTACTTCACTTCCTCCAGCCAGACTCTCCCTTCAAGGTTCCACACATTTCCAAAAATACACAACCAGTTGGGGACAAATAGTTCAACCTGCAACCATTAGTTCAACTTTATGGGTGATATATTATATAATACCACAACAATGGAGATATGGACCAATCTCTACTGAATAATTTCTAGACTCTTGCTTCACCATGTCATCTGTTGATATTCTCTCCTACTTCATGTAAACAGGTCAGTGTAATGATAACATTCTCACCAGAGACATGCTTTTATTGTGTGTGTGTGTGTGTGTGTGTGTGTGTGTGTGTGTGTGTGTGTGTGTGGTAATTGCATGCACATATGCATGTGCGCATGCATGCCTGTTGTGTACCTATGTGTTGTTAGGTATGTGCACAGTGAGTATGCATGAACCTGCTTGCATGATTGTGCATGTGTGTAGATCACGTGTTTTCCCCTGACATTCTCCATAGTTTTGAGGCATACTCTCTTACTGAATGTGGAGGAACATTGGCTGATGAGATCCAGAAAGTTCTTTTCCTGTGATGGTTGTCCACTTGACTGCATCTGGAATTATCCAAAACCCAAGTGGCTGGGTTTATCTAAGAGGGATTTTCAGTTAGATTAAATTAAATTATTAAATTAAATTATTTTAAGTGGAAAGGCCCCCTTGCAGTCTAGATCTCCAAGGTAGGAAGATACACCTTTAATCTAGGCCACACTTCCTGCTGATAGCCTAGTCATGGAAGAAGAAAGCTTGTTCTCTTTGCCTGCTTGTTCTTGCTCTCACTGTGAAAAGTCCGTGTCTTGTGTCTTCACTGGTAATAGAGGCTACTTCCTTGGTATTCTGGTATATACAGAAACATACAGAGATATCCAGCTATGTGAACTGAGAAAATACTGGATTCTTAGACCTTCAATATATATATCATAGATAGATAGATAGATAGATAACATATATATGTATATTATCTAGAATATATGTAGAACATACATTTGTTCTATACATTCTGTGTTCTGTTCCTTTAGAGATCTCTGACTAATGCACTTCCCCACTCCATATTAATCAATTTGTGGTTATGAAAAAATTATGATCAAAAGCAGCTGAAGGAAGGCAGGGTATCCTTTAGCCTATTGTTGCAGAGAGAAAGAGTCCATAAAAGTGGGGAAGGCATGGCATGAACAGGAAGTGGGCTGATAATATTTTATCTGTAGAACAGTAGGAAGACAGGAAATGGAATGAGGCTACAAAACCTTAGAGCCCGCCCCTAGTGATGTACTTCCTGCAACAAGTCTCCACCTCCTAAAAGTTTCAAAATATATGCACACACTACAAACAATTGAGAACTATGTGCTCAAACACAAGACACTTTAGGGAATATATTTCATTAAAATCACCTTATTTAGGTCCCAAACTCCAGTAGGCTTATGGATGTATTATAAAGTAAAAGGTATTTAATTTGGTTCAACTTCAAAAGTTCCCATTGTCTCTAACAATCTTACCATTTTTCAGTAGTCTAAAGTCTCTTATGGAACTCAAGACTTTAACTGTGAGTCCCTATCAATAAAAATACTAATAATCAAAGCAAGCAAACAACGACAACAATGGCAAGAGAGCTGGAGGAGCAGCTGAGCAGTTAAGAGCACTGTGGCTCTTGCAGAAGTTCACTCTCTCTGCTTCATGTTCATAGTTGAGGCTCTAGGTAAGCAATAAGCTTCCTGCTCCAGCTGCCATGCTTGCCACTTGTTGCCATACCTAGTCTCCACCATTATAGAGTCTTATCTCTATAACCACTAGGCAAAGGAAACTTACTCTTCCTTAAATTACCTTGGGTAATGGTGTTTATATCACAGAAAATTAATAAACTCCAGAAACATATCTCCCACCCAGGGATATGCCACCCATTCCAGTGACACCTCTCCTGGGCCTGTGCATATCTCTCCTGGCCATGTAACGATACAGAACACTAGGTTCATGGGGCTGTGGTGTATTGCCAACTTCCTGGCTTGTGCTTGTTTTTATAACCGTAAAAGCATTGGAAAGAGATGAGAGCTGCTTCAAATATACTTCAAATTTTTAAATTAATTTTACATGAAGAATTTTTACTACTTTGTGGTAGGACTCGTGAACACATGGTAATGAATTCAAAGTGTAGTCTCTCTTTTTTTATTGGATATTTTCTTTATTTACATTTCAAATATTCCCTTTCCCAGTTTTCCTCCTCCCAGAAACTCCCTATATCATCCTCCCCCCCAAACCCCCGCTTCTATAAGGGTGTTCTTCCACCCACCCATCCACTCCCAGCTGCATGGGGAAATTTTGTGTAAGCAAACAGGTTAACAAAAGCCAAGATAATTTATCTGGGGGCATCTCAGGGTCCTAGAATAGACTTGGAAAATGATCCACAGGGCCTCCCATCAAGAAGAATTTTGGTCAAACCTACAATAGCCTCAGCAAGAATATAAAAGGAAGGAACCTCTACACTACCTATCCCTGTCATACTTGTCAATGACAAATTACCATCAACAAATTTTAATTTTAGACACTTCATATTCATTAGTTGAAGTGTCTTGTAGTATTTAGTAACTCGAAGTTTTTGCAATTTGTTCCAGTCCTTGGAAATTTGTCCATTGTGGCAAATGAAGCCCCAACAGAATATCACTACTTCTGTCACGGGTTAATCTTAGCACACTTTTGTCAACACTAAGATTAGCCTTTGTAGGCCTGCTAACCCCCTCGTTCTGTTATTGTTTGGTTTTGTTTTCCTCATGAAGGCCACATCTTGTAAGACTCTGGGTTGTTTCCTTTGAGTAATCCAAGGAATCAAAAATCATGCTTGTACTGGCTAGTTTTGTGTCAACTTGACACAGCTGGAGTTATCACAGGAAAAGGAGCTTCAGTTGAGGAAATGCCTCCATGAGATCCAATTGTAAGGCATTTTCTCAATTAGTGATCAAGGGGGAAAGGCCCCTGTGGGTAGGACCATCTCTGGGCTGGTAGTCTTGGGTTCTATAAGAGAGCAAGCTGAACAAGCCAGGTGAGGCAAGCCAGTAAAGAACATCCCTCCATGGCCTCTGCATCATCTCCTGCTTCCTGACCTGCTTGAGTTCCAATCCTGACTTCCTTTGGTGATGAACAGCAGTATGGAATTGTAAGCTGAATAAACCCTTTCCTCCCCAACTTGCTTCTTGGTCATGATGTTTGTGCAGGAATAAAAACCCTGACTAAGACAATGCTGAAGTCAGAGGTCTTTCTTGCCATAAACAAAGTACATTTGGAGTCTAAATATAATTATGAAATGTAGAGCAGTTTTGTACATTTCTGCTAGCTTTTACCAATTTTTCCTTGCAGCATCATTGCCTTTCAGGAGTGATGGCCTTAAGTAACTATGTTTCCTCTGAAGTAGATGGTTAGTCATGACCTTCTTGGTTGAGATTGTTACCATGACATTTGCTGTGGTTGTGATCTTTCAGCAGCCATGAAGGAGTTGGGGTATTTTAAAAAGCACTCTAGGAATCTATATAGCCATCTACAATACTATAAAACAAAAGTAGTACAAACTAGAGAACACGATGTTGCTTTATCACCAAATTATTAAAAGATATGGATTTAACATGTCCCAATGCCTTCCTAATAATTTACCCTCATATGAATACAATATAAGAGGGGTTTCTTCCCGTATCAATTAGATGTTTACTGTGTGCTAGTAATTGTGCTGAGAATGTTGAGTGTTACTCCTGTAGCATCACTGACAAGCAAGTACATTGTATTACCATTGTTACTTCTGTTTGATTATCCTATAAATTAAGAAAACAGGACATACTGTGCAAGGTAACTTACTCTTAGCTCCACTCAGGGAGGAGGAGAAGACTAAGATTTGATACAGGATCATTTTGCCTCTATATTTCCTCAAGTAATTTGTTCACCCTTCTAAAAAGCATGAAGCATCCACATTTTGGTCTTCCTTTTTCTTAGTCTTCATATGGTCTGTGAATTGAATCTTGGGTACACCAGACCTGGACATTATTATGGATGCTGGGAAGTGCTTGCTGATAGAAGACTGATATGGTTGTCTCCTGAGAGGCTGTGATAGAGTCTGGCAAATACAGAGGAGGATGTTCACAGTCAGCCATTGGACTGAGCTCAGGGTCCCTGATGGAGGAGTTGAAGAAGGAACTGAAGGAGTTGAGGGGGTTTGCAGCTCCATGGTGGGAACAACAGTATCAACAGGTCAGACTGTCCAGAGCTCCTGGAGACTGGACCACCAACCAGAGAATATACATGGAGTGACCCCATGGTGCTGGCCACATATGTGGCAGAAGATGGCTTTGTTGGACATCAGTGGGAGGAAAGGGCCTTGGGCCTGTTTAATGCCCCAGTGCAGGGGAATGCCAAGAGGAGGGGGAATGGAAATTAGTAGGTAGGGGAGAACCCTCATAGAGGCAAAGAGAGGGAGATGGGATATGAGGTTTCCAAAGGGAAGAACTAGAAAGAGAAATTTTTTTGAAATGTAAATAAAGAAAATATCATCCTTCCAGTCCACGCCAGCACCGGGGTACCTTTGGCACAAAGTCTACAGACACCCACAAGGTACCCACAGGACCCTCAACTTGATCTTAAGACCTCTAGTGAGTGGATCACAACTTCTGCCAGGAGGCATGTTCAAACACCAGATATCTGGGCAACTTCCCTGCAAGAGAAGAGCTTGCCTGCAGAGAGTACTCTGAACACTAAAACTCAGGAGAGAGCTAGTCTCCCAGGTCTGCTGATAGAGGCTAACATAATCACCTGAGGAACAAGCTCTAACCAGAGACAACTACAACAACTAACTCCAGAGATTACCAGATGTCAAAAGACAAACATAAGAATTTTACTAACAGAAACCAAGACACTCACCATCATCAGAACACAGCACTCCCACCACACCCAGTCCTGGGCAACCCAACACACCCGAAAAAATAGTCTCTGATTTAAAAGTATATCTCATGATGATGGTAGAGGACATCAATAAGGACTTTAATAACTCACTTAAAGAAATACAGGAGAACACTGCTAAACAGGTAGAAGACCTTAAAGAGGAAGCACAAAAATCCCTTAAAGAATTGCAGGAAAACACGACCAAACAGGTGATGGAATTGAATAAAACCATCCAAGACCTAAAAAGGGAAGTAGACACAATAAAGAAAACCCAAAGTGAGGCAAAACTGGGATAGAAAACCTAGGAAAGAAATCTGGAACCACAGATGCAAGCATCAGCAACAGAATGCAAGAGATGGAAGAGAGAATCACAGGTGCAGAAGATTCCATAGAGAACATCTGCACAACAATCAAAGAAAATACAAAATGCAAAAAGATCCTAACTCAAAATATCCAGGAAATCCAGGACACAATGAAAAGACCAAACCTATGGATAATAGGAGTAGATGAGAATGAAGATTTTCAACTTAAGGGGCCAGCAAATATCTTCAACAAAATTATAGAAGAAAACTTCCCAAACCTAAAGAAAGACATGTCCATGAACATACAAGAAGCCTACAGAACTCCAAATAGACTGGACCAGAAAAGAAATTCCTCCCGATACATAATAATCAGAACAACAAATGCACTAAATAATGATAGAATATTAAAAGCAGTAAGGGAAGAAGGTCAAGTAAAATATAAATGCAGGCCTATCAGAATTACACCAGACTTTTCACCAGAGACTATGAAAGCCAGAAGATCTTGGACAGATGTTATACAGACACTAAGAGAACACAAATGCCAGGCAAGCCTAGTAAACCCAGCCAAACTCTCAATTACCATAGATGGAGAAACCAAAGTATTCCACAACAAAAGCAAATTCACACATTATCTTTCCACGAATCCAGCCCTTCAAAGGATAATAACAGAAAAAATCGAATACAAGGACCGAAAGCACACCCTAGAAAAAGCAAGAAATTAATTCCTCAACAAACCAAAATGAAGACAGCCACAGAACAGAATGCCAACGCTAACAACAAAAATAATAGGAAGCAACAATTACTTTTCCTTAATATCTCTTAATATCAATGGACTCGATTCCCCAATAAAAAGACATAGACTAAAAGACTGGCTACACAAACAGGACCCAACATTCTGCTGCTTACAGGAAACCCATCTCAAGGAAAAAGACAGACACTACCTCAGAGTAAAAGTCTGGAAAACAATTTTCCAAGCAAATGGTTTGAAGAAACAAGCTGGAGTAGCCATTCTAATATCGAATAAAATCGACTATCAACCTAAAGTTATTAAAAAAGACAAGGAGGGACACTTCATACTCATCAAAGGTAAAATCCTCCGAGAGGAACTCTCAATTCTGAATACCTATGCTCCAAATGCAAGGGCAGCCACATTCATTAAAGAAACTTTAGTAAAGCTCAAAGCACACATTGCACCTCACACAATAATAGTGAGAAACTTCAGCACACCACTTTCATCAATGGACAGATCATGGAAACAGAAACTAAACAGGGACACAGTGAAACTAACAGAAGTTATGAAACAAATGGACTTAACAGATATCTATAGAACATTTTATCCTAAATCAAAAGGATATACCTTCTTCTCAGCACCTCACGGGAACTTCTCCAAAATTGACCATATAAGTATATGGTCACAAAACAGGCCTCAACAGATACAAAAATATTGAAATTGTCCCATGCATCCTATCAGACCACCGTGGACTAAGGCTGATCTTCAATAGCAACATAAATAATGGAAAGCCAACATTCACGTGGAAACTGAACAATACTCTTCTCAATGATACCTTGGTCAAGGAAGGAATAAAGAGAGAAATTAAAGACTTTTTAGAGTTTAATGAAAATGAAGCCACAATATACCCCAAATTATGGGACAAATGAAAACATTTCTAAGAGGAAAACTCATAGCTCTGAGTGCCTCCAAAAAGAAACTAGAGAGAGCACACACTAGCACCTTGACAACACACCTAAAAACACTAGAACAAAAGGAAGCAAATTCACCCAAGAAAAGTAGATGGCAGGAAATAATCAAATTCAGGGGAAAAATCAACCAAGTTGAAACAAGAAGAACTATTCAATGAATCAACCAAAGGAGGAGCTGGTTCTTTGAGAAAATCAACATGATAGATTAAACCCTTAGCCAGACTCACTAGAGGGCACAGGGACAGCATCCTAATTAACAAAATCAGAAATGAAAAAGGAGACATTACAACAGAACCTGAGGAAATCCAAAACATCATCAGATCCTACTACAAAAAGCTATACTTAACAAAACTAGAAAACATGGATGAAATGGACAACTTCCTAAACAGATACCAGGTACCAAAGTTAAATCAGAATCAGGTTAAAGATCTAAACAGTCCCATTTCTCCTAAAGAAATAGAAGCAGTCATCAAAGGTCTCCCAACCAAAAAAAGCCCAGGACCAGATAGGTTTAGTGCAGAGTTCTATCAGACCTTCAAAGAAGATCTAATTCAAGACTCTTCTGCACAAACTATTCCACAAAATAGAAGTAGAAGATTCTCTACCCAACTCATTCTATGAAGCCACAATTACTCTGATACCTACACCACAGAAAGATCCAACAAAGATAGAGAACTTCAGACCAATTTCCCTTATGAATATCGATGCAAAAATACTCAATAGAATTCTCGCTAACCAAATCCAAGAACAAGTTAAAACAATCATCCATCCTGACCAAGTAGGTTTTATTCCAGGGATGCAGGGATGGTTTAATATACGGAAATCCATCAACGTAATCCATAATATAAACAAACTCAAAGACAAAAACCACATGATCATCACCTTAGACTCGGAGAAAGCATTTGACAAAATCCAACACCCAGTCATGATAAAATTCTTGGAAAGATCAGGAATTCAAGGCCCATACCTAAACATGATAAAAGCAATCTACAGCAAACCAGTAGCCAACATCAAAGTAAATGGTGAGAAGCTGGAAGCAATCCCACTAAAATCAGGGACTAGACAAGACTGTACACTTTCTCCCTACCTATTCAACATAGTACTTGAAGTCCTAGCCAGAGCAATTCGACAACAAAAGGAGATCAAGGGGATACAATTTGGAAAGGAAGAAGTCAAAATATCACTTTTTGTAGATGATATGATAGTATAGAAAAGTGACCCTAAAAATTCCACCAGAGAACTCCTAAACCTGATAAACAGCTTCAGTGAAGTAGCTGGATATAAAATTAACTCAAACAAGTCAATGGCCTTTCTCTACACAAAGAATAAACAGGCTGAGAAAGAAATTAGGGAAACAACACCCTTCTCAATAGTCACAAATAATATAAAATACCTTGGTGTGACTCTAAAAAAGAAGTGAAAGTTCTGTATGATAAGAACTTCAAGTCTCTGAAGAAAGAAATTAAAGAAGATCAGAAGATGGAAAGATCTCCCATGCCCATAGATTGGCAGGATCAACATTGTAAAAATGGCTCTCTTGCCAAAAGCAATCTACAGATTCAATGTAATCCCCATCAAAATCCAACTCAAGTCTTCAACAAATTAGAAAGAGAAATCTGCAAATTCATCTGGAATAACAAAAAAAAAAAAAAAAACTAAGATAGCAAAAAAATCTTCTCAAGGATAAAAGAACCTCTGGTGGAATCACCATGCCTGACCTAAAGCTTTACTACAGAGGAATTGTAATAAAAACTTCATGGTATTGGTATAGCAACAGACAAGTAGACCAGTAGAATAGAATTGAAGACTCAGAAATGAACCCACACACCTATGGTCACTTGATCTTCGACAAGGGAGCAAAAACCATCCAGTGGAAAAATGACAGCATTTTCAACAAATGGTGCTGGCACAACTGGTGGTTATCATGTGGAAGAATGCAAATCGATCCATTCCTATCTCCCTGTACTAAGGTCAAATCTAAGTGGATCAAGGAGCTCCACATAAAACCAGAGACACTGAAACTTATAGAGGAGAAAGTGAGGAAAAGCCTCAGAAATATGGGCACAGGGGAAAAATTCCTGAATAGAACAGCAATGGCTTGTACTGTAAGATCGAGGATTGACAAATGGGATCTAATGAAACTGCAAAGCTTCTGCAAGGCAAAAGACACTGTCAATAAGACAAAAAGGCCACCAACAGATTGGGAAAGGAGCTTTACATATCCTAAATCAGATAGGGGACTAATATCCAATATATATATAAAGAACTCAAGAAGGTGGTCTCCAGAAAATCAAATAATCCCATTAAAAATGGGGCTCAGAGCTAAACAAAGAATTCACCTGAAGAATACCGAATGTCTGAGAAACATTTGAAAAAATGTTCAGCATCCTTAATCATCAGTGAAATACAAATCAAAACAACCCTGAGATTCCATCTCACACCAGTCAGAATGGCTAAGATCAAAAATTCAGGTGATAGCCAATGCTGGCGAGGATGTGGAGAAAGAGGAACACTCCTCCATTCTTGGTGTGATTGCAAGCTTGTACAACCACTCTGGAAATCAGTCTGGCAGTTTCTCAGAAAATTGGACATAGTACTACCAGAGGACCCTGCAATACCTCTCCTGGGCATATATCCAGAAGATGTTCCAACTAGTACCAAAGACACATGCTCCACTATGTTCATAGCAGCCTTATTTATAATAGCCAGAAGCTGGAAATAACCCAGATGCCCCTCAACAAAGGAATGGATACAAAAAAATGTGGTACATTTACACAATGGAGAACTACTCAGCTGTTAAAAAGAATGAATTTATGAAATTCCTAGGCAAATGGTTGGATCTGGAGGGCATTATCCTGAGTGAGGTAACCTAATAACAAAAGAACTCAAATGATATGTACTCACTGATAAGTGGATATTAGCCCAGAAACTTAGAATACCCAAGATATAAGTTACAATTTGAAAACACATTAAACTGAAGAAGAACGAAGACCAAACTGTGGACACTTTGCCCCTTCTTAGGATTAGGAACAAAACACCCATGGAAGGAGTTACAGAGACAAAATTTGGAGCTGAGACAAATGATGGACCATCTAGAGACTGCCATATCCAGGAATCCATCCCATAATCAGCCTCCAAACGCTGACACCATTGCATACACTAGCAAGATTTTGCTGAAAGGACCCTGATATAGCTGTCTCTTGTGAGACTATGCTTGGGCCTAGCAAACGCATAAGTGGATGCTCACAGTCAGCTATTGGATGGATCACAGGGCCCCCAATGGAGGAGCTAGAGAAAGTACCTAAGGAGCTAAAGGGACCTGCAACCCTATAGGTGGAACAACACTATGAACTAACCAGTACCCCAGAGCTCTTGACTCTAGCTGCATATGTATCAAAAGATGGCCTAGTTGGCCATCACTGGAAAGAGAGGCCCATTGGACATGCAAACTTTATATGCCCCAGTACAGGGGAACACCAGGGCCAAAAAGTGGGAGTGGGTGGGTAGGGGAGTGAGGAGGATGGTATGGGGGATTTTGGGATAGCATTGGAAATGTAAATGAGGAAAATACCTAATTAAAAAATATATATATAAGAAAATATCCAAGAAAAAATGCTTTAAAAATAATAAAAAAAAATGCAGGATCACCTTGTCACTCAGCTTGTACTCAAGGCTCCAGGAGGGTTCCTGGAGTGCTGAAGTTCTTAACCTGCTAGCACTTGGAAAGCAACTATAAGGCATGGAAATCTACCTGATCCTCTGGCCTAAACTTTAGACTCTGACCTCAGCATTCTAAAATAGAAGAAATTCTAACAACTTAGCTACAGTATACTCATATACATAAAGTAAATATATAAATCTTTAAAACACACATACATTAACACACACACATGTATATATACATACATACATACACACATTCATACATGTTTGTCATAATTAAAGTGTCAGTATTGACTGAATATCTTTGACATGCTAAGAAATGACAGCACACCTTTTCATACTAAACATAAAGATTTTGGTAACTACCTTCAGTCTGCAGAGCCTTAGTTCACAGTTACCTGCAGGGGTGCTTTGTCTCTTTCTTTTTGTCTCTTTGTAAAATGGGATGAGTACTATAATTACATCTGAGGCAGAGGATAGTTGGCAGGATGGAAGGCAATATTTGTACAATATGTGGAATATTATCTGAAAATAAAACCTGCTGTGGTGATTAAAGAGAACAAGCTATGGAAAGAGAATAACCTGGTTCCCACAGATATAACTGTAGTTATTATTTGCTGACACTGACAAACATACTTATTTCTCCTTGCCTTTAGTGTCTCACTTACAAAGTGAAAAGAATTGAACATCTTTATACTTTAACTCTATGTTCTCTGTCTTATGAATTTTTTTGTATCACTTCATCCGCTTCCTACACTAGACTGAAAATACATAAATTATGCAACCTGAGTTTAATTTTGAAATGTATTAGGAAATTGCAATAGTGACCATTTGGATTCTTCGAATGTTCCTAATATCTTTAATATTCAGAATCATCACTACAGGGTTAACTCCATTCTCCCTCTTCAAAGGATGGAACTGAGAGTCAAACTTAGTTTAGTTAGCAATGGAATTGCTAGATGAAGACTCAAGAGCAATGTGGGACAGATGTAGAACTTCACATTGCTTGAGTTTTACTCAACTCATTTGGAGGGGGGAGGGGGAAATCACAATAGCAGCTTGTCACTGAAATACAATAATTCAGCTCTTCAGGGAGGGTTTGTATTGAACTATCCAATGATTTTTTCCTTAAAAGGAAAAATGCACGTACTAATATTATTGTGCTCTGGGTGACTTCCCAGTAAAATTTGCTGAGACAGAAAGATGTATGGTAACTTTGATTTCGTAGAGGTGGGGCAATTTCCATTTTGAAATATTGTGCAGAGGAAAAATTATTTGAAAATTCAGTTTGGAAGACAGAAACCTCTAAGTTCATTTTCTATGCTTCTTCTAGGCAGGGTATTTAGGTGGGTAGAATACAGATTTTCAAAAAAATGTATTAGGTAAGTATTTTACTTTTCTGCTTTTGCTTCAGGTGTATTTTTGATAAGATTTGGGTGTATTGCTGTTATGGCTTAAATTTCTATTCAGTATTATCTTGTTTTATAAATATTTATTCTGATTCTGTTTTCCCATGAGGCCACAGTCTCCTTGAGGTTTATGTCCATGTCTTCCTCAAATATAAAGAAATAGGTATCCGAGCCATTGTTTTAATGTAGTGAGAGTGCAGCTAGGTTTTGTCATTTTCTTCATGAAGATAAATTATTGATAGGCAAAGCATGAAGGTTGCTGGGAAAGTGGATAGATGTCATGAGGGAATTAAAGGAAAGAAGGACATAAACTTATCTATATCAACAAGTCTGCAGCTTTTCTAAGCAAGATCTATATACAAGGAAAGGCAAACAGGACTCCTGAGATAACACCACAGACTAGAGCATAGCCTGAGAGAGATATATGATGGAGAAAATCAACCCTCTACTTCCACAACTTTATCTATGTCTGGGGAATTTGACTGGATGAGTGAATACAGAGAAATACATTGAAGAACATTCAGCAGGCACCATTATTAACTGAGTTTAACTCCAAAGCTTTTATTTTATTTTGGTCCTTTAAGAACTACAATGACAAGACAATTTTGTCCGTTAACTTTAGTGCAAAGAAGGACATAATCAAGTTTAGCCTCCTGTTATGGGTGGCTCTTCTGTACTGGCAAAGGGGCAAGTGAAGAGGACTAAGATAGTGATAATGCCTTTCATGTAGGTTCTAGTGATGACAGCAGTCCTTGGTTTCAGAGGCAAAAAGGAATACACTCAATTTTAGAGCAGCCATAAAACACAACAGCAAAAGAAGAGGAGATTTGGCACTAGCGTGATATCTTGACCCAAGCTATAGTATTCTGGGAAGAGGGAATCTCAACTGACAAATTGTGCTATGGGCAAGTTTGTGGAGCATTTTATTTATGGATGACTGATGTGGGGAGGTTCATCTCAAGTGTAGGCAATCCAACCCCTGGGCTGATAGTTCTGACGGCTATATGAAAGCAGGGTGAACATTCCACGAGGACCACTTCTCCATTCCCTCTGTATCAGTTCTTGCCTTCAGGTTCCTGTCTTGCTTTCCTGTCCTGAGATTTCAGGAGAAAGTACCAAGAGCTCTAAAATGGAATAAACCCTTTTCTTTCCAAGATTCTTTGGTTCATATTGCCTTTATCATAAAAATAGAAAACTTAACTAAGACAGATGGCTTAGCTACTAAAGTGCTTGCCATGAAGGCATGAGGACCCAAGTTCAGTTGCCAAGGCAACTGATGGTCCACGTTCAGTTCCTGTTGACAATCCAAGGGCAGTGTCATGTGTCTAATATTAATTAATGTATGGGAATTGGGGAGTGGGGGTGACAGAGTTATTATGTAGCTGCTCAGTGAACCAGTTTAGCCACTCAGTTGACTCCATGTTCAAAGAGAGACCCTCTTTCTAAAATAAATAAGAGAAAGCAGCAAGAAATTGAAAAACACCCTTTTCATGGAACTCTGGCCTTCACACAAACACCTGTACACAAATATATAAATGTATACAGTATAATGATGATGATGACCATGATAATGACGATGATGGTGGTGGTGATAATGATGATGATGGTGGTGGTGATAATGATGATGATGGTGGTGGTGATAATGATGATGATGGTGGTGGTGATGATGATGATGATTATATAAAAGTAGAGATAATTGTGGGCTCCATTTTCTTTTTTTTTTAATTAGATATTTTCTTTATTTACATTTCAAATGCTATCCCCTAAGTTGCCTGTACCCTCCCACGGCCCTGCTCCCCTACCCACACACTCCCACTTCTTGGCCCTGGCATTCCCCTGTACTGTGGCATATAAAGTTTGCAAGACCAAGGGGCCTCTCTTCCCAGTGATGGCCGACTAGGCCATCTTCTGCTACGTATACAGCTAGTGACACAAGCTCTGGGAGTACTGGTTAGTTCATATTGTTGTTCCACCTATAGGGTTGCAGACCCCTTCAGCTCCTTGGGTACATTCTCTAGCTCCTCCATTGAGGGCCCTGTGTTCCATTCAATAGCTGACTGTGAGCATCCACTTCAGTATTTGCCAGGAACTGGCATAGACTCACATGAGACAGCTATATCAGAGTCCTTTCAGCAAAATCTTGCTGTCGTGTGCAATAGTGTCTGGGTTTGGTGGCTGATTATGGGATGGATCCCCCGGTGGCGTAGTCTCTGGATAGTCCATCCTTTTGTCTTAGCTCCAAACTTTGTCTCTGTAACTCCTTCCATGGGTATTTTGTTCCCTATTCTAAAGAGGATTGAAGTATCCACCCATTGGTCTTCCTTCTTCTTGATTTTCTTGTGTTTTGCAAATTGTATCTTGGGTATTCTAAGTTTCTGGGCTGATATCCATTTTATCAGTGAGTGCATATCAAGTGACTTGTTTTGTGATTGGGTTGCCTCACTCAAGATGATATCCTCCACATACACCCATTTGCCCAAGAATTTCATAAATTTCATTGTTTTTAATACTGAGTAGTAGTCCATTGTGTAAATGTACCACATTTTCTGTATCCATTCCTCTGTTGAGGGGCATCTGGGTTCTTTCCAGCTTCAGGCTATTATAAATAAGGCTGCTATGAACATAGTGGAGCATGTGTCCTTATTACCAGTTGGAACATCTTCTGGGTATATGCCCAGGAGATGTATGGCTGGATCTTCTGGTAGTACTATGTCCAATTTTCTGAGGAACCATCAGACTGACTTCCAGAGTGGTTGTACAAGCTTTCAATCCCACCAGCAATGGAAGAGTGTTCCTCTTTCTCCACATCCTCCCCAGCATCTGCTGCCACGTGAATTTTTGAACTTAGTCATTTCGACTGGTATGAGGTGGAATCTCAGCATTGTTTTGATTTGCATTTCCCTGATGACTAAGGATGTTGATTTTTTTTGTCAGGTGCTTCTCAGCCCTTCAGTATTCCTCAGCTGAGAATTCCTTGTTTAGCTCTGTACCCCATTTTTAATGGGGTTTTTTAAATTTCTGTAATCCAGCTTCTTGAGCTCTTTGTATATATTGGATATTAGTCCCCTATCAGATTTAGGGTTGATAAAAATTCTTTCCCAATCTGTTGGCCTTTTTGTCTTATTGACAGTGTCTTTTGCCTTACAGAAGCTTTGCAATTTTATGAGGTCCTATTTATCAATTCTTGATCTTACAGCACAATCCATTGTTGTTCTGTTTAGGAATTTTTCCCCCTGTGTGGGCTCCATTTTCAAAGGATTGTTACTTTGAGCAATTGGAATTGTTCCAGGTACATTATAAGAGATGTGAGGGAAGGCATGTTCATTTTCTTTTCTTTCTTTTTTTTTTTTGTTTGCTATTTTTGTTTGACTAAATAAAGTCATATTATTTGGAATCTGGCTATTCTTCCCTTCCAATCAAGAGAAGTAGCGTTTTCCTTGAGATATCAGCATGGCATTCTGATTGCTCTAAAAGCAGCAATACCAGAGGAGACCACTGGTATTACTGAAGACTTCTTAATAGGATCTGCTCATTCCACCAAAACTCCCTAAATATGAAATAACAAGATTGCCTAGATTAGTTGAGATCTGACTCAGAGATGCTGCAAGTTTTAGGGAACTGTGATCTTAGATGACGACAAGGCTTTTAAAACAAGAAAAACCCTGAAACCACAAAATTATTCTAAGGTCTTAGAAAGGGTCCATGCTGCCCAAGGATACTCATGTTAACCATTATTTATTACAGGACACATCCTTTTCTCTGGCATGTTTATAATTAACCTTTGAATAACAGGAGTGAGATACATTTCTACAAGTTGTAGAGCTTCAATAGATGGCAAAGTCATGTGTAAAGTAACAGGGCGTTATTTTCAGCAAAATGAATGTAACTGTGCAACGATGATCCATCACCATGGTTTAACATGCCTTCCATGAAGGTCTACAATTTCTTTAACCTTCAGAGGTCAGAAGAAATACACTCTGTTGGTAATTTATGGGCTTGGCTGTCTTCTGCTGAAACACAGTGATACTTTTATGACACATTAAGTTTCATCCTTTCTTTAGAAGTTAAGGACCTGAAGC
Source organism: Mus musculus (assembly GCF_000001635.26). Classification (NCBI taxonomy): domain Eukaryota; kingdom Metazoa; phylum Chordata; class Mammalia; order Rodentia; family Muridae; genus Mus; species Mus musculus. Next base: position 92,438,709 of record NC_000077.6, read on the forward strand.
ATAAGTGACAAAAAAATTCTATTTCTTTAATTCTACTCAGACTTATATTTCCTGAATGGTAGCTTCTTTTTCCTCTACTTAAAACTCTTGGGTATTTACCTTTTTTCCTCAAGCTTTTCAGTCTCACTGCATCCATGTTTTTGTGTGAAATACCTCATAGCGCCTCGCATAAATAATCAAGTGAAGTTTGAATTATTCATCCAGGAAGCTAACAGCTAAAGCAAAGATGAAAACATGGAGCCTGTAAACTGGAAGTATTTAGAGATGGTAAATAGTGACATAGATCTTGAACTCTCACACTTCCTTATCAATCTCCAGTTACTTAGCAGAAAGCAGAAATCTTTTTTCCCATCTCCCTCTTGTAATGGGGAGATCTAGGATCAGAGTGAGAGGCAACAAGTGAGGTTAATTTACCTGCTGTGAGCCTGAGGAGACTGAGGGCAGCAGCAAAGTAGAACTTAGCTGGACTTGGCCCAAAAGCTGTGACTGGGTCACAGAAATCTGAGTGGTGTTTTTACATAGGCAGAACTCATTAACAAATACCTGCATGCCAAAAAATAATAGTAACAATAAAAGACAAAAGAATGATAAAGAAGAAATAAAAAAGAAGGCAGTGTCAAGTTCCGTTTTCTCAGGGATATCCATGCATCCCCCCTTAGAGCCCTCCTTATTAATCTTTCTGGGTCTATAGATAACAGCATGCTTATCATTGACTTCACAGCTAATAAATTTTAAGTGAGTCTACTTATAAGTGAATGCATACCATGTTTGTCTTTCTGTGTGCAGGTTGCCCTCAAGGTGATTTTTTCTAGTTCCATCCATTTGTCTGCAATTTTTTTTAATTAGGTATTTTCTTCATTCACATATCCAGTGCTATTCCAAAAGCACCCCCCCTCCCACTTCCTAGCACTGGCATTCCCCTGAACAGAGGCATATAAAGTCTGCAAAACCAATGGGCCTCTCTTTCCACTGATGGCCAACCAGGCCATCCTCTGATACATATGCAGCTAGAGACACGAGCTCTGGGGGCGGGGGTGTACTGGTTAGTTCATATTGTTGTTCCACCCATAGGGTTGCAGATGCCCTCAGCTCCTTGGGTACTTTCTCTAGCTCCTCCATTGGGGGCCCTGTGATCCATCCAATAGCTGACTGTGACATCCACTTCTGTGTTTGCCAGGCCCCAATATAGTCTCACAAGAGACAGCTATATCAGGGTCCTTTCAGCAAAAGCCTGCTAGAGTATGCAATGGTGTCAGTGTTTGGAGGCTGATTATGGGATGGATCCCCGAATATGGCAATCTCTAGATGGTCCAACCCTTCGTCTCAGCTCCAAACTTCTCTGCAACTCCCTCCATGGGTGTTCTGCTCCCAATTCTAAGAAGGGGCAAAGCATCCACACCCTGGTCTTCATTTCTCCTGAGTCTCATGTGCTTCCCAAATTGTATCCTATATCTTGGGTATTCTAAGTTTCTGGGCTAATATCCAGTTATCAGTGAGTACATATCATGTGAGTTCTTTTGTGATTGGGTTACCTCACTCAAGATGATGCCCTCCAAGTCTATCCATTTGCCTAGGAATTTCATAAATTCATTCTTTTTAATAGCTGAGTAGTACTCCATTGTGTAAATGTACCACATTTTCTGTATCCATTCCTCTGTTGAGGGGCATCTGGGTTCTTTCCAGCTTCTGGCTATTATAAATAAGGCTGCTATGAACATATTGGAGCATGTGTCCTTCTTACCGGTTGGAACATCTTCTGGATATATGCCCAGGAGAGGTATTGTGGGATCTTCCGGTAGTACTATGTCCAATTTTCTGAAGAACAGCCAGACTGATTTCCAGAGTGGTTGTACAAGCTTGCAATCCCACCAGCAATGGAGGAGTGTTCCTCTTTCTCCACATCCTCGCCAGCATCTGCTGTCACCTGAGTTTTTGATCTTAGCCATTCTGACTGGAGTGAAGTGGAATCTCAGGGTTGTTTTGATTTGCATTTCCCTGATGATTAAGGATGTTGAACATTTTTTCAGGTGCTTCTCAGCCATTTGGTATTCCTCAGGTGAGAATTCTTTGATCAGCTCTGAGCCCCATTTTTTAATGGGGTTATTTGATTTTCTGGAGTCCACCTTCTTGAGTTCTTTATATATATTGGATATTAGTCCCCTATCTGATTTAGGATAGGTAAAGATCCTTTCCCAATCTGTTGGTGGCCTTTTTGTCTTATTGACTGTGTCTTTTGCCTTACAGAAGCTTTGCAATTTTATGAGGTCCCATTTGTAGATTCTCGATCCTACAGCAAATTGAGAATTTTTAAAAAAAATCTAAGTAATATTTCAATGTGTAAATGTACCACATTTCATCTATCCATTCTTCTGACAAGGAACATCTATGTTGTTTCTGGCTATTATGAACAAAGCTGTGAGTTAAACAAGTGTAGTTGTGGTAGGATGAAGTTTCCTTTGGGTATATGCCCAAGAGTGGTATAGCTGGGTCTTGAGGTAGATTGATACCCAATTTTCTGAGGAACTGCCATATTGATTTCCATAGTGGTTGTACCAGTTTGCACTCCCACCAGCAATGGAGGAGTATTCAACTTGACCCACATCTTTGCTAGAAAAAAGAGTCACTTGTGTTATTTATCTTAGCCATTCTGACAGGTGGAAGGATAAATTTTGCAGGTGGTCTTTGGACAGGCAGGGATGGGAATGGGACTGATCGGAGGTATCAGGAGAGAGAGCACTGACAGATAACCTGGAATTGGAGGGCATGGGGGGATGATGTGAAAAGCTAGTCCAGTAGACGCTCTTAGGATTCTGTTTGAGTGACCCTAGCAAGGATTCCAAGTGAAGGATGATTCAGAGTCTGAACCTGCCATTGTCAATAACTAGACAAGACTTCAAGAGATAGGACTCCAGGATCAACCCAGCAACTAAAGCTTTGACATATAATCTACCCTGTCTGCAAGATTGCCCAAGAATGGGGCAATGGAGGTACAGAACTTGTAGGAGTGGCCAACCAAAGACAGATCTAATTTGAGGTTCATGCTGGAAACTTCCCAGATGACCAAGAATCAGAGACCTGTGATAGAAAAAAAAATCAAGAAAATTATTCCTAATGATATCATTATATGCTTATATACCAGTGTCTAGTCTTGTCATCATAAAGAGCTTACCATGAGCAGCTGACGAGTGTAATGCAAAGACGCACAGCCAAACTTTAGGTACAAAGAAAGCCCAAATGGGAGATCCCTATTAGGTCACCTCCTCTTGGAGCTCATAGTACCCCACATAAGAGAGGGAGAAAGAAATGTGGGAGCCAGAGGGGTCAAGGATACTAGGAGAGAAAGGCCCAAAGATTTCAACTGGGTAGGGCTCATAGGGGGCCACAAACAGAAGCTGCAATCACAGAGCCTACATGGATCTACATAGATGACAAGGTTGCTAGCTTGGTGCTTTGGTGGGACCACTGGCAGTGGAAGTGAGGGTGTCTCTGGCTATGCTTTTGGAATCCCTTTTTTCCTGCTTGTTTGCCTTGCATAACCTTGATGATGAGGATTGTACCTAGTTTTGTTGCCTTGTGTTACTACATGTTTTGTAGATGTTCCTGGGAAGCCTGTTGTTTGGTGTGGGTAGGCAAAGTAGAAGTGGATATACGGGAGAGAAGAGGTGGAGTGCAGGAGAATGGGAGGAATGAAGGGGGGAACTATAATCAAAGTGCATTAAAAAGGAAACAAAAGAAAAATTATAGATAAATTTTATAAAAAAATAGGAGATAGTAGAAGCTCAGAAGAAAGACATTGGTAAGGTTCAGACCAATGATGGACACTCACCTTTCTACCTCTCTGCCATGCCTTGACAATGTCATTGTATTTTAAAAGAACAGTGGAGGACAAGTGCAGGGTATAGAATCCCCAGTGTTTTCAGAGTTCCTGATAGGATCATTCCTGAGATAAATCAATCCAAGCATTTGTACTAGTTTGGAAAACCTTTCAGGATTGTTTATGTCTTATTGACTCAGTCTTCATTAGAGGACCTCTCTGATAAATCCAATTTAGTTTACAGTACTCTATCAATTCTACCTGAGATTCTTGTACATTGTTGGTAAAGTTGTATGTTTACTTTGCTGCCATGAATATTTTGGAAATAACCTGACCACATAGGCTCTACCTGATTATCAATGTAGTCCCCAACTATTAAGTAAAATATCCTATAAACATAGCCTTCTATTTGTTCTTTTTTATACAAGGTTTTGGGAAACTACTTTGACATCCATTCTCATTTAGTGTGTTCCCAAACTCTGAATTAGAGTGATTACAGTAGTATCTAGAAGACTATACCCAGACATTGACTATGTGGCCTATCTATATTCATAAAGCAATAAATACACCTTGAAAGCATTATGCGCTTTTTTATTGTAAGTTGAAGGCTCATTGCTTTATGCAACAAGAGTTTTGATGAAGTTCCTTGGATTCAAATGTCATAAAGTTCCTGCCTTTGCCAACATGAGTAGATAATACTTACTCTAAAAACCACCAGTGCTGCCCAACTATCTATCTATTTGGCGTCTCAGTCAAAATTCTGTGAGATGTCTCTTTGCACAAGGCAGGGAGATAATTGATGAAAACTGGAATTACATGTTTTATCACATGTCATTCTTAAGACAGGGATATCTTATTGCCATCACAATCATGGCAGAGCCAACTTGAAAATTCCAACCCTAGTAGGCAAGGTTGTATATAAAAGAAAAGCACCCAGGGAGATTCACCTGTGACGCCACTGTGTTGACCCAGCCCAAAGTGAATAGTTATTGATTGCAAATGGCCAGGTCTGGAATAACTCTGATGCCAACAACAGGAAGGAAAACTGGCAAAAATCTCTGCCCTTCCCCAGCATCTTTCTGATTACTCCCAGCTGTAGAAATAATACTAGCTCAAACTAGTCCTGAATGTGCTACTACAGGCCGGGTTGTACAACTTTTGCTCTTAGTGAAGGTTGAGTATACATGGAATCTATACAGACACAAAAGCTAGGTAGAGTAGGACCAAATGCTAAATTGACTTGCTATATCCAAAATTAATAAACAGACAGTTTTCATGAGCCAGTGAGAACAGGCAAATGTGTCCTGTTTTATTTTAGTTAGACCTCAATTTTCCGGTTTAAGAAATATGGACTGTGAAATACAGTAGAGTAGGGTCCTTTTCCTGGTTCAGCATCCCTGGGCAAGATTTCTGAATTCATCTTAAGTTATGTTAGATTGAGTTCATAAGTATATACATGATAAATAGAATAAAGCAAGTTATTGATGAGCTTGTATAACAATATTTCCATACTGTGTTTTAAAATTGAGAATGGATGGTAGGGGGGGGGGAGACAGGAGGAGATAGATAGGGATTAATATGGTGTGATCTCTTTATACATGAAAAATGTCTTCAACATGGTAGACCATACTGGGAATGGAATCAAATTATTCTTTACTCTATATCTTTGGCTCAATAATTTTTTGTGTTTGCTTTTGTTTTGTTTGATTTGGTTTTCCTTTTAATGGTAAGACTAAAACCAGAACCTTTCTGTATGCTAAGCAAGCCATCTACAGCCGATTTACCTCCAATGCTTGCTTTGCACATATTTTAAATGACAGTGAGTAATGAGAAATTCAACTTTCACTGCATTTCACTTAAAGATAAGAAGCCCATACTATGCAGATAGCACATGAAGAGGGATCAGGTCATACTGTAAGACATTGATTATGTTTTCTTTGATTTAAGGTTATTAAAAAATGTTTGGAATCCCTGAATACTGGCATCTTCCAACACAGATGCCAGGGAACCATTGATAATCTTGGGAATTGGCAGGGAAGAATTATGGAACTCAAATTGAAGTCTCTTCTAAGAACAGGCTTGGAGTTATCATAGCTGATTGATAGGATTTTGTGATTGGCCCAGTGTTGTATTAGGGAAAGTTATCCATCTCTTCTGCCAGGAAATTTTGAGAAAAGAAGTGTTAGGTCAAAGCAGCTGTTTTCTAAACTTGGTTCTCCAACAATAAAAATTTATGAGTCATATAACTTATACAATTGCTTTCCTCTTCTTGATAAATAATAGTGTGTGTGTGTGTGTGTGTGTGTGTGTGTGTGTGCGTGTGCATGTGCATATATGTGTTCATGTAGATGTGTTTGCATGCATACACACACTTATAAAACACAATGGAGTCAGATGAGATGTGCCTTTCACCTATTCCTATTTTTACAAATAATTTAATGTGATCCATGAGCCTATTAGGGTATGCATAGGTTATAGAGTTGAAAAACTTGTCTAGGGAACAACTCTGTCTTAAGACAAATTATAAGTTCAAGAGAAGTATTGGACATCATTAGAAGAGTTCTCAAATTGAAAAAAAAAACAAAAACAAAAAGCAATTTGAAATTTGTGTCTACACTTCAGTGTGACATATTTTTTTCAGAACAAGACATAATAGTAAATGTTACAATTAAAGTCTTTTTCATGTAAAAGCTTTTAAACCGTATATGCTAAGAGTCACACTGTACTGGGAGTGGCCTGTGTTCTGTAAAATTGTAAACCACAGCAATACTACATATTCTTTCTAACTCAGCTGAACCCATGTGCCCCCCAAAGGCAAGCTCACCAGTGACCAGCCACCCATTGCATTTTGCATTCAGCTAAACTGAAGGATCCTTTCCTTTTTTTCTCCAGTTCTTCTTAACCAGTTTTGTCAAAGAAGATTTTCCTCTCCCTCTATGAAGGAAGAACACACTTCAAGATCCTCTTCCACTTCATGCCTCTGTCCGAAATGTTCCTGTCACTTATAAAGTGGCCCCCAGTCGTCCAGTGCCTGACATGAGATAGATTATAGGAAACACAATCATCTTTAAGCACAACAGTCTTTAGCCAGGCTCCATCCAGATAAAAATTAGATGATTGTTTAAGTGCCTGCATTTTGCTACTAACTGGGGTGGTTTGTTGCCAATTATACCAAGAGTAAGACAGAATTTCACCCCTTTCTTACTGTTTGGAAAGATCTAAGTCCCAACAAATGACTGTAGCCACCACTGTTTTCAGTCTCTTTACCTTGCCCTTGATTGGATTCTCACATTTCTATGAGAGTTCAGGAATAGATCCTATTTCAGGCAGTATCATTCAGTGCAGCATCATCAAACAGAACCTCTCAAGGCAGAGCCTGTTTATCTCTCAACATAGCTCCAAGACAGAAATTCCAAGCCCCCCAAATCCCCAAAGCTGCTGCCCTGATATTTTATAGCGGTGTGGACACATTTTACTACTCCCCTGTGTTCTAACAACTTTTCAATGAGAGTAGAGTTTTCCACAGCATTAATCACCTTTGAGAGAGTGAATCAGAAGCCATCCTTTTTCAAAATCCATGAGCGCTCTTCTATGGCTGATTGTTTTAATGGACAAATGAAATGGTATTTTCCTCTGTAATTTGATGAGTGAGGCTTATTGGTGCAAAAGCAATGCTAAATTTGACACTATGCCATGTGGCACAAGTGGACCGTGCCACCAGACAGAAAGAACTGGTAAGGTTGAGGAAGCACAAACCCCAGGACATCTTTGAATTGAGAGCAGCAGGCATGGGACCACCAGCTTCCTGCCAAGCTCTACTTGCTCCGGAACACATAACCATGACTCCACACTGAGAGGGCCATGACAATCAGTCACATAAAGACAATACCTGAAGTCCTTCCCCATGCAATTAGAGCATCCCTAACATCGCAGATTTAGCCAATGGGAAGCATTTACCCCGGGATCACACCCTACTCACAAAATGTTTATAGCATCCCTATCCACATGGAATAAAGTACAGGAGTTATTTCACCAAGAGTAATTTTATTGAACTGTAACATTCTGGGGAAGAGTTTTCTCTCCTGAAGCATTCATCCCTGGACCTTGGATCCACCCAGTAGGCCAGGCTAGTGCCTCCACTTGCTGCTGCATCTCTGGGTGTGGCTCCTGGCTATCCACAGCTACTCCTCTCTGCTGTTGATTATATCTACTTCCTGCCACCCACTTGCCTAGCTCTGGTTCTCTGCTGTTTGCTGACAGTCCCCACTATTGATGTTGCTGGCATGGGCACTGCTATGGTCGCAGGAGAGACCCCAGCTATTTGCCCTGCAAGGGCTTCCCTTCTGAGAGTTGTAACACTTTGGCCAGTTTTAGCCAGACCAGAGCTCCTGGGAACCCTTTGTTATGGCTGGATAAGAGATCCTCAGAATTTATACCTCTGATTCCAGCAAGAATGACAACTGGATATCCTTATCACAGACTGTGTTCTGCCTTCTCTGAATGCCTGCAACACCTCCAGTGGCAAAACCAACAGGCAGCCCAACAATGCCACTCAACTGACCTTGTCATATGACTCTCCAGTTGCTTCAATCTTCAGACGCTTTCCTTTGAGCAGATAACTAAAATATACTCTTTTCCTTCTAAATGTGAATGTTAAATCTGGCAGAGGTTTGAAAAACCCAGCTTCCAATAGCATTTTGTTAGTGACATAATTACTAATAATAGTCAATTGCTTGATAATAAAATAGAATACCCATTTTCCGTTAGGACTTTTTAACAATTATGAAAAATAATATTTCATATTTCTTATTTAGGTATTGGGCTAAGTGTATTATGGAGGCAGATGTGGTTGTTTGCTTAGGTTTATAAATGACTTCATCACCTGCAGAATTTGTACAGCTGTTTCTAAATATTTTCATCCATTTCTCATCGTCTTTGCTCTCCCTTCTTTCCACACTGATCATCAACCTCTCACCCTCCTTGTCGAAATAGAGGCTGAAGGCACATGCTCCCTGCCACTTTCATGACTAACAGGTCTCAGCACAAAATGCTATACAAGTCTTAGCAGTGTGTTTCTGCAGGTCTCTTGTCTCTGCTATTTATCTTCCATCGATGTTCATGAGTCACCCAGAGTATTATTCTAAAGACAGACATGGACCCAGCACCAACAGCATCCATTGAGCTTGGTAGGAATCCAGAACCTCAGGTCTACTCTTGATCTATTGAATCAGTTGGCGTCATCATTACATTTCCAGGGCTCCCATGCACAGTGATTTGGGGAGAAATCCATAAGCAACACAAATCAGTTCATCTGCTATTTGAGTAGAGTATCTTCATTGACTTCTAACTTTACACAGAACACAGCAAGTGAACCTTGCACTCTTCCCATTGGCTCATGAAGCTCCATGTACTCTGACATTAACACATTTTTTTGTTCTCCATTCGTTCTGTTCCCCTAATATAAAGACTTCATTCACGAGAATGACCTTTCTGTTCTGTCACCTCATTTGAGGGCTTAGCTTTTAGCGTTCCTTTGTTCATATGACTTTCCTTTCAACTTTACAATGTCTGGCTTTTTCCTATTCTTATGGAGGGGAGGGGCACTGCTGGTGTGAGTGTTTTGATGTGCTCATGGGCATAGGTAGATTTGGGAAATCTAATCTGCTAATTAGGTTGAAATCCACCTTTGACTGGGTAGCCTTCTGAGCTCAGCCCATAATGGAGGATTCCCTTCATTAGCAAGGTTGACCCTTCTCAGACCTTGCGGAGAGTTCAAAAACAATATACATCACTGCCCACAGAATGTTATGAAGCCTTAGATTACAGATTCAACTTCTCCACATAAGAACCCATTCAGTTATCACCTGAGATTTGCTGAAATTCTTCCCCCACGAAATTGATGCATTTCCACACCATAAGCCTTCAGACAATGGCCTTTATCCATCCTGGATTTGTCTACTTCTGACCCCTTAAACTATGTAAGCCTTGAATCACCCTAAGTAAAGTTGATCTGCCTCCCTGCAGCTGGTCCTGGTATATCATCTTCACTGTATGTACTCACAGGACTGACAAACTCCCCTCCCTTTTCTCTCTTGGACTGATGTTAGCAGATGAAGATTCCTGAAGGCAGGTAGGGTCACAGGTAGATGTGTGTGTTTGGGTGTGCATACATGTATGAATGTTAGAGACCAATCTCAAACACACTTCTCAATTATTGTCCACTTTTGTTGTTGTTTTGTTTGTTTGTTGGAAGATAGTTGCATCTCACTAGTACGTAGAGAATATCCATCATCTAAGCTGTCTAGCTAGTAAGCTCCAGGGATCTTCCTGACTCCATTTTTCCATTGCTAGATTTCAATCGAGCACCAGCAAACCCAGTGTTTTATTCAGGTGCTGAGGATAAATCCCAGTGATTCAGGCTTGTGTACTAGATGTCTTACTGACTGAGCTACTTCCCCTGGACTTCCTACAATTTTGATCATAGTTTATGTATCATTTGGTGAAAGACAGTCCCTTAAATCACTAAGAGAGTGCTCCCAAGCTCACCCTCTGTTTCAGTTGCTCATCATTAATTCTCTGCTTGACAGTTTATTGTCATCTGACATTTTTGCCAACTTGTTTATTATACATTTCCTCGGTTCTACAAGCCCCTTGTCAATCTTGTTTGTTTTGCTTTGTTTGTTTTTGCTGTTTCCAGCACTTAAAAAAAAAGGTGATTAGTGTAAGTAGTAGGTATTCAAACAATGAATATTGAATAAAAATTGATAAAAGAAAAAGGAATAACAAATTGGGCATGTTGAGAATATTTGAGGAGGGAGTCTAAAAAATGGTACTGAATAATTTTGACCAACACTGAAGCTGAGATGGCTAGACACCTGAAGTCCAAAGTACAAGAGCATGGAAGGGTTTTATTATTTTGAAAATAGTTCCTCTAATAATGTAAACCTATTGGGGTAGACATTTTCCTATACCCTGTTTTTTTTTTTTAAAGAAACTCTGACTAGATAATCTTTTTTAAATGATTTTTTTCATAATTTAAAAGAATTTAATGTGATGTTTATTAGGGAGAGTTAGTCCTTGATATAGTTCTTGCACAGCACAAAGGAAATTTCAACTCATAGCCTTTAATATACCATCACTTGTGTAAACTGATGCTTCCAGAAGATCTCTATTTTTTACTGAACTTTCTGCAAAGTTGAATAATTAAAACCAATAATTGTGGAAAGTTCAGGATACTGTAATTCCAGAGCCTAATTATATTGGCCATATATTTAGCTCTATAATGTTATAGTGTGCCCACCAAAGAAGATGACACAGATCTATCCTATAGCCAATTGAAAGTCATAATCTCAGCTGTCAGAGAAGGCATTCAGGTATTCAAGGATCCAAGTGTAGCAGCAAGCCTTTAGAGTATGGGATGATTTAAAGCAAATATCACATCCTGGTAACTCACTGGGTAGCTGCAAGGGAATAATTTACACAAACAAGCAGTTTAACAAAAACTAAGATAAGCAGTTAACTGGAAAGAAGGTTCTGCACAAGGTTCTGGCCTGAGTAAGAACTCAAGATTGAGGAACCTCCACACTGCCATTTCCTATCACACTACTAATGACAGTATCCTCGCTTGTATGTGGCCTAATATCTTTGACTATTAGGAAAATCCATTTGGAATGTACAGACCAATCACTACATTCCACCACTCAAAAGGGTAAATACACTTTCAGATAGTGTCTGAGGTCTATAATATCTATCTATAGCAAAGACCTTCTTGCATTGCTATATCCTACTTTTTTTTGAAGATCCATGTATTTAAAAGATGACTTGATTTATGACTTTCTTTGTTCCATAGAAGTTACCATAATGAAATCTAATAGTTGGAATAACCTGTTTCTGCATTCCTGGACCATAATAACTCATATTTGACTCTAGCATAAACTTTTGTTTGTTTGTTTGCTTGGTTTTTGGAGGAGAGTTGTGTTTGTGCATCTGCATTTGCTTTAGTCTTATAAGTCTTCACTAGACATCAACTGAAATATCTGTAGAGATTACAAAGTTGGCATAAATGTTAAGACAAGAGGCTGTAGCAAACACCATAGGGACAAAAGAGGTTAGTGCTGCCACTAATTACTCCCTCTTCTCATTGCCCAGGTTTGACCCCAAACTAAGATAATAATATGCATTTCATGCTCTTCGCTGTACTTTTCCAGGATGCCATGTCACCTTCACCTTTGTGAGGACCCAGCCTTTACTTGATCTCATCTGACTTCTAGAATGAAAATTGACCACAAATTAATATATGCAAATTTGCATTACATGAATGGCTTCAAGGGAAGAACAATTAAAGAAAAATATTGCTAAAGAGGGACTGGAAAAGACCAAGAAATAAAAGTTGAGAAGGGCTGGTTATTTATTTAAATGAGAGAAAACTGGCATTCAAAGAAGCTACTCCTCAGATGCCACATTTACGGAGATCGATTCTTATATTTTTTCCAGCTAAAGAAATCTTAAGAGACCCAGTTCAAACTTCATTTTAATGTGGACTAGTTGTCCTCAGCCTACATATAGTTTGTGATTTCTGCTTCACCCTGCTTCATCAAATGTGAAGCATATAAATGAATAAATGTAGGCTTCCTGTTGACTTTCACTCACTGGTTTATATAAATTGCAAGACTAGAGTACCAAAAAAAGCTGGTTGACTAAATGGGAAGAAAAGAAATCAATGTTTTACTAAGGATAGCAATGTTCAAATGGTCCAGAGACTAAATCCTGGTGAGCAGATACTGTGATAACTCCCTAGAAGTCTCCCAAGATAGTGGCATCACACCACTTGAGGTGCTATTAGGATCCACTGCCAGAAACAAATGAGTAATATTTTAAATAGACCTTTAATTGGAGGATTGCAGTGTGGTCAAGGGGGAGAGATTAGACTATTTACTAACAATTAGTTTTCTTAAAAAGTACTAGGGGCTTCTTAGACTTTCATTAGAATGGAGAGTAAGTATTTGCATACCCATTTTAATGTTGATTACAAACACAAAAGATGATTGTCTCTTCTTGGCAGCTCTCTGCCTAACCCAGTGTGAAGGTAATCAAGTTTGAAATAGGCCAAGTGAAAACAAAACAGGAAAACAGAGGCCTGAATCTAATAAGGAGCTCTGCGGTATTTACTTTATTTTCGTATGTTGGGGATGAAGCTGAAGAGACTTGGGTTTGCATCCTAGCCATTCAAAATGAAAAAGTGTGTGCTAAGCATAATATATCACGAGTCTGAATATTTTTGCTACAGTTGGCTAGAATAAAGTTTGTGAGATGGCCAATAAATTAGTGAATATAAAATAGCTCATAAAAAATTAAAAAAAATAGTCATTATTACAATAGATTTGTGCATCTGATGTCTAACCTGAGTCAATATCATGATTGGTTCTGGAGTCAACTAAGAGTTGTGACACTGGGCAGCTCTATGAGAGCTTTTCCAGGAAGGATGAACTGAAAGGAGCATAGCTAGCACTTTCTCAAGGGTAGTGTGGCTATCAAAAATCAAAGGAAAGAGCCACACTGGCTGCTTGCCCCTTTTTGGTTCTTACTGGTTAGTGTGTATTTTTTGCTGTAGCTGCTATTGCAATCCTTCAGTGACACCACAACCCAGGTTTTTTTGAATATCCAGTCTTTTTTTTTAAATTTCTTTATTTTTTTTTTATTATATGTAAGTACACTGTACATGTCTTCAGACACCCCCAGAAGAGGGTATCAGATCTCATTATGGATGGTTGTGAGTCACTATGTAGTTGCTGCGATTTGAACGCAGGACCTTGGAAGAACAGTCAGTGCTCTTAATCACTGAGCCATCTTTCTAAGCCTCGGATGTTCAGTCTTGAAGACCAGCAGCCCTCCAAAAATTCCCAAGCTTTGATTGCCTAACTTGGATGTTCAGCAGAAGCATTCAAGAGAGACACTGGGCCTCAGCCTTTCTCAGTCAGTTCTCAGCCTTTCCAGTATAAGCATGACCATTGTTAGGATACTCTGTCTATATTATCAGCCAATTTAATAAATTTCCTATATACATTCTATTGGCAGTGTTACTGGACCGTACCCTAATGTATAGCATTTTTAAACTTGTGGTAACCTCCTATATTACATACTTTTTAGTTACTATGGTAAAATACCATCATGGTAGTGATGAGGCAGGGTAGTGAGAGACCAGGAATGAGACAGATTCCTTGGTGGATAGTCAGACAGATATGAAGGAGTGCTATAGCTAGAGAAGAAAATTGGCTAATTCTCTAGATGGCTGGCTTCTTTTCCATCTTTCTCACATGAGCTTGACTGCTAAAACCAATAGCCCTGTAGGCCTTTTTCTCCTGCCAGTAGGTGCCCTGCTAATGGACTGGCCCAACAAATTCAAAACAGGTTTGGCATGTCTATACAATAACTTCAGACCAATCAGCCATCCCATCTCTCTTCAAACTGGCAAATTGACTAATCCTAAATGTTCTGTAATTGATCTGTAGAGGCTCTGGCCTGGCAGGAACAGGCAAAGAGTGACTGTCCTAAAGGGAGAGGGGAGTCCTACCACTTCTCTGATGTCAGGGGGACTTCTCCAGTTGCTGTGCAGAGCCTGTGGTGGGGGTGGGGCTGGGGGGGGTCAGGGTGGGGAGCTCAGCTAAGTCTGAGCTACCAGGTAGAAAATGGGCCCAAGCAGCTTCCAGCAGCAAAAGCTTCAGGAGAGAGCCCTGTTGGTATTCTGTCTGAACTCTACCCCCACAGATACCTGGTAACATTCCAGTATGCTCCTCCCCATAGTTCTCTAGCAACAGGCAGGTAGGCCTGGCCCATTATAAAAGGGGCTGCTTCCCCCACCTTTCTCTCTTGCCTCTCTTATTCTCTTACTCTCTTGTCTTTTGCCCTCTTGCCTAGGTTCTGAAAAACCCTGCCTAATTTCATAGACTCAGCTTTGGCACTGTTGTAGCCTTGGTTGCAGTTCACCCTTTAACACTTGATCTCCAATTCTTCTGAGAGCATCTCTTCACAAGGACAGTTTCTGTCCAGTCTTTCCATATCCATTTCCCTAGTTTCCATATCAACCATTAAGATCCATTTGGTGTGCATCTACAACATACAATCTGGGATTCAACTATTGGTTGCTGACTTGAGTCCCAGGCTTGGCTTCTCTTCATGAAAGATTGGGACTGCTTATCCCAATAAGTCAATGAACTCCCAGAGCTGCATTTGGTGAATATTTTATCTCAACAACAGAAAGTAAACTAGGACAGTAATGCTACTGGCTTACACATCCATGTAGGAATGCACACATACATTCACACAAGCATACTCCTTGCATGCGTGCGTGCACACACACACACACACACACACACACACACACACACACACACACACACACACTCACACACACACAAGCATGTTGAATGAAAGAATGAGTAAATATGGTTTGCTCACCTCCCTCAGATTTCACTGCACTAAATGGTTTCATTTAAAAGCTGCTTCTGTGATATGCTAGCATGTTCAAATGCTAGCTGAGCTGTAAAACGAACCATTATGGGTCTATAATATGGTACTTTGTCAAAATGTTTAATTTTGGTGATATTTATTCTAAGTGGCATTATCAGATTTCCCATGGAAGAATGGCATTGGTAATTTAGTAATGGTAATAACATCAGAGGGAATACATTTAAGGGTGCGGCATAATGGGAAGGGCTTGGAAATGTAAAATTTAAGTTGGCATGGAGAAGACTTTCTTTTTTCCTGTCCCTAGAATGTGGGGCCCTTAGAATGTGGGGCCCTTCTCACACATAAAACTCAGTGTAAGAAATGATGCAGCTCAGCCTGGAGTGATCACATAATTTACAGCCCAGTGCAATGCTGTGAAATCTTTGCTCATTGACTAAAGTGTGTGACAAGTCAGACTCCAGAGAAGCCCTTTCTAATTTAGAGCATCTACGTTAATGATTTTTCTGGAATCTGTTGAAAGTACTAAAAGGCTTTCAACATGAGGACAACAAATAAAATTTGTGTTGAAATTGATATTATAAGGGAGGTTTGCTGTAAATCTTACCAGGGCAGTTAGAAGCTGATGTGGAATATGACTCTAACGTCTTAAATGACTACAGAGCCCTTTTGAAAATGTTCATCGTTTTTCATCCATGAACATTAGGCTCAGCAGCCTGTACACAAGTGGTAAAGCTGGTGCTGCCTCTGGTCTCTTGTGAAGGAAAGTTGATGCCCAATGAATTGAAGCTTTTAGAGAAACCACATCTCTTTTGTATCACAAGACAATTTCATTGTCCTTGATGAGGCAACATGAAAGAGATCTGGGTTAGTGTACCAGAGGACCCTGTTGTCTTGACAGTATGCACGTAATCCTGTAGACACTTGATATCCAAGAGAGGAAGAATGCCCAGAGCAGGGGCATCCTCTCAGATTCGAAGGGGAGGGGCATTGGGGGAAGAACTCTGCCAGGGAGGTCTGGGAGGGGGAGCAACATTTGGCATGGAAATAAATAAAATAATGACTTTATAATAATAACAAATTTTAAAATAGAATCCTGCTTCTATTGTGAATGGATGTGCAGTTGAGAGCACGGGACTTCCTCTCGTGGTTCCAATGTCTACATTCTGAGAGGTAGCAGTCTGAGAAAATTAAGGGCATGGGGTTTGGTGTACAACTTTTGGCTTCTGGGATTTGAACCTCATGTGTTCTGTAAGCTAGGCATATGCAGCTTCCGTGCCCCTGATAGTCACCTGTTGTATGAGTTTAATAGGGCTGCCATAGCAAACTACAGAATGGATTAAACAATATACGTTATTTTCCTCAGAGATAAAGATGAGATAACATGGGCACTATGATATCCTTAGTCCTGGCTGTACTTGACTCCTCTCAACTAACAGACAGCCAACTTATTACTCTCTCCTGGGTGCTTTCTCCCGTTAGATACACACTCATGTTTAGATGTCTCTCATTTTTTTATCTAAAGTATATCTTTTATATAGAATATTTGAGTAGCAACTTAATTTTCAGGCTTTAGGGAAACTGAAGGTTAGAATTTAAATGTATGCATTTTGTGGGACACAAATTGACCCATGACATCCATTAAATTGAAAATAATAGACTATGTTTCAAAGTGATGGATAAATAAAGATATTTAGTGACTTAATAATTCAAAAGAAGTTTTCCAATGCCTGGCCCCGAGGCTTTTGTTAGATGGTCTACAGTTTGTGGGGAAAGAATTATCACCCAAATAGCACACATACTTGTGCATAAAACTATATATATATATATATATATATATATATATATATATATAATATTATTATAGTACATATATAAATATATATGGTATATAATTATAATGGATATGTTATATGTATTATATATAAATTTTATTTTTATATATAAAAATTATGTATACACACACACATATATGCTTCCCTATAGTTTTTTCAAACATCCTTAGTGTATTTCTCCCTCTTCCCTTCTCCCTCTTTACTGTTGTTGCCTTCCCTTTCTTCTCCATGTTAAGCCTCCCACAGCATTTTCCCATTATCCTCTTCATAACATCTGTGTCTTACTTCCCCCCCCCTCTCGACACTCAGTTATGTCTTTTTAAGCTTTATGGATTTCTGTACATAGCCTAGGTTACATATTCCTATCTAAAGATTCACAATTATGACAAAAAAATATAAGAAAACATGTAGTTCTTGGTTTTTTGTTGTCTGAGTCACCTTATTCACTATAATAATTTTTGGTTCGGTCCTTTTACCTGAAAATGGTCTGGATAGTCTATTGGGCTCCTAAAACAGTATAGTTCATAGCCCCAAGTAACTACTAAAAAAAAAAAAAATAGAATCTATTCTCATCAACTTTCACTGATTCCAAAACTTAAAAGTAAGATCCTGCTGTTGAAGATGCCTTGGACACAGGACTTGGATGAACAGAGCTGGAACTGACCTGAACGGTTTTCCCTAAGAACTAAGCTCTTAGTGATTGAAAGTTCTGTTCAAGGTGTCAAGGGAGAAAGGAAATCAATAGTCCTTCCTAAGTGTAAAACTTATGAAACACAACAATGAACATCCTGGGAAGATATCCCCAACTGTGCAATAATAACACATTTCATGGCGGCTCTTGTTTTTTTCTAGGCATGCTCAAAAAAGAAAAAAATCATTGCCTTATCCTCTAAACTTATTTAATGCCCCACATTTGATGAAGTCATGAACTCTAGCTAAGAATCTACTACTGCCAAAGCAGTATAAATTTTGACTCCATTTTAAATACTTATTTACTTATTTTTTTAAAATAACTTACAACAACTGATTTTTTTTTCAATCAGTATTATACTATATGCTTTGCATTCAAGAAAACTAAATTCCAAGTGCAATGGATACAACCAAGTTTGCATAGTCTATAAATGATAAAGCCAAGCCTGTCTGATTGAAACCCAATAGTTTTGTTTCTATATACATTTATATTTTTCCTTGCTTACTGAGCAAATGAAGAGGAAATTTCAAGTCACTATTTTTTCCCCATAAAGTCAATCCAAATGGATTCCTGGAACTCCTTTCCAAATGGACTTGTTTGTATACAATTGAACATTTTGTTTTCCCAGTCTCCCTCACTAAGTGATTTTTGCAAATTTTTCCACCGACTATTTTATAAGCTTAAACCTGCATGATTACCTATCAACTTAGCAGACTGCAAATCATAAAAGGAAAAAAGGTTGTACCTCATTAACTTTTATGTTCTGGAAGCTGACCAAAGTTTCATTATTAAAGGGAATGAGCTACAATTGAAACTACACACATATGACCACAAAGTCTCTGTCATTGCTTTGAGCTTGTTGGATTTTAACATGACAGAAGGATATTAGGGATTTGTAACACCCTCATATTTGTTTAATATTTCGATTGATCCTAATGCAAACTGTGGTTAGCAGAACTGTTTCATGAGTAATGTAGTAAAGAAATTTAGAGTAACATCATTGACATATTCAAAAATTCTTTAGCAGAAATTTGTTTATGTTAACGTACATTGATTTGTCAATTTTGTTTTTAAGTGAGAAATAGGTTAGTCTACAAGATCTCTGGCTGAATATGTTATTCTTGTAACATTTTCAAAAATATTATTCCTTCATACAATATACATCCTGGCCACAGCCTCCTCTCCCTCTACCACTCAGAGTTCCCCTCCCTCACCACCCCTTTCCTCAGATCTACTGCTCCTCCATTTCCCTTCAGAAAACAGCAGGCTTCCCAGTGATGTCAGCCAAAGTATAACAAGATACAATAAGGCTAGGAAGAAACCCTCACATAAAAGTTGTGCTAAGCAACTCAGAAAGAGTAAAAGGGTCACAAGAGCAGGCAAAAGAGTAAAAGACACTCCTTTGACCATGGTTAGGAAGTTCCCAAAATACCCCAACATGAACAAGTACAGTCTGTATGTGGGGGACTTAACCACACTCACAGGAAGACTCCATGATTGTCTCTGTGAGCTCCAGTTTCTGTCTTCTATCCATTCCTCCCCAACCTGATCTCTCCTGTTCCCATCACCACCCCACCACAATCTCTCTGAAAACTCGATTCTATTTCCCATTCTCAGGGAGATCCATGTGTCCCCCTCCACTCTCATAGAGCTCTCCTTGTAACTTAGTCTTTCTGGATCTCTGTTGCCTCAGTCAGGATAATTTTTCTAGTTCCATCTTTTGCCTGTAAATTTCATCATGTCATTTTTTTTCTAACTAAATAATGCTCCACTGTATAACAATACCACATTTACCATATTTTCTTTATCATTTCTTATGTTAGGGACATCTAAGTTATTTTTAGTTTCTGACTATTATAAATAAAGCTTCTATAAACATAGTTAAGCAAGTGTCCTTATGGTAGAGTGGGAGAGTCTTTGGGTATATGCTCAAGAGTAGTATAGCTAGTTCTTGGGCTATACCAGGTTTCTGAGGAACTGCTGTATTGATTTCCATAGTAGTTGAATGAGTTCCCACTCCAACCAACAATGTAAGAGTGTTTTTTCCACATCCTTACCAGCATGAGCTATAACTTCTGTTATTTATCTTAGCCATTCTGACAGGTATAAGATGGGATGTCAAAGTAGTTTTGATTTGCATTTCTCTGATGTGCAAGGTTGTTGAACATTCCTTTGAAGATTTCTCAGTCATTTCAGGTCTGCTATTGATAATGTTGTGTATGGATCTGCTACATCCACTCCAGTCGTGACGCGTGAAACAGGCCCCCAAAACCTGGACTCTGTCCCAAGGCGAAAAGTTCATGGAAACTTAGTCTCCTGAAAATTCGGCATCCCCATAGCTAGAATGCCCCAGATTTGTCCCTGCAATAATGTGGAGACTCTTGCATGCTTTCTTATAGTATCTTACTGGATAAGAGTTAGAAATCTCAGGGCATGCTACTTCCATTTGCAGGAATTTACCATTATCTAGGAAGAAGGAAGGTTGTGGTCTAAGGAGGAACCAGAATAGATACTTAGAACTATAGATAGCTGAGTTACACCCATACATAGGAATTTACAATGGCCTAGCCGGAAGGTTGACTATACAATAGACTAGAATAGGAACTATGG
This sequence comes from Mus musculus, assembly GCF_000001635.26. NCBI lineage: Eukaryota > Metazoa > Chordata > Mammalia > Rodentia > Muridae > Mus > Mus musculus. The sequence continues at coordinate 92,459,122 of NC_000077.6, forward strand.
CAATGGCACGAAGTCCTTGCCCCTGACTTCTAAGATTAAGTGGACCTGAGGTGGGGCTGCTTTTGATTCCAGTTGTTAACATTGAATTTTATCCCAGTTGGTTCCTGTTAGCTTTTTGTACGCGCATTCCTGTTTTGTGTAAAAGTCACTTATAAAACTGGTGCTCCCTTTGAGAAAAAATTACATTCAGATCCATACTCCCTTGTGTCGTGTCTGTTTGTTACCACCACCACCCCCTTCTCGCTGACTCCTTACCCACCTGTAAGCAGAACCCAAGTTTCCCCCGTGGATAGAGGACCCAAGTGAGGTTCCTCTGCGGCTTGGATCTGTACATTTTTTAATTGGATTTAGTTGGCTGATGCCTGGTTTCTTGCATTGTTTATAGATTTTGGATATTAGTCCTCTATCAAATGTGATATTTGAGAAATTTTTTTTCCAGTTTTATATGCTGACCATTTGTCCTCCTTATTATGCCTTTTGTTTTACAGAAGTTTTTCAGTTTCAAGATGTCCCATTCATTAATTATTAATCTGAGTGCCTGTGCTATCAGTGTTCTGTCTAGCAAGCTGTCTCCTGTGCCAATGCATTCCTTAGTTTTTCCTTTATCAGGTTCAGTATGTCTGTTTAATGTTGAGGTCATTGATCTACTTGGACTTGAGTTTTGTGTCAGGTAATAAATGTGGATCTATTTGCCTTCTTCTACATGAAGAGATCCAGTTAGCCCAGCATCTTTTGTTGAAGATGGTTTCTTTTTATCTATTCCATATTTCTGGCTTCTTGACCAAAAGTCAGGTATCTGTAGGTGTATGGATTTATGTCTGGATCTCCAATTCAATTCCATTGAATTTTTTTTCCTGTGACTACCATGTGGTTTGTACTACTATAGCTCTGTTGTACAGCTTGAAGTCAGGGTTGGTGCTACCTCAGGGAGTTGTTTCATTGTTCATGATTATTTTAGCTGCCGGAGTTTTTAATTTTTCCATGTGAAATTGAGTATTGTTTTTTCAAGGCCTGTAAAGAATTGTGTTGGAATTTTGATGGGGACTGCACTGAATCTTTAGATTTCTTTGTTAGAAAGTCCACTTTTACTGTTAATCCTTTCAATCCATAAGCATGGGAAATCTTTCTATCTTCTGATATCGTTTTCATTTTTTTTATCGAATACGAGAAGATTTTCACATAAAAGTCTTTTACTTGATTGTTTAGAGTTACCCAAAGACATCTTTTATTGTTTGTTGCTATTGTGAAGGGTACTGTTTCTCTGAATTCTTTCTTGTGACATTCTTGTATTATATACTTCTGAGTTTACTTCACACGAAACTGATGCCATTTCTGGAGAAAACACTTTCTGAATTTTCTACTTAGAATAATGCCTTTCAATAAAAGTCAATCAAATTCACCATGGAAATTACAGTTAAAGTGGTCCACTTATTTTCATGGATGTTGTTAAATGCTGGTTATATAGTAATAGAGAGTTCTGGGGGAAACCTTCATCAGTTACCATAGCTCTTTGGTACCTGAAGTAGCAGAAGGTCACAAAAGTTTTGCTCAGGTACTATGAGTAGTGCACTAGCTTCTTTATAAGTAGAGAATAAATAGCACATAGTGTAATAGTGGTTGATATAGGAAGAAAAATGCCAAGTTCATATAAAACACTGTTTTCAACAGATGCTGGCTTGTAAAGATATAGGTGAAAATGGATCCTAGTAGCAATATCAACAGGAGCATCTCTTTAAGGAGATTTAAGGGTGTTACTTCAAGAAGTTACTGTTCATTCTAATCACTAGCTTTTCTTTTCTAGTATTTATTTACTCTTTAAAGAAGGTTTTTAATCGAAGTAGATTGCCATAACCTTTCCTTTCCCTTTCTTTGCCCTACAGACTGTCCCAGCTACCTTCTCCTGAACCCTTCACATGTCCCTGACCAACTCTTATTTCGATAGCATCTTTTACTTTATTATTATTACATACATATATGTGTAGATATGTGTATGGACAATTATATATAAATGCAGCCTGCAGTGTCAGGATTAGTTGTTGCTATGCATACTGTTTCAAGGCTGGCCACTCTGCACTGGAAAACCAATAAAGGATTCTGCTCTAGGAGAGGCTAAGTTTCCTTGTCCCAGAAGTCATTGCACATAATCTAATTGAGCTGTTATTATGATTATATTCTGGTATCATTGGTTTTGTACAAATGTGAAAGTTAATGAAGGAGAGGTTACCCTTTTTTGCTGTTGTTTGAATATCTGTGTGCTCTGAATTCTGTGTGTCAGAATTATGCTATATTTTGTGGCAAGGTCTCTCACTAGCCAGCAAGCTCCATGGATCCTCCTGTATCTTCCCTCTTAGCACTCAGTTTCTAGGAATGTCCTGTTGTGTCAACCTTTTTACTTAGGTGTTGGAGGCCAAAAAATAGTCCATGTTCTTGTACACCAAACAACTTATGTACTGAGAATCTTCCTGGCCCTGGATAACCATTATTGATAAAGAATGATTCATGAGGAAAAACCAAGCCTGGTGTATTGTGTACATTCATACCCGACAGCTTGGTAACTAATAGCTGTGGGTGGTAGGAGAGCCTCTGATTGTGGGGCACACTTTGCAAAGTAAAAACTGAAAGCTGGTGGTGGGTTGAGAACATGTTGTTTTCTTTGCAAACATGTATAGGGCTCTTTTGAGGCTTCATAAACTAGTATATTAGGTATTTTCATAACACACAACTTAAGGACAGTATGATAATGGCACTCAGTTTAATAAGATTCTAAAGCTCTTTTTTGAATGTATGAAACCATCATGTTTAAAATGTAATATCCATCCCATTTATGCAATCTCTTTTTCCTGAATGTTTGTACTTCCCAAGATGATATAATAAAAAGTATAAGTTAAAATGGCCTTTTCTCCATACATTTTTTAAAACAGTTTTGAGAAATAAAGGGACAGAAAATGAAGATCTCTAACATTTATAAGGGATAAATGGTGGGTAGGTGCTTCACAACATAATCTATTACCTTATTCCCCTCTACTTCAAGTAAAAGAAATTATGTCTGTCCTATAAATTATAAAGTGGAGACTTGGAAATACTAAGTAACTTACTTGAATTTATTTAGCTCCGAAGACCCACATTAGAATTACATCTGAGACTGTCTAATTTCACAATCTCCAATCTTACAACTATGCTTTGTTTAGAACATCATTGTATGTAAGGGCTGCTAAAATCATCTACCCACATCACTTTTGTCTTCTTTTGTTTTTTGATTTTCTTTTTAGCAATATTCATAAATATAAGTTGAAAGGTTAATGCCTGGAAACCCTTAGGTTGGACTGAGGATCTCTAGACAGAAAAGTTGACTTGGACTGATAACATCTGTAGGCAGTTAGTATCCAGGAAGCTCCTGGTAAGAGGATCAACCTGCTAGTTTTTGTTTGTATCTATCTACTTTGTGACTTTAGGGGAACTGACCTGTAGATAGAGTCTTCTATCTCCAAAGTCCTCCTTGCTGACCCCATGCTGCCATGTGCACAGTCTCCACTCCCTCAGAGACCGCTGCCTTTCATTGTTCTGATTAAGGGACAATCTGAGCTTGTTGAGGTTGGTTTGATTCATTCTTTCATGGTCACACCCCTTTAATCAGTCTCCACCTGATACATTGCTTCAGACATGTACATTTTACTCAAATCATAATAGTGAGACAGCATGGTACAATCTGCAACCTCTGCCACAGTTAACAATGTGAACACATGACATTGGCAATGGAAACCTGGTTGATCTGCCATCCATGCTAAATACAAAAGTACCTGTAGTCTAAGATTAGTAAATCAGCCTTAGACTATAAATCATCAGGTGGTAACCTGTCTCTACCTGGAGTGAACATTGAGCATTTTTACTGCTAGGTATAGTAAGTAAACTGGAAGCCATATCTGCTTGGCATCCATCAGAAGAGAGCACTGGCAGTGTGGATAACAGTGAGATGGAATATAGCATCAGATGTTGTCTGAAAATTCAACATTGTCCTTTGTAATGCAACTGTTATATAGATTTGGAGTAGACCCTCTATACAAACCTTAAAGAACAGTCTTGCACTAAAGACACAATCTTATGTCAACAGCACTTCTTAGGGGCTCTTTGTGTGAATCATCTGAGAAACTGGCTAAATGGTGATTTTGCATTTCTACAAAGTTTACCAGTGTTACCTGCAATACTGGACCATGCATCTAATTTTGAGCATGAGAGATCATGATTATCCTACACATTTATTTCCCTGTAGTTCACTGCTATGAACAATTTATGAAAGTCTTTAAACTAAGCTAACCCATCCATCTTGTATTATCTTACTTTTTCTTATTTTTGAATCATATTTTTGAAGCTATCTTAAAATAATGTTAGCCACTTGTGAGCTACCTGGGTCTTAAGACTTATGACTTAATTCAACTCTCCTTGTATTTGCCCAAAGTGTTTCAAGATAAATTCCCTCCATTTACATCTTTATTCTTGATAAGCCATGTTGCTGAGACATCACACATACCCACAGTTTACCTGAGAGTTTACTCTCCACTCTTTGTTGTGACACTTTCTCTAGATGGGAAACCCATTTACAAACTCATTTCCTTTGATGGTTTTTCCTGAGAGAGCAAAATAATCTCTTACCAATCAGTTCAGAGAACAACAAAAGTGTGATCAACAAATCCAGCTATGTTTAGGGCTTCACAAATTATATATGAAGTCACAAAAAAATACCAACAGCAGACCAAAGTGGAGAGGGTACTTGCTACAATTTACAATGAAGTATAATGGATACAAGTCAGATGCATGTCTGCAATGCTCACCTCACTCCTCCCAAAAGACAATAAGCAGCTTCAAAGAAGGCTCTATGCTATTCCCACCTTAACACTTAGTATATGGCCTAATGGGGAGGAGAACGGAGGTATTTAACATTCTTTCTTCTATATGATCCACAGAGAAATTAATGCTAACCTTATGTTTAACTCTGACTCAGTGTCTCGTCTGCAAAATGGTCAATATTAAAAACACAAATGCAATAGAGTCCTTACACTCTCAGCTAAGGTGTTAGCTAGGGTGTACTTTAAAACTTTGAATCATGTTCATGGAAACTATTCTAGAAGCATTTGTTACTAACAATATTACTAATATTTCTTTACAAATAGATGACTGATGTTTGACACATACTTGTAGAAATCTAGATAAGACATCATTTACCTGTGGCAAATTACAACTAAACTCTGTACTGCTTGATAATTGAAATTCAACAACTAGCAACTGTAATTGTTTTCTGTTGTTGTTGTTTTGTTTTGTTTTGTTTCTTAATTTGAGCATTTGTGTTTTGTACTTTCCTTTTCAGTAGAGGGAAGCCACACATCACTGTATGTGTAGGCTGACTTTATGCCCCCTCTCTTAGATATTGTCGCTTTCTGTCTTAGTGTCCCATTTAGTTAATGCTCCATTTAATCTCAAAAAGTCCCTCTTTTAGATGGTAAATTGTATAGTCATATTGCTCATTATAGGTATTTAGATTTCTCCATAGATACGTTAGTGTGAAAGAATTACTTCCTTCTTTTGTGAGAGTCTACATGAGACTACATGGCCAGGTATCGCAGGACAGGAAGGGATATCTTGAAGGATATCATGTAATTAGATAAAAATGGGTGAATTTTATGTAATTTTTTAAATGAAGAGACTAAGGAAATGCCACATGGAAAAATGGATTTTCATAAGGATCAAATAAACAAATACCTGCATGGCTATCTTCAATTCCCAACTGAGACTACACTGATAGTAGGTGTTAAGGGAAGAGAGTAGCTATTTATTTGAGATTGGTGAGAGGGGGTATTTATTCAGAAAGGCCAGGAAATCAATGTCTCTGAGATTTGCCGTGAGAGTTGCTCAATTACTGATACAGATAATTGCAGCATTAATCTTTCTCTGCAATTTGGAGAAGAGTCAAAACACAGAATGATTGATTTTAAAGAAAAATAAAGTCAAAGGTAGATCAAACTTATTCTTCTAGTAACTACACCCCTAGTAAGAAAATCTACGACTCATTTTAACTGCATGGAAGGAAGGGAAAGAAGACACCTATTGTGTGTACATGGGTGCATATGTATAGTGTATATGTGTGAATGTGTTTATGTGTTGAAGCCAGAGGTCAAGCTGAGGTGAGCATAAAGACCTGAATTCAATTTCCCAGTCTCACATGGTGGAAAGAGAGAATCAACTCCTGAAAGTTGTCCTATGATCTCTACCTGAGCATGGTGAATGCATGCATGAAGTTGCACAAAACATACACACACACACACACACATGTAAGTATGTAAGTAAGAGGTTACACAGAAACAGATGCAGGAAAGCTGAACAAATGCAAAACAGCTCTCCCTGGGAATAATATATACATGTTAGAGGTCAGGTGATGCTGCTCCTGCTGCTATAGTGTCAAAATGTAGGTCAGGGGGAGGATGGAGATGTAGTGGTGATTCCAGAAGCAAAGGGTGGGGCAAGGCTCAGATGAATGAATTCTTGGACCGATAGATAGCAGATGGAGATATGGAGCAGAGAGAAGTACATTTGACATGTTAAAGAGATCATGTCAACAATGGGGGAAGTCCCAAACTGAGATTCCTGGGTCTCTTGGATCACATAATGTCAGGTTTAAAGGACATCTCATGGAGTTGTTACTCAAAGTGTTTGTGTCCTCTTTATAGTTTCAGATGAAGGAGTTGCACTCCTTCCCCAGTCTGATTTCGCTGATACATTACTTGGATTGATTTTATCAATAAGATTTTAAAAGCCAATATGTTTCTTCAGTTCCATTTTACCCTGATAATTTATGAGATGTCTCTCTTTGTACTTTTCATAGAGGTTACTAATACCCATGTCACACATAGCTGGCACTCAACACATGGTGTAGGATTATCCTCCATCCTTAAAATGTAGTCAGATACAACTTGGAAGATGGAGTCTGCTGGAGCAAGGGGCAGTAGCCACTATTTATTTCTGTAGAGCAAACAGAAACTGAACTTAAAAGTAATGGACTAAGAGACAAAGTTTGGAGCTGTGACAAAAGGATGGACCACCTAGAGACTGCCATATCCAGGGATCCATCCCATAATCAGCTTCCAAACACTGACACCATTGCATACACTAGCAAGATTTTGCTGAAAGGACCCAGATATAGCTGTCTCTTGTGAGACTATGCTGGGGCCTAGCAAACATAGAAGTGGATGCTCACAGTCAGCTATTGGATGGATCACAGGGCCCCCAATGGAGGACCTAGAGAAAGTACCCAAGGAGATAAAGGGATCTGCAATCCTATAGGTGGAACAACATTATGAACTAACCAGTACCCTGGAGCTCTTGACTCTAGCTGCATATGTATCAAAAGATGGCCTAGTCGGCCATCACTGGAAAGAGAGGCCCATTGGACTTGCAAACTTTATATGCCCCAGTACAGGGGAATGCCAGGGCCAACAAAAATGGGAATGGGTGGGTAGGAAGTGGGTATGGGGGACTTTTGGGATAGCATTGGAAATGTAATTGAGGAAAATACGTAATAAAAAAATAAAAAATAAAAAAAAAGTAATGGACTAAGCCATTTGGTGGAGGAAATTTTAAGACATCATAGCATCCAGACTGTGGAATGGTTACTGTGAATGACACAACCAGAGATGTGTCTCCTAGCTGAGTCCAAGTCCAATCCAATCAAGTTAGCAATGAAGATTCACCATCACAAATCTACCCATGGCCAACTAGAAACCCGTTTTTTTAACACTTCAATCATAACCTTCCAATCCCATTCTTCAAGAGTGAAAAAGAAAGCTGGAGGAAATCACATGGGACGCCGTTTTTTGTTTGTTTGTTTGTTTTTGTTTTTGTTTTTGTTTTTACTTTCTCTGCTTCCCAATTTGCTGAGTCATGAGGGGTCCTGGTCATGTGCTCCTCGTGCCATAACATAACACAATACTATGATCCCATGATAAACTCTACTCTCTCAAACAATGAGGCAAAGTAAATTTTCCCACTATAGAAAAATAAACAGTCAAGGCACATCAGTGGGCTGAAAATCTGAACAAATTAGAAAGGCAGAATGAAAAAGTTAGAATACAGAACAAAGGAATTGATAAACATGAAAGGAGGCTAAGAGGCTTAAACAGCAGCGGAAGAGAAGAATGCTTTGAATTAATCTTCATAAAATCCTGATAAAATAATTTAACAGGAGTATGCGAAGGGAAATTAGATATGACTTTTCATCGGTAGAAGAAAGACATATATTCTCAGAAGGAACAAAAGAGGACTAATTTATAAGCAGTATAAATAACAGTAAGTATATGCCTGGAACACACATAGAAATTATATAATATTCCAAAATGAACTGGGCAGGAAATTAGAAACTAGAACAATTTTTAAATATAATATATTACACATAACAAAATAATTTAATATTTAGTATCTTGAGATATTTCATTGAATAAAATGGATAGCTGGCACGATCGTATACATCTGTACTTCCTAGGGAGCTCAAAATTGGCTCGGAAACATGGATTCTGTCTCAAAACAAGTGCTAAGGATGGTTGGGGGGCTTCCTTTGTATGGCCAAGGCCTATGTTTAATCCCCAGATCCTTAACCACTCAGTGACTAATGAATAGTTCACTCATGGGCAAATGAATAAGATTATCTGGTTTTTGTGTTTTATAACAAAATCTATGAAGATGTGTTATATTTCTCTGAATAGGAGAGTATGGTTTGTTTAATAAGTGACCCATATTACACAGTAGTAATCAGATTGCCTCCACCCTCCAGAGGCCTGGGATCTGGCTTGCTCTTGTCAGTCCTTTCTGTTTTGTGCCTGGTACCTGCAAGGCCTGTTCCCCTGTCTGTGTAAATTGACCAAGTCTACCAATGGCTCTGGGTTAGTTCAAGGTATACCTCTGCTGTTAGTGTATCAGACATGGGTCTGCTAGGGTTTGGAAGTACAGAGGTTCTACCCTACACGATGCACAGGCTCAGGGAGTCAAAGTGCTGCTATCTCCCAGTCAGTCTAAACTGGGGATCATTCACATCTCAGCCTTCTGCATTAAGCTTCCCTGTTATTTGGTTTTGGAAGAAGAATTTGAAGAGTTAAGACAGTATTAGTACTATATTTCATGCTATTATCTCATATACCATATTTTGTCCACTCTTCATATGCAATATCCCTTGATAGATCTACATTTGATTGTAGTGGAATAATGCCAAGAAGAAAGAGAGCAGTCATCAATAAATATACTGTTTTCTACTGAACCTCCATGGCCATTTCTATTAGAAGGCTTCTCTGGGTAAACAGTTTAAGAAATAGGACTCTGAATGTTTATGCAACTTGTAAATATCTGAGGTGGGACACAGCAGAGACACCACAATATATAAGCCTGCATATTGGTTAAATGTGTATTTTTGATGACCTCTCACCATCCAATACAGCTTTTTTTTCCTAATTGATAAAAACAGGAAGATGAAACATGCAAAGCCTCTTGGTTCAGCTCTCTCCCCTAGAGCCATTTTATTCCCTACTGATATTTATTCCCTACAGGTGATATAGCTTGCTGCTCTTCACCTTTATCACAGCTATTTCTCTATACTTAAAAAGCAGGCTAGAATTATGATGACTAAGTCTGTTTTATGAGCATTCTATTCTGAAGCATTTAGAGGACACATATGAAAAAGCTAATTATAGGGGCTGAGCTATAGCTTGCTTCGTAGAATCTTTGCCTAGTGTGCATGCCCTGAGTCTGAGATCCAGCCCCACAGGAAATAAATAAGCCAGATGTGGTGCTGCATGCCTGTAATTCTAGACCTTTGGAAGTGGGAGCAGAAGAAAGTGGAGTTCAAGGTCATCCTTGAATACATAGTAAGTTTAAAGGTAGCATGAAACCTGCCTTAAAAATCTCTACTTCACAGGAAGACAGGTGTTAAATTTTGTGTCACTGTGATCTAACTCCATGAGAAAAACAAATTGAGAGGAAAGCCTGCTTTCTGCTCCTGTTTTCACACAATTTTAGCCCATAGCAGTGTAGAGACTTGGTGGCCTGTTCCAATCTATGGCTGCAGGAACATGTGGCAAAGGCTCAGATGGTAGAAGATGAAGCAGCGAGCCCAGCAGGAAGTGTAGCATCTTCCAAGGTCTAACCCTAGTGTGTCTCTTCCTCCAGGGAGACTGAAGCTCAGAAAACTCACACAGGCTCTCAAAATGTCAACAAAAGCTGGGGAACAGATACTCAGAACATGAGCTGCAGTGGATATTTCATATTCAAAGCATCACAACACATGCTGCTGTGATGTCTGTGGCCGGAGGCTATGAGGCTATAAGAAACATACACTCTGTAGCATGAATGAAAAATGGACCTTCAATGTGAAGTTCTTTATTCCCAGAGTGTGTGTGTGTGTATATATATATATATACTGCCACAATACTGATCTGTGGTCATTGTTAAATGACTGCTTCATATTTTGAAATACAATATCTCATTACATATGTATGCTCACTCATACAACTTTCCTTAAAGAAGTAATTTTAGACATCTAGCCTTCTTCCCATTTAATATAATTAAATTATATTAAATAATTAATTTCACCTTTAAAAATATTTTGGCTTATTCTGTTTTCCAATTTGCAGTATGGAAGATCTTGAAGTATAAGAAAGATGTCTCTGTGGTTAAGAGTGGTTGCTGCTCAAGCATGAGGCTCAGAATTTAAAGCCAGATCTCTCCTGTGGAAGGCTTAGTATGGAGTCCTTGTCCTCTCAGGCTTCCTCAGAATCCCCCACTCTTCTGCAAGACTCCCCGAGCTCTGCCTAGTGTTTCTATGTGGGTCCCTGCTACTGTTTCTATTAGCTGCTGGATGAAGACAGCTATGTTAGGCTACTGTCTGCAAGCATAGCAGAGTATTGTTAATAGTGTCACTGGGTTGATGTTCTCCCATCAGATGGGCCTTAAGTTGGGCTAATCATTGGTTTGCCATTCCCTTAATCTCTGTTCCATCTTTATCCATGGACACCTTGTAAGCAGGACAAATTTTGAGCTGAAGGTTTTGTGGGTGAGTTGATGTCTCCTTTCCTCCATTGGAAGTCCTACTGGCTGCAGGAGATGGCCTCTTCACTCTCCATATACCTAGGTGCTGGGACTCTCAGTTTAGGATCAACCTCATATACTCCAGGGAGCCTCTCCCATCCCAGGTCTCCATCTAGTCCCAGAGATGCACCCCCAACACCGATTTTAGTTTTCTCTCCCAGCCTTCTCCATCCCCTCTACAAAAGAACCTACAGAGTCAAGTAACCTGGACTCATGGGTGCATACAGAGGCTAAATAACCAACAAAAGAGCATGCATGGGCCTTTGACACATTTGTACCAGAAGTACACCTTGTCTTCAAGTGGGTCTCCTAAGACTTGGAGTTGAGGCTCTCTCTGATCCTTGTTGTCTGCCTTTGGATCCCCTTCTCCTAGCTAGGCTGCTTTGTCTGGCCTCAGTGGGAGAGGATGCACTTAGTCCTGCTGAGATTTGATGTTCAAAGGTGGATTCTACCCATGAGGGGGGGTGGGATAATGGGGGGGGAGTCTTGTGAGGGTGGGACTAGGTGGAGAGGAGAGGGGTGGCTATGTAGGGAACTTAAAGTGACTAAGTAAAAAAATGAATGAAAACACACAAACACGCGCGCATGCGCGCACACACACACACACCAAAAACAAAAGGCTGAGAATGACCATGCGGACCTGTAACTCCAGCTCTGGGTACATGGCTCAATATACCCCACAGGCTCCCTGGCCAGACAATTTAGCCATTAAAGAGTGAGGTCCAGGTTCAGAGAGAGATTATGTCTCACTAGAATAATATTGAGTACATATTAAATACAGTAGAAAAGAACACCTAATACTTCTCTGCTCTATCCAAGCTCATATGTGCATAGACGAAGCACATATACACATACTAAATAAGAAACTAAATGAAGTATAAACGATCTTGCACATAAAATGTATAATCTATAGACATTTTAAAAATTAGCTAGTATGGTTGTAGATCTCACTCAAAATTATATGAGTAACAAATACATACTTTGCTACTGAGCTACTGTTGATTCTCAAAGTCAGGAGTCAAGTTTTGACTCCTGCTCTCTACTGAACAGTAGGTATTTGGATCTAATAATAACCGATAATTCATACAGTAAGCCACTCTCACTTAGCAAAAGAGGATATAATAATCTTTGTAACATCTAACAGTGTTTTATTTTCTTGTAGTTCAATATTTTATTAATTCAGTTGAACTGAATAAATAATCTTAGCACTCACTGTACATTGAAATGTCACCATGGATAAGAAGTAATAAAGTAATTACAATCAGCAATGCTTTAAGAGATTGTAGTCTAGGACAATGCACACTCAAAAGTAACTTCAAAGCAGTATGATATACTGCATAGGAGACACACATAAAAGAAACATTCAACCAGTGTGAGGATGAGAGTCCAATAAAAGTCCTGTGGAAGACCAGTAGGAATTAGAAAGTATGTCAGGCGGTCTGTGGGTTTTGCATACAGCGGTATGAACAATAGAAAAGGCTCAACAAAATACACTGTTCTGATTTAAGTAATTCAATACTTGTGCCATATGACATGCAAGGTAGACTGTCAGGTGTCAGGTTTATAGAGGCCACCTGTCATCCTGTCATTGTGAAGAGCTAATAAAAGATTCTATGCAGAGAAGTAACATGGTCAAGTTCATGGGCTAGGTACACCACCTTGGTGCCAAGCTCAGGGACTCAGTGGAAGGAATAGGCTCTTAAGAAAATAGCTTTGAAAGAAAATAAAAGTTATGAAATACCAGAAATTTCATAGATTTATCTATAACACATTGGGGTTTGCCTCTATGATTTATTAAATCAACTTATTATTCTCAGAATAGACTCACTGAACGTACAATAATAACCATCCAAAATTATCTCAATTGCTTTAAGTTCTCACAGCCAGTAAAGTCTTTATGCACATGCAAATATTTGATAAGCTAAAGCCAATGAGGGGGTTAGGCAATGTCAACAAAGAAAAAAAATGAAATAGTAAAAGCCTGTGGATCAGATCCTTGTGGAAGCCAGGCTGAATAATTCAGTTTCCTGGCTCAGTGTTTTCTCAGTCTTTTTTAAAAGCATGAATTATTAATCTTCTCCTGCTTTTCCAGCTAGACATCGCCATATGGATACAAATGTCTACATATAAAAATATTTTCTGAATGAATAAGGCTTGGAAAGTAATAGATTTTTTTATATAATTCAATCTTTAACACAACTCTGAAAGCAATTAGTCAAGTGACTAATTTTAGATGAAGAATATGTGATATAAAATGGAATGGAAAAGAGGAAAGGTATGGGTTAACTAGCTTGGTTTAACCACTCCATAATGTGCATACATGTGTCACATTGCTTTATATTATGACATATATATATATATATATATATATATATATATGATTTAAAATTATAAAAGATTAAACATAAATTTAATTTTAAGAATATAAATAAGAATACGGACCCACTGAGAACTTGCTCTTTTTCCTCTATTGTACTTATCATAATATAGGAGCTCTATTGACAGAACCCTATGTAATCAAATGTTAATATCGCACGTTAAGAATTAAATGAAAAGTGTAGTCTAAAACATAAATGAGAGGATGTTTTAGCACAATTAAAATTACAGATATCTGTTTTGTCACTTTCTCTGTTTCCCTTGGTACAAAGGAAATAACATTTATCAGTCAGTTGTGAAACTCTGGTGAAGTTAATTCTTGGTAATTTGTAGTCTGTCACCTATATTCTTGGTCCATTAACAGACAAACCTTCTAATGGAGTACTTCATATCTATATATCCCTTATTTTTTTTTCAGAATAATTCAGCAATCACTGGGGACCTTGATGCCATTAGAATCATTAACATGGAAAGAGGTTGTATTCCCTGGTGAATACCTTACTGTATTTTATATAAAGAAATGTTCCAATTGGAATTAATCATTATCTTCTGAAGATCTGCTCATTCAAGGCATTATTGCTAAGTGTCTTAAAACAGTAATAAGAGTTAATCTGTCCCTTAGGTATGCTGCAAATACCAGGCAACCACTCTACTATTGACTTACAGCCCTTGCACTATTATTGTTTTCGAGAGAAAGAGAGAGATACAGAGATAGACAGAGAGAGGCACAGAGAGAGGCAGAGAAACAGAGACAGAAATACAGAGAGACAGAGACAGAGACAGGGAGACATAAACAGAAGCTTACCATATGGCCAAATGTCTCAGACAGGCCTCCAATGATTTTTTCCTCTCTTAGTTTGTCAAATGCTAAGAGTACAGAGAAATACTACCATGCCAGGCTTGTGCAGAGAGAGATGTAGTTTTAAACTGCCTCGAAAGACTAATATACAAATCAAATAGCAATGAATAGTTTATTTTGAAGGTTCACTATATATTGCTCACTTATATAAAAATGGGACAATCAGTGTCATTTTCCATGAAATGCATAGATCTATAGACAGATTGATAGATGAGAGAAGATTATAGATAGATAGATAGATAGATAGATAGATAGATAGATAGATAGATAGATAGAGATAGATAGATAGATAGATAGATAGATAGATAGATAGATAGATAGGTGATGGATAAATGATAGGTAGATCAATATCTGATAGATTGATAGCTGATAGACAAGTAGAAGATAGGCAGGTAGTTTGACAGAAGATAGATAGATGATGATGGATGATATATGTTAGATAGATAGATAGATAGATAGATAGATAGATAGATAGATAGATAGATTATAGATAGATAGATAGATTATCGATAGATACAGAGATAGAAAGATACATAGATACATAGATATATAGATACATAGATATGTAGATAGATATGTAGATAGATACAAGATAGATACATAGATACATAGATAGGCAGATAGATATAGATAGGCAGATAGATAGGTA